>NC_139224.1:163325009-163586330 GCF_055691185.1 Crinia signifera
AAAAGTTGCAAAAAATAAATGTTGACATTTTCCTGTGCCGACCATTGTCATGTCAACCTTTTGATTAACCATTTGAATGCCAACATCTCTGTGAGAAATATCCGATAAAAATCCCAGCGTCGCTCACATTTGTTATATAAATTCAAATACAAAAAAGTTGTGCAGAAAAAGATGTTTGCTCGACAAATTTTTAGACCTATTTTTCCATTTTTTTTGGGGGACAAATTCCCTTGGCACTCAAAGGGTTAACACCGAGTGCCAAGTGAAATTGCCCAAAAAATTGACAAATAGGTGTGAAAATTGCCAAGCCAACCTTTGTATTCCTCATAATGACCTGTAATGTCACCTTATATGGGAAATCTAATCTTTTTACTACACAACATTTTTATTTGAATGTATATAACAAATGTGAGCGGCGCCGGCATTTTTAGCGGATATTTTGCACATCTGTCACAGAGATGTTGGTACTGGAACGGTTAAAATCCACCGACAGCTTGCCCCTAAAGATCCATGACCATGCCTACATCATCGTTCCGCCTTTCGTGTCATACATAGCCCCCTCTTATAAAATAAATAAAATACCGCGTTTACTTAGAAATGCGTTTGCAGCAAAAGTTATGAATATTATTTCTTTAGAGAGGCCCTAAATCAGCCCGCATTGGACAATTCTCAGCCTCAAACAGATAAAAAAATGATAAATTATGTTCAGCTACTCCCTTCGCCTCGTAAAATGAGAATTTGGTTGTAAGAGGAGTAAAAGATGGATTGTACATCTGGAATAAAGGGTAATTAGATGGATTGCCATCCCATTACTCATTTTATTACACTTTTTTAAGAGAACCTAAATTCCCTTTTACACGGCAGTTCCGCGCGTGGGGGGGGGGGGGGGGGGGGAATAAAGCCGTGTCTTAAAGTATAAGATGTACAGGATTAGGATCTGAAGGACAGATCAGGAGAAAGCATTTGCAGCCTTTAAATCATTTAGCGCACAATTCAGTAGTGATGTAAAAAAAAACGTTTAATTCTGTACAAGGATAAAGTTGGCGACACATTAATACCTGGACATTCTACCATTAGTCCAGACAGGCTGCTCTACAGATGACCTTTGGTAATGACAGCGGTCCCCGGATGATCACATTATTCACTTCCTAAACTCATATATGGCCAAATTTATCAACAAACGACTGATAACAAACATATCGTTAGGAGCTCCTAACAGTCATTTGTTTTTAAAGTCGCAGGATGAGATTGGTTGGAGTACCATTGATCATTTGCAAGGAGCGATAACAAGAATATCAATCGTTGATAAATTTGCCTCAAAGTACCCTGGTGCCAGATCAGTCAATCAGCATCTGTCTTCCACTTACAGGCACCATGTCAGACCTCTCCAGCACCAACAGT
Source organism: Crinia signifera (assembly GCF_055691185.1). Taxonomy (NCBI): domain Eukaryota; kingdom Metazoa; phylum Chordata; class Amphibia; order Anura; family Myobatrachidae; genus Crinia; species Crinia signifera. The sequence goes on from NC_139224.1 coordinate 163,326,411, forward strand.
AAATGGAACTGACCCGCTGATATTTGTACGCACCAGAGCCTCCTCAATACAAGAAAAAGAGATGGATTAACAGGGATCATGATAACCAAATCATTTTATGGGGTTCAGTGTACCTCTAAAGGGCTGCAAAAGCCCAACTTGGCTTTGATAAAAACTGGAGGTACACCATGAATAACATTGGTCTAAAATGTATATGCTGTACTCCATTATAGGCAAACAAAGGGGGGGGGGGGCACTTTCAGCCACTTTTGACAAGTGGCTGAAATGATGACAATAATATCAATGCACATGCTCGGTGGTGGTAGCAGCTTCTTCTACCAAATTGACTGCGTGTGTGGTTCTGAGTCTTCAATCAGTGCACTAGACCAGAGAGCAGCTATCAGGAAGAAGAGACAAGAGCCTTACCATGATGGGGAGAATGTGTTCTTAGAAAGTGTATTGCTGGTTATATTATGTTTGTGTATTTATTATGGTATTTTTATTTTTACTGACCACTTATTTATATTATATTACAGGTTGAGTATCCCGTATCCAAAATGCTCGGGACCAGGAGAATTTTGGATAGCGGATTATTCCGTATTTCGGAATATTTTAATATTTAAATGATGTATTTTGAAGTATCTTGCATTTATGCTGTATAAACACATAAAATACACACATATATATTTTATTACCACATGAAATGCACACAAATATATTTTATTTGTTCAAAAAACAAGGTTTCAAAACACGAAACAAAATTTGTGTACTATCTCAGATATTGAATTTGAAGGCCAAGCAATCATTTTCTTGTACATATATAGTATCATGTCCTCAGTAGTGCTGTTACAAATGTCCCCAGTGAGTTTTTAGCAAAAAAAAACATTTTTTTTTTTCACTTTCTGGAATGTATGGTTTTCGGAATAATTTGGATAACGGATATTCGGATACGGGATACTCAACCTGTATTTATATTATTTAAATATTTGTTGCAGCCTATACTATCGACCAATAAACAAAGAGATATCATGCGGCTCCCAACAATAGCTGGAGACCTATATATTAGACTTGCAATTAATTAAGAGAGCACACTGCATTGATTTAATTGAATATCTATTTAAAAAAAAAAAAACACATCAAATGTTTTTGTATCAAATAAATATTCAATTAATTCAATTAATTAATTAATTAATTGCATATACTGTTAAATTGATGTTTTAGCCATGTTGACAATACCAAGACGGACCCTTATTTCAGAAGCCATATACAGTTGTGGAAGTCTAGGTACACACACGCCATTTTGTGATAGTATGGCCACCATTTTGGTTCGCAGAGTTGCGCAAATAAAGTTTCCATACCCGAGTATGTGTGACAATGTGGACCAGAAGAGTAGACATACTATCACACATAAATTCATAATAACACACTTACACGAAATGAAATATAGTTAAAAGGTTTAGAACGCCACACATAGCTTAGTTAGCCCTGCACACACCTGTCTATATCGTGTTTAGTACCGTTCCGCTCAGTTCATTATGCGAAGTATTCCGGTCATTGCGAATATGTCGCAATGTACATTGCCCGATAGTTATGGACATAATCCATATTCCAGAGACAGTTTCTGTTGTAAGTAGTTAACAAAGGAAACTAGCTCAAACCGGTTCTTATCCTTGCTGACGCCGAAACCACCAAACAAAGGACTCTTAAAGTTCACTCCCCTGCACCTGGTCAGACCAGGTACAGCGTCTAACCTCCAATCACAGTGGACCGGACATATGATCTCTGACCAATGAGAATGGCCTTTGACCTCCCCCTTCTGACCCTATAAGATAGGCGACCCGGAGCAGGCTCGGTCTCTTTCGGCACATCTACTTTCCCTGGACCTTCCTACCGGACTATAGTTCATTCCTGAACGATAGTGAGCTCTGACCGGACTGCGCTTCGCTTACTAGATGACCACGGTAAACGGTTGCATTTTCACGGTATTTATTCTTATAAGTATTGTTGGCTGATTGTGTCTTGTAACTGTATTCTTTCCCCTTAGTAGAGTCTGTTTAGTATTCATTGTTAGTATATTGTATTACCTGTTATACCTGTTTATTCTTATTTCTGTAACCCCCTTTTTGTCCATTAGGGACTCAAATACAACCTTTTTACGGAGCTCTTATCTCCATATTTCTATACAGTGGTCGTTGTCTGTTTATTCGCATAATAGCGATAAGGTATATTGCGGACACAGTCCGATAAGGTATATTCGCAGATTAGAGACAAAGTACTGCGAAGGAATCTCTGATTAAGGTATTGGTTCTTGGTATACATAATACAATAAAAGGTACGCTACGCTGCGCTACGCTTTGTTCACACGTAGCTAGGTATAAAGGGTACGTTGGTTGCGGACTTATTACGTAATCAACGCTTTTCACTTATTGTCACTCTGGTTATATTTTAATCACCATTAACAATTGGGGGCTCGTCCGTCCGCTCCACAGTCCAGAACTCAGTACCAGGCGTGCGACTCGACCTATACCAGCAAAAGGGTGGAAGTATTTATTTGTTTCCATTGCTGGATAGGCCGAGTCCGCGGCGGTGCGGGGTTCGGGAAGTGCTAGCGCTGAACCCGGAGTACAATAAGTGAAAGCCACGTGTTTTAAAACATATATTAAGTGTTTAATAAACTGTACTTCTGCCTGCCACAAGTAGTTTAACGGGGTATAGTGTCTTGAGTTGCTTGTTCATTACAGTATATGTACCACGTGCGATAAGGTTCGCACACGTGGAATCTGTGTTTATTATAGTACATAGAGGATCCCCTCTGTGCAAAACTATAATTGTTTATTGCTAGTTACCACAAAAAACAGGGACTCCGCCACGTGGCGACAAGTCCTGGGCCTTTTGCAGTAACGTAAAGCGTCTATTGTGTATTACGCAAGGTGCGCGCGCACGTGCCCACATCGGGAAAGTTTCGCATCTTTGTACGTGGTTTACGGATTAAGTACGGGATTTATTTCGCATCTTGATACGTAACTCTCGGACAGAGTTAAGGGATTTATTCCACATTTAGGCGCAATTACTGCGTATAGCGAAACCCGAGCGCAACCTTGCAAATACACTATAGAACACATGGGTGGCCGATTCATCGGCGGCCTGTGAACAACGCACGTACACACGTGGATGTTCATTGGTACTGCACACGCAGCACACATAGGAATTAAGAGGTGAACAGTATTAAACCACTAGCTTCATTTAAACAGTATAGTAATATACTGCGAATGAAGCGGTGATTAATAAAAGAAAATAAGTTTCTTTTTCTTTTTGTTCATTTTCTCATAAGCAAGCAACTCAAGCATTATTTTAATAGATTCCTATAGTTTATTATAAGGGATTTATACCTGCATAAGAATCTAGTGAAAAGCTACCGGCCTGGGAAAATTTTCTGTACAGAAATATTTAAAAAAATAAGCATAAGACCAAGGTGTAACTAGCGCCCAGTGTGAAAAATAACTGAGGCGAACGGGTGTGTGACGACACGACTCAAGCGCAGTGTAGTCCAGTGTAGGACAGTCCAGGTAGGACAGGGTTAGGGTTCACGTGACGACGTGCCCATAGGAACTGCCCCTTCAGTGGAATTGATTCCGCTAGGAGGGTACAAGAAGATATATCGGAACGCACTTGTTTCCGATTTAGAAATCCGATTTTTGGGGGTATAGGAAAACAAGTTTGTTATACCCTGGAAAAATTGTGCCGCGCCAAGCAAGTTGGCTAGAAGTTCGCTGCTAGTTGAAAGACTTGGTGATTGAGTACGTTACCTCGCATTGTGGGCTCTTCGCTTGATTGCGTTGAAGTGTCGCTGTGTGGAGAAGTGAGTGGTTGGGGAGCTCTCAGATAAGAAATAACCCACCGATTATCTATTAGGCGTGAACGTTTATTCCTGTAATTATGGGTAATAACGGGTCACGCTGTGATAACGTGCATGTTAGGGAGGAAGCAAGCCAGCCCAAAGGATCGGCTGCTTTTATTATGTGCAGGAAGCACGGTGAACTCGCAGTTGTTTACCAAAATAAATGGAGAAAAATGACACAAGGCAGCAAGTTAGAATTTCCCAGTGTTGGTAGCTTCGATCCAGAAATCTTATCGGCAGTAAAAGATGAAATATGCCTACTCTCCAGTCGTAAGGAGAGAGTGAAGCATATAGATATTCTTAAATTGTGGCAGAAGGAAGGACAGGAACAATGGGGAATCAAAGGTCTGGCAGTACCGGACACAATCAGCCACAATAAAAATGCAACCGTTGCCGCAATAGAATCAACTCCCCCACCCCCATATGTGCCGAAGGGGTTAATGACTCATAAGAAAGACATGAGTAATAATGTATCTGTTACTAACTTGTACCCTGTCTTACCCCCTTATAAGGAAACCCGAGAGGAGAACGAGCAGCTGTTGGCACTGGCCGTCTCCCATGCCCTTAACATGCTTGAGGGAAAGGCGCAACCCACTGCTGGGGTCCCAGCACAGGAGGAGGAGACGGCTGATGTCAACAGCATAGTATTAGACACAGGTAAGTACACACAACACAGCACAGAGATAGTTGTTCCTGGGATGTTGTCCAAAGGTGCAGGGGGGATACAGATCCACCCTCTGCACACAGTGGAACCTCCTTGTGGACGGGGAGGCGGGGATGAGGTAATGCCTGTAAAGGATAGTGACATGCACAATAATATGGACGCGATTGGAACGTCATTCAATCATCAAAAATTTCCCTGATCCCAGCAAAGATCTGGCAAAGTGTCAGAAATTTGTAAGGGAGTGAGGAAATTCAGATGAGCCCACCAATAAGGATTGGCGATACATGTTGAGAGCTTGCCTCCCTTCACATATAGATGTCCAGAAGTTCATTCGAGACAGTGGTGTGGAGGGCGATAAGATCTTAACTGAACAGGGCAACCAGGAAAATATACGCCTAATAAATATACAATTGGGTGTATATTTCCCAGGGACAGTTGAAAATACCCTAGGGTTCACCATCACACAGAAAGATGGTGAGTCCACCAGCGGATATTTCAACCGTGCTTTACAGGCGTTGCCAAAACACTCTGGTATCCACAGCCCCAGGGACAACATACATCTTAAGGGAGGGATTGTCTCTGTGCTGATACAAGGTCCGAGGGAAAATCTGAGAACCAACATAGAAACCAGTCACCCCAACTGCAGACAGATGTCAGTACGCACTTTAAAGAAATCTGCTGTTGATCTGGACAAACAACTTATGACAGAAAGACAAAACCAAATAGTATGTTTCAAATGTGGAAACAAAGGACACATAGCCAGACATTGCAGGGTAAGTAACCATAGAAAACATAACACACATGTAAGTAACTGGGAGACACGATGAGGGAAGACAAGTAGGTCTCAACACATAGCCATAGCCCCACCTAGTAGCCAACGCTGCCCTAAGCATGACACACATATGCAAACAGGGAGTAGGACACACATACACCCCACATCCAGGTAACATAAGACAATATCTGAGGGAGGAGCCTCAGATATGGGTAAGTGGAATAGTTTAAATATAAAGGTTTTTTTTTTGTATCTAACCCGTTAACAACATTCCCTCCTGATCTAGGTTGTGTCAAGCAATTAGTAGCAGCAATTGGGGTAACAGGAAAAATACAGCATTACCCACTGACGAAACCAGCAGATGTTACAAGCGGGCCTCTGCATACCAAACACTTTTTTGTTGGCTGCAGCGGCCCGACTAACCTCCTGGGTAGAGATTTACTATGTAAAATGGGATGTGTCATCTATTGCACCCCTGATGGGGTATTTCTGGACACTCCTAGAAATCTTACACAAGAAGTGCAAGATATGCTGGACAGTCCTCAGAGGCTAATGTTGTATTCCACTGTTATAGAGTCAAATCCATCTAAGGTAGCTAAAAACTACAGCACAAATACCGAGTTCCCTTTGAACTAAAGATGGGAAGGACACAGGATCAATGGCAACCATAGCTTCAATAGAAACCCTGTTAAAAACAGAAAGTATAGCGCCCCAAAGTACAGAATCACCATTCGAAATCTGAGGTTGAGCTGGAAAAATACCCAGTGAAATAACAAGGTTCCCAAAAGAGAACTTTTAGCTAAATACCCCTAGACACAGCCCGTAGTCACAACCACACTGGGAAACAGAAAGAAAGGGAGGGCTTATGAATCAGAACAGGAGTTGAAAAGGGTAAGAACCAAATAGTTGAGAGCCAATTCCCCCATAGTGCTAAATCCTGGCGTCATCAAAAAAAAAAAAAAAAATGTTTCTGTTGAAAATAAATGTACACATTACTGTCATTAATATTTTCTACCCTTTTTGAGTTTTTCTCTCTTTTCTTTTTTTCCAATTTTTTCTCCTTCCCCTACTCTTTTGTTCCAGAAACCCACAAATCATAGATAAATAATTCGAAGAATCTGTCGCACTCCCAGCAGAGAAATACCATTGTGAATATGCGGTACCCTGTAAAGCGAGTAGTCACAATATAGATATTTTTCAGTAAATCTTGAACAAAGTCCCAATAACTTTAAGCATTACTCCTAATGTTACCCAGGGCAACCACAGCCACCATCTTGTGAAAAACAGTCCAAGTAATGCACAAAGCATTCCCCTTCTACAAAGAATGAAAAGGGTTGTAAAACGCATTTACATATAAATAGGTGCAATCACAATACCCATGTCTTCACAGACAGATGTGGATAATAAAGAAGGAGAAACAGGCCTGACTACAGCCTTTTGCCATGGGTAAAACTGACACAAGAGACCATGTGATTTAGAATATTAGACCTGCTGAGGGGGCGACAGATATAGTGACGTAAGAAACCTGGTGATGCCAGCCTGACCAATGTCGTACTGCAGTGTGCAATTAAACCCTATTACTTAAGCACTTCATACTTGTCTACACAGTGTAGTCGCCATAGCACTACTGGTAAACAAAACTGAGAATGTGGTGTTGGGGTGTGTTTTAACTGTTTATGCTCCTCATATAGTCTGGACACTCCTAAAATTCTGCCTAAACATGTGAAAAATATTCATCAGCCAAGTTCACTAAATGGGAACTTGCATTGATGTTACCATGTAAAATGGGTAATATTGTAAACCCAGCAACACTCTTACCAGGTGTGCCCGCCAAAGGCACAAAGGGTGGATTGGTGCTGAGGTTGCTGGAATGGTGGAATTTAGTGGGAGCCGAGACGAATATGATTGCATGACATGTTTGAGTCAGACCTTTTGCAGCATGCCCCCAAAGGGTGGTAACAACCCATTGGAAGAGGTAATTCATTTTTTTTCCGTTCTTTCCACAACACCGAGAGGGAAAATTGTACACTGGCTATACCGTAATAGATGGAAAAGGCATAGTAGAGGCTGAACCCATTGGACGTCTCACTCAGCAGCAGCAGTCTCATTAATAGTACTGCGAACTGAGAGAAAAACAGCCAATATTCATGCCGACTCCAAGTATGTTTGTTGGGGTAATACAAAAGATCTTAGGCCCTATGGCGCCTCAGATGTTTTGTTTCAGTAGCTGGCACTCCAGTGGCGCAAGCGTTGTAAGTTTAAAAGATTCTCGACAGTCACACAGCTGCCGGACAGAGTGGCCGTTATCAAGTGTAAAGCCCACATCTTCGATGAGGATTCAGTGTCACTTGATAATGAACATGCTGGCAAGGCAGCTGGGTGAGCCATGCGCTCTGCGGATAATGTTTGTGTTCCCCCTATAAATGTCAGTATATTCACATAGTAATACAAGATTTGTGTCCCCTGCAGGAGAGGCAGTCTGGAAGCCGAAGGGATGTGGACAGGAATAGAAAGATGGACAAGGTAAACCAGTGACTCTAAGAACATGCCAAACTGTCAGGACAGAGATAGCCCATGGCCTGATTTGTCTTGACAGGGAAGGTATGTGGAAAAATTAGTCCAAAATTACTGGCGTGCCCACAGATAGGTAAGACGACAGAATCATGCCTTACTTGTCTGGGGGAAACAAACTGCAACGGCTGTTCCCACAGAGCCATCTCCACATCCCTCCTCCAGCAGGATCCTCTGCAGGTAATACAAAATTGGCTTTGTACAGTCCACTCTAGAAGCATTTAAGTTATTTATTTATTTTTATATATATATATATATATATATATATATATATGTTGACGTTTGTGTGTATAGATATGGCAGCCCAGAAGCACCCTTGAGTATGCAAATATATATAAAAGGTTTAAGTCATGTGTTAACCTTCAGGGACTGATGGTACACCCCATAATCTCTTTTTGTAGTAGTAAAATCACTCTCAGAACTCCACCTCACTGGTTCCCATCGAAACATTGCTTGGCGGGCAGCCACAGGTTATGGTAATCCCACAAGGAGATCCTAGACCACAAATGCAAGTGATGTATCCACACCTGGAAAACTGCAGCAAAAGGACTTTGTTGACACCTGTTGTGAACTGTCATAACCATGAACCAGGAGATGTTGTTGTTGTTTCCCCTGCTTTGCCATATACAGGTTGCTTGATAGACCTTTGGAAAGGACCACCCCAGATCTTGTTGACCAGCACTACCTCAATAACAAAGTCGCAGAGAGAGATTCGGGTACGTTCGTCCTACTGCCAAAAGAACTGAAAACCGGAAGGTCCCTACACTCGAGGGCGAAAGAAAGAAATCGCTAAGAGACACCATTTCGGGAGGACTGGAGAGCAGCTAAGGTCAAGCAACCTGTACAAGCTACAAAAAGGGACTGTGACACACCCCACTGGTAACAGGTTGAAAGGATCACTAACAAAATTTTTCCTTTCTCAGTTTTCTCTATTGTTGTGGGTCCTATTCTTGTCTCCCCCCCACTGTCCGTTCTTATCCTCAAAAGCAAGGATACCGCCGCCGCCCTGCTGCCAGGCATTGGACGGACGATACAGAGTTCTGAGAGTGTGTTACCCGTCCCAGCTTAGGTTAAGGTAGAATCTATAAACTTGACACCTTACCCAGGACCGGATGTTTTAATACCATCATACTTAAAAGCATACCAAAAAGAGAGACAACAAAGAGTTCAAGGGTCTGTTGTCACAAACGATACCTACCAAAGGATGCCATATTTGTGAACGTGTATATGTTGTAACCACCCCTGTTTTTATTTTTATCCCTAAATTGTACATTATCCTTCGTGACCCTGAGTAGATTGTTCGATAAATGCGGCCCATCGTTTATCCATGATCCTGGATCGGCCGAGAGCAGATGGTTTACTCCCCTTATATGTTTATTTCATGTATCCCAATTTCTCTGTTTGGATTATGAATTTCTGTATTGTCGTGTGAAATGTTTTGTAATGTAACAGTTTTATATTTACTGTTAAAGGATGGACTGTGGAAGTCTAGGTACACACACGCCATTTTGTGATAGTATGGCCACCATTTTGGTTCGCAGAGTTGCGCAAATAAAGTTTCCATACCCGAGTATGTGTGACAATGTGGACCAGAAGAGTAGACATACTATCACACATAAATTCATAATAACACACTTACACGAAATGAAATATAGTTAAAAGGTTTAGAACGCCACACATAGCTTAGTTAGCCCTGCACACACCTGTCTATATCGTGTTTAGTACCGTTCCGCTCAGTTCATTATGCGAAGTATTCCGGTCATTGCGAATATGTCGCAATGTACATTGCCCGATAGTTATGGACATAATCCATATTCCAGAGACAGTTTCTGTTGTAAGTAGTTAACAAAGGAAACTAGCTCAAACCGGTTCTTATCCTTGCTGACGCCGAAACCACCAAACAAAGGACTCTTAAAGTTCACTCCCCTGCACCTGGTCAGACCAGGTACAGCGTCTAACCTCCAATCACAGTGGACCGGACATATGATCTCTGACCAATGAGAATGGCCTTTGACCTCCCCCTTCTGACCCTATAAGATAGGCGACCCGGAGCAGGCTCGGTCTCTTTCGGCACATCTACTTTCCCTGGACCTTCCTACCGGACTATAGTTCATTCCTGAACGATAGTGAGCTCTGACCGGACTGCGCTTCGCTTACTAGATGACCACGGTAAACGGTTGCATTTTCACGGTATTTATTCTTATAAGTATTGTTGGCTGATTGTGTCTTGTAACTGTATTCTTTCCCCTTAGTAGAGTCTGTTTAGTATTCATTGTTAGTATATTGTATTACCTGTTATACCTGTTTATTCTTATTTCTGTAACCCCCTTTTTGTCCATTAGGGACTCAAATACAACCTTTTTACGGAGCTCTTATCTCCATATTTCTATACAGTGGTCGTTGTCTGTTTATTCGCATAATAGCGATAAGGTATATTGCGGACACAGTCCGATAAGGTATATTCGCAGATTAGAGACAAAGTACTGCGAAGGAATCTCTGATTAAGGTATTGGTTCTTGGTATACATAATACAATAAAAGGTACGCTACGCTGCGCTACGCTTTGTTCACACGTAGCTAGGTATAAAGGGTACGTTGGTTGCGGACTTATTACGTAATCAACGCTTTTCACTTATTGTCACTCTGGTTATATTTTAATCACCATTAACACAGTATTGTGGGGTACACACCAGGACGATATGGCCCAAAACAAGTCAATTTAGATACAATTTCGACCGATTGTATGTAAATCGGCCATGTTTTGGGCCATTTCGCTGTCCTTTTGATGCGATCCCCATCCGATGCGCGGCCCCACGGGTCGGTCTTGTCTGAGATCCTACCTGCTGCAGGTAGGATCTCAGAACTGACCATTGCAGTGGGTGGGGGTCGTGATCGGATCCCGATCACATCAGCGGCATTTTCACGGCGTGTCGGCGGCGCCGTCAGCTCGTGAGCGGGTCATACGCTGTGACGACCCGCTCACGAGCACCATCGTCCTGGTGTATATCGGGCATATGTCCTGTTGGCTCAAAGCTTCACTTTATACAGGTTGAATCAAGTAGAATAAGCTGGGTTCTACTAAGGTCCAATGCCGACCGTGTACCAGTCTATTGTACTCATTAAAGGTTTCCTGCCATATTTTGCATCACATGCGACTGAAGCGGGAGGAAAAGAAAGATAACATTAGTTGCAGGTAAGCAGGTAGTCTTGACGGCTGCCAAACTGCGTTATTAATGTTCCCACCGGCTGATGTCAGAAGAAATTGCTTATAGTTGCATAATTAAGTAGAGAAAGTAGCAGGATAATCATTGATCTGAAAGATCAAAATACTGTTAATGGGTCTGGATGCCGGGGAATGGTGACCAGATGCAGGAAAGCTTAATCAAGTGAGATGTTGGGTCATTCAAAAAGCACTTAGACAGGTGGCAGGGAAGCATAAGAAGCCTTGACAGAGGGACGTTACTGTGGACTCCGTTCCTAAAAAAGGAGAATTATAAATCAGACGCAGTCCAGGAGGGTCTCTGGCAAAATAGAGGGAGGCGTCACCTGTTCTCCTAATTACAGTATGTTATACCTGTCTGATCTTTTACAGATTCCTGATGCAACGGTCATCAGTTACGTCTTCTTACATGAAGTTCAAAAACGCTGGCACTGCGCCATTTTTCCTGAGATTCGAGCATCTGCAGTCTTTTCGCACCGTGTGAAAACGTCTCAGCTTCAGGGAGATGGGCAGGGTTAGGGGTAGGCGACGGGAGGCGACAGGAGAGCTCCGTCGGAACGGGTAATTCATTGCACCGCCTTGTAAGTATCTGGCTACGTAGCACCTGCAAGTAGGGTTGCCAATCCCGGAGCATTTCTTCAATCCTGGAATTCGGGATTGAAAAATGCCTGATTCCGGGATTGGCTTCCCTAATTAAAAAGACCCGCCCCGGCCTCCCCGCATATTTACTTACATGTGCGGTGCAGCCAGTAGGGTGGACGGCCGATCACTGATGCCGGGAAGTGGGCGGGTGAGAGTGAGCGGCCACATAGTGAACCCCTGGGTGGGTAGAGAGGCGGGCGGGTGGGTAGGCAGGCAGCCGGTTGGGTGGGGGGTGATGAATTTTGATGACCTCTGGCCTTGTCACGCTGCGCAGAGCCGCACTGCTGGGGAAGGGAGAAACCGGGCAGCGTCTGAGCACACGCTCAGACGCTGCCCGGCATTAGACTGCGCATGCGCAGTCTAATCCTGAAATCCCGGGATTGGAAACTCTAATCTCGGGATTGATATCCTGGCGTTTTAGGGGCCAAATCCCAGGATCCCGCCAATCCCGGGATTGGCCACCCTACCTGCAAGGACTTGCGCCGTGTAAAATTCATTCAATACTGAGAGGTGCACGGGTGCGAATGGATTTGCAGACGTATACATCCATACGCAAAGGCGGGATTACACTCTAGCGGGACGGCACCTTATCTGATCGCTGGCCGCGGCACATTCCCAGCCGTGCGATCACGTTTGAAACGAGCCCTAGGCCCCAAAATCTCGGAAATCTGTATCATGTAACTTTATTATGCTGCTATTATGAAGTTTCGACATTTTTGTACCCTCATTTCAGTCGCTCGTGTTTATATTTATTCCAGAACGTTGGGCAGATGTCGCTGCTTCCAGAAAAATCCTTTTATGTTTGTGGTAAACTCGGAGACTTTGCGCTAAGCCAATTGGACGTTTGGACTTTCTGCAATAGTTTTTACTGTCACTAATGTGAAAGCTTTAGGCAATAAATGGCTGATGGAGCTAATATTCCTACATTGAATTAACTCGGAGTCACATTACATTAGCCGAGTTAATGCTAATGTAAATCGCTTGGCTTTTGCTAGAACAGAGGACTCCGTGGCAGCAGACGCAGCTAATGCCATCTTTAAATACTTATATTAGCTGCAGACGTCAAGATCTGGGGTGATGGACAGATCATTTGTGTCATTTTATGGGACTGGGTGAATTATGGAGGAGTTTGGGAGAGGAAATGTTCGCCACCGGCGCTGCCTGCGCCTGGCTGCCATTGTTTCAGCTAAAGGTAACAGATTAGAGCTAAATTGTTCAGTGTCTCTCTCCTCATTTCCATCTCTTGTAGATTCCTACTGTACAATTACTTATACAGTTAATGGAGACATCCGCTACATCCATCATGTCCGGGGAAAAGGACCCGTTTTAGGCTACAGTAATATAGAGAACAAACTTCTAGGGCGGTATTGTATCACTACGGGCTGAACGTCCGGCTTGTTTGCCGTCAGGGAGCAGTTAACCTTCCTGGGCTGTACTTGTCCTGTAACATATCAATTGTGTGGGGCTAGGGTTCGCATGCAGGAGCACCGACATGCCGGCCTGGCCCCGCTAAAATGGTGGGGAGTGGCCACCGGGAGGGGGTGTGGTTATGCCCCAGTGAAAAAAATAAATGAGAGGGAGAGAGAACAGGCTGCCATCGAGCAGCATGTGCTGAGCAGGGGTGAGAGGCTGTGCTGCGGCGACAGCCTGTAATATCTCTCCCCACCGCCTGGCTCCCTGTAATGGGGGAGGGGGGAGCTGTACCTGGGCTCCTTCAGCATACCCGCTCCCTCTCGATGCCACTGGTTGCATGTCCCAGGTTCTGAATGTGGTATCCATAGGTGCATCCAGGGAGGGGGGAGACGGAGCGGAGCCAAATTACTGCCTTGCCCCAGGTGACGTAAATCCCAGTTTCAGCCCTGACCTGGGGCATAGAAGGAGTTTGTGAAGGCAAAGGACAAGAAAACAGAGACGCTTCTTATATTACCTCACACAAATAACCCGGGTTATTGCCAAGTCGACCCGAGTCGAGGTGTAGTTTGAAAACACCAAAGTGAAAGAACCCAGGTCAAGCAACCCGGCATTTCAACCTGGGTAAAAAGAAGGGTTAAACCCGAGTCACAGTGTTTATAATGGATTCAGTATTAAATGCAATGTAAAAATAAAGCGGTCTACCATTTGTAGGCTGCATGCAAAAGCAGCCAGTATTTACCCTGCACAGAAAAAATGTAACCCACCCAAATCTATCTCTCTCTCTCTGCATGCATAACATCTGCCCCATCTGCAGTGCAGCATGATATTGCCCAGTTGTGTGCTTTTGCTTTGCTTACAAACATGAATCCAGCACTTTAAACAGTGTTCGGCCATCAGTGATGCCTAGTAATTTAATGGTTTGATCCCTAAAACTAGGTCATGGCATGTGACCACATCATCCCTCATGAGGCCACGCCCCCTCCAGCATAGGCCATGCCCCTTTACCTGGCGCATAGCTTCTATTCCCTGCTGCTCCACTGAGCAGCGGCAGGCAGGGGTCTTACAACTGCCCCTCCAATGGGGTTGGGATCGTTTAGTCGACCATAAATAGGTCGACACGCATTGGGTCGACACCACTAGGTCGACATGGGTTAATGTCGACATGGGTCAAGGTCGACATGGATCTAGGTCGACATGGCATTAGGTTGACACTAGTGTTAAGTCGACATGGGCTAGGTCGACAGTCAAAAGGTCGACATGTTTTTTTTTTTACCCGAATGTCGACACAGTCGACATGGACACCGTATGAAGTGCACTGCATCTCCTTGCATCACTCGCAATGCTTCGGGCATGGTGCCTCTCTACGCTCGGCACACTATATTATTCTCCCACCACGCCCTAGTGGATGGTAGGGCATGAAATACCGCCTGTGGGCACATGTCGGCTCAAAAAAACTGTGAAAACCCCATGTCAACCTTTTGACTGTCGACCTAGCCCATTTCGACCTAACACTAGTGTCGACCTAATGTCATGTTGACCTAGACCCATGTCGACCTTGCTGCATGTCGACCTAGTGATGTTGACCCAATGCTTATCGACCTAGTTACTGTAGACCTAATGACGTATCCCCTCCAATGTGGGACACTGCCCAGGTGTCAGAGTCCCCAAAAATTGGGACTGTCCCGCAAAAATCAGGAAAGTTGGGTGATATGCGATGAACCTCCTTTTGGCCTATGTTTATGTGGAGACCTGGAGCTTCAGCTCCACCTGCCCCATTGGTAATCCGTCCCTGTAACCTAGCACTCACAAGTTTGGCGTGAATGTCACTCTCTGCGTACCTCAGTCTGCATTGAAGGCGGTATTTAGCCAAACCTGGCTGCAGAACAGGGAGCCACCTGATGTCTTGTTATCAAGATGTAAAGTCATTTAACATTTCTTATTAGATAAAGCGAGAGCGAAGGCGATACACGGCCAATAGTTTAATCCTTTATTGAATCTGGGAAATGATTAATTTTGCTTTAATACAGTTCTAACAAATGCACAGTCTCCTAGCAGGCAGCTGAAATCCATCCCCGCGCCCAACAAAAGTCTGCCTGCTTCGGATAACGTAGAGGTCTATTGTTCGGCCGCGTGCAGTGGTGACAGGGGTATCATGTTCCATAAAATTGTAAATCGCCTCATTATTATGGGAAACCGGCCATTGTTGGTGAACTGAATGAAGCTGGTACCCCTGTTTAAAGATATGAGCCGCAGGACATGTCAGTCTATATAATGGTTGGAGAGTAACCGGCGTCTAGGTTTAAAGCTCCGCACAATGAGACATTAATAATCTTTTTCTTATCATCAACTTCAAATATGCTTTGCGGAGCCTCATACCCCATCACTTTGACCATGAACATCCTCTTCTGTTGTTATGCTTATCCTGGAGCTCTGACAGCTGTAATTGTGTGCATTTTCCAAGTGCTCCAGTGCATTATGGGCCTCGGTTGCAAGTAAAGCAAAAAAAGTGAAAACTGGGAAGTAAAATCATGCTGCGCTGCAGGTGGAGCAGATTAACATGTGCAGAGAGAGTTAGATTTTGGTGGGGTGTGTTCAAACTGAAATCTACATCTATTATGTAATATCTTCTTATTATTGTTCTTCTTTTTATTATTATTATTATTATTATTATTATTATTATTAAATTGATACTGTAATTCTCAAATGAGGGCTTGTAACCAAACAAGATTGGCAGAAATTGGGGCGGTCATTACTGTTGTGCCTAGGAGCATAAGCATAACTCCCAGAGACATTGGAGGCTGTAGCCACCAGGCTCCAGCTGTCAAAAGGGCCCCAAGAAAGGGTGCTGCTGAACTAGAACAGATCCGGCTCCACTCATTTCTTAGAGATTTGCTAAACTTATTGCTGATCATCTTCTATTTCGCATCTGGGTGCTTGCTATGACCTTCTGACATGCCTAGGAGGATCTTGATTATTATGGGATGGGATCCAGCAAACGGTATACAATAAAAAAAAACAGTAAAATAAATTGTATCTACTTTTTATACCGTTTTATATATGTGCGATATCCCAGGCAATAATGAGAACCATATTAAGGATTATAGCCACAAAGGCCAATGTAAATGTTAATGGAAACGACCAGAAGAAGTCACCCATGAAATGCTACTTCTGCTGATGTTCATTTTGTTTATGTATATTTTACGGTCGCCCCTCCAGTCATCAGAGAGCTTCCATTAGGGAAGGGCCGGATCATGCATATACATTTCTATATTACCCCAGTGCTGCTGATTACAGGGTACAGGATGTTACAGAGAGATGTCCGACGGTCCAGCAATACCATTTCCAAGGTCTGCTTCCATTCTGCGCTATTCAGAGACTTGGAATAAATATGGGACAATGATTTGTTCCTTCTGCTTTACAGAGAACCTGAGGCCAACCCGACATGATGTGGGGAGGAGCTTGTGCTGGCTGGCTATTATTGGACATGATGTGGGGAGGAGCTTCTACTGCCTGGCTATTATTGGACATGATGTGGGGAGAGGCTTGTGCTGCCTGGCTCTTATTGAACATGATGTGGGGAGGAGCTTGTGCTGCATGGCTATTATTGATCATGATGTGGGGAGAGGCTTGTGCTGCCTATTATTGGACATGATGTGGGGAGGAGCATGTGCTGCCTGGCTATTAATGGCCATGATATGGGGAGGAGCTAGTGCTGCCTGGCTTTTATCAGACATGATGTAGGGAGGAGCTTGTGCTGCCTGGCTATTATTGGACATATGGGGAGGAGCTTGTGCTGCCTGGCTATTATCAAACATGATGTAGGGAGGAGCTTGTGCTGTCTGGCTATTATTTTTTACAAATTTCCTTTAGTAAATTTCCCCCTATATGGGGAGGTACTTGTGCTATCTGGCTATTATAAGACATGGCTTGGGGAGGAGCTTGAGCTGCCTGGCTATTGTCAGAGACAATGTGGGGATTAGGTTGTGCTGCCTAGCTATTATTGGACATGATGTGGGGAGGAGCTTGTGATGTTGGCTAATATTGGACATGATGTGAGGAGGAGCTTGTGCTGCCTGGCGATTATTGGACATGATGTGGGGAGGAGCCTGTGATGCCTGGCTATTATTGGATATGATGTGGGGAGGAGCTTGTGCTGACTGACTATTATTGGACACAATGTGGGGAGGAGCTTATTGTGCCTGTTAGTAATCAGAAGAGTTGCAGTGCTGTCAACTACATTTATAAGAAAGTTGTACATTATGCTACAAGCGGGAAATCACAATCTGAACAACAAGTGGGACGTCAGGACCACGGCAAACATCCAATTTAAGAGTATAGGTCATAATACTAATACTACAACTATGAGTGACGACTTTTGGCATTTACCGAATGACTGTGAAATAATTAGCTGGACAGAGCCAGATACAATGCTAAGCTTCATCTCTGACATCTGTATAGAGAGGAGAGAGCACAGTGCGCCCTGCGTTCCCAGTTAAACATCACTGCTTGTTTTATGGCCGTGTTGCCTGTGAGCAGTAGGAGACAAACTTTAGATTAAATTGAATCCGACAGAGATGAAACTGTGTCCGCCAACATCCGTGGGCTCGCTCCAGGCCCTCTAATCTGCATCTCAACAAGACACGAGCACAAGCTCCAATCCCTGGTACCCTGAGCTCCAGCAACCTGGATGTTAATCACATCAGGCTAACCCAGTTTGCTCCACAAATCTTATTACTTACTGTTCATTAACATTAACGTTCCTTAAAACGTGCGCAATTTGTATACAGCGCCCACCAGGTGACAGACACACCACTGTGCGCCAGGCTACAAACTAGTTTGTGCTCACAGCTCATCAGTTTGTATCTGAAGGACATTGCATTAGGAAAGTTGTGAAACAAAACTCTAGGTGAAAGTGTAACTAATGCTCAAACAAAGCAGAAGCAGTGATGTCACCTAGTGCCTCAGTGATGTCATCTGCTCCTAGGTTGGATAGACTATTCCTTTTCTTCCGAGTTACAGAGAGATCCCCAAACTTTCTTCTGCCATCCCGGGAGAGTAAAGCCGCCTCCCACATTCAGGGACAGTAATTCATTGTGATTGCATCACAATGGCCCCACCCTCCACTGCTCAAGTGCATTAACCAATCATCGTTTAGCTATCATTTATTTAGCTCGTTATGGTGATTTAAGGTAGTGATGGGCAAAACGGGTCACTAACGAGAGCTGGGATCCAGCAGATCAGTCAGTGAAAAGATCCGTATCTTTTAGGCGAGTCAACGGTTTACTTTGAAAGAAGGGATAATTGAGAATAGCGAAGCATAATTTGTTTTACAATCATTAAATTATGAACACATAAGAACATACATAACCGAGTAAAACACTGATCGATGGCTGGGTGCAGAATCGCCAGGGGCGTAACTATAGCACCGCAGCCCCCGCCACCGCGGGGGGGCGCTGTGCATGTGGGGGCGCCGGGGGCTGCGGTGCTATAGTTACCCCCCCAATCCCCCGCAGACTTACGTAGCTCGCTGGTCCCGGCGGCTCCGTTCTTCTGATGAGGACCACCACAAAATGGCCGCCCCCATATAGCACACTGTTCTCTGAAACTGTCTGCTGTATGGGGGCGGCCATTTTGTGGTGGTCCTCAGCAGAAGAACGGAGCCGCCGGGACCAGCGCAGCGCGATAGGTAAGACTGCGGGGGAGGGGTTTAGCATAGGCGACGGGGCGACGGGGGGGGGTGCTTGACGGGGCGGCGGCGGGTGGGTATGGGCGCCCCCCCCCCTAACGGCGGGGGGGCGCCCAAAACGTAGCTACGCCACTGAGAATCGCCATCGATGGCAACCATCGATGGCGTCTGCACCGATGGCCATCGCTAGCAGCAGCAGCCTTGTTATTCTTTCTTTTACTTGCAGTCGCAGCACTGTACTCAGTCTCCAGACGGATCACCTTTTTGGGATCGGCGCCTCCCTCAGTCTTTTATGGGATCCGTTCAAAAGAACTGCTTCGTTCGCGCAGGACCCATCTCTAATTTAAGGCTTGATGGGTTTGCAAAGGTTAGCTTTGCAACCTTTCCATTTAGCCACGCAGTGTTTGTTGGGAATGATGTGTGTGCAGGTCTTGTTATTTGCAGAATATATAGACGGACATTAGTAGAGGACTCACACTATGAACAGCTCACTTACTGAAGCATTGGTGTTGGTTTATTGATAGACACTGTAGAAGGAACAGCTGTACTCACTGTTATATACTGCTTCTCCCAGCACAGTGGTATTCTACACTGCTCACCAGCAGTAAAGAGGAGTGAATGCAGGATTGCATGAAGGAGCATAAACTTCTAGGCATCAGAAGTGTGGGTGTAGTTCCAGTTAGGTAGGTTAAGGGTTAAGTTGGGTTGCTAGGCAGAATAGGACAGGGGATGGGGGTAGAATAGGGGGAGGAGCTAGGAGGACATCTTAGGGCATTGCTCAAGTTTTAACCTACCTCTTCCTCAGCAGGTTTTTGAAGGAGAAGGTGCTGTTGGTGAGTCCTCCATTTTCCTGTATTCTGTGTTTCTTTATCTTTCTCTTCTGCTTCCTATTCTTTCTGTCCTTCCATTTTCTTTCTGGTGGCCTGTTGGGCCGATGGATCGCCCGAGGAGGAGAGCTGCTCCCCCCGCCAGGTTCAGTGAGGGGGCCGATGGCGGGGCTCCGGCGGCACGCCGCCGCCGATTATCGCCGTCCCCCGGGAGCGCCCCTGCCTCTGCCGGAGTGGCAGACAGGTCAGAGCGGCCTCCGGAGCGGGCTGGGCGAGCGCGGTGGCGGGCGGCGCAGCCGGAGCATCACGCCGCGCCGCCCGCGTCATTGGAAGTGGCCGGGACCTCGCGCCTGCCGTCGGGCGCAGGCAGCTCTGGGTTACCCGCCGGGGGCCCGCGTCGTAGCGGGCGCGGCCGCCGGGCGGGTGGGGGTTCTCAGGCTGCGGCAGCCAGAAATGAGGGAGCGGAGGGGCTTGGCCTGCAGCACGGCGCGGATGCGCCATTAAACCACGCTGGGGAAGGGCCTTCAGGCCTAACAGGGTCAGGGAGCACGGGGCCTCAGGTGACTGCGAGGGATAAAGCCCCCTCAGCCTCTAGGAAGGGAGCCCGGTCTAGAAGGGGGCAGCAGGGGGTCCCTACTAATATGCCTGCGGGGGTTTCCATGCTGGCAGCGGACGCTGTCGGCACGCACTCCTCGCCCGCCCTGCACAGTGAGGGGCTGGGGGGTGGCACTGGTCCTTTACCACTACCTGCCCAGCAGAGTTGGGGTGCACCCCGCTCCTTGGGTGGGGAGGGGGGGGGGCAGGCCGCCGCTGCCTTCCCGGTCGCGCAGACGGGCGGGATGGGGGCGTGTTCTTCTGTTCCTCCGGCACTGGGGACCCCGGGCAGTGCGGCTCAGGGGGTTAGTAGTACCTCAGCATCTGCAATACTGCTATCGGTGTTAGGGGCAATAACGCCTATCCTGGCAGCACAGGCGGCCGGGGGAGATACGACACAGCAGACGTTGACGGCCATCCCTTCTTTGATAGCTCAGCTGTCGACACTATGCGGGTCGTCTATGGCGGCTGGCCAGCCCGCACCAACAGGGGCGGGGTGTCCCTCCACGGTGGCGGCAGCTAACCCAGAGCCTAGCTCTGTGCCGGTGTCCGGTGTTTCTGATTGTGTTGCAGGTGAGGCGTCAAAGGTGCAGGATGATGATGGTGACACGACCTCAACATCTGAGAGTGAGGACACGGAGCAAGACACGCAGGCGTCGTCATCAGGTGAGAGTGATGTGGAATGGTCTCCCGTTTCCTTGGGGGCGGGTTCCGGGGGTAGTCTTGGCAGGCGGGTGCCAGGCGAGAAGGGAGTGGTAAGAAGAGGAAAAGTAGGTCTCGGAAGCGCAGCAAACGCTCGCGGCGTAGGCGCAACAGTAGGAGCACCAGTCCGGAGGAGGGTAGCCCTTCCGACGTGGTTAGATGCACCTACACGAAAGTGCTAAGGGGTTTGCGCCCGCGCATGAGGGATCGGATAGACAGCGGTAAATACGTGGATGTGTTTGCCTTGACGGACAAGACAAGGAAAGCCTTGTCGGCCTCCAAGAAAAAAGATGGCATAGGTGAAGGGGTTCACCGCTCCTACGTGAACTGGCTGAAAGGCTTTTACATGTTCGCAGCGTGTTATATTGAGACACGCCCTGAGGAGGCTCTGAACGTCATGCGGTATCTGCATATGATACATAGCATGTTCTGTTCGAAGCGTCATTTGGCTTGGCTAAAATACGATGAGGAGTTCAGGAGGAAGCAGCACGGGTTGCGTATTATGGACCTTGGGGTGAAGGACGTCGAGGTCTGGCTGGAGGTCACCGACCCCCCTCAGGACTCAGACGAGCCGCCATCTTCCAAGGTCCCTAAAAAGGGCGAGCGGGGTCTTTTTCGTGCCCCAGGGGCGTCCAAGTCAAAGGGCCATTGTTTCGCATTTAACAACGGTAACTGCACGGTTGGGGCAAAATGCCGCTTCAAGCATCTCTGCCTCAGATGCGGGAACAACCACCCCGCCAAGGACTGCTCTAGGCCCTCCGGCTCCGGGAGCGGCGGTAAGCAGCCCGGTTTGGGCCCTTCTAAATAGGGCTCCCACGCCGGTTAGCGCCGCGGCCATGCCGCCTTGGCTGGGGCGTTATCCGCTTAAGGATCAGGCGAAATTCTTGCGTGAGGGCTTCACGCTAGGTTTTCGCATACCTATTTCTACCAGCGTACCTCTTCACCACCCCAGAAACTTGCGTTCCGCAAGGGAGTTGCCCCACATCGTTAAGGGTAAGGTGGCAAAGGAGGTGCGGTTAGGACGAATGGTCGGTCCGTTTGCCGCGCCTCCTTCGCCAAATTTGGTTTTGTCACCGGTAGGGGTGGTCCCCAAAAAGACCCCCGGGGAATATAGGCTTATCCAGCACCTATCCCACCCGGAGGGGGCGTCGGTGAATGATGCAATACCGGAAGAGATATCTTCGGTGAGGTATCAGTCATTTGACGAGGCCTTGGAACTGGTTAAGCGAGCAGGTCACCGAGCACTTTTGGGCAAGGTGGACATTGAGTCGGCCTTTCGCCTGCTGCCGCTTCACCCCGAGTCATTTCACCTCATGGGTTTCCGCCTGGAAGACGGGTACTACGTCGATAGGTGCTTGCCCATGGGTTGCTCTGTCTCCTGTAAGTTCTTTGAGATTTTCAGCTCTTTCCTGCAGTGGTGTATCTGCACCAAGGCAGGCGAGCCTGGGGTGACACACTACTTAGACGATTTCTTGTGTGTGGGTGCCGCAGATTCAGAGAGCTGCGCCAGGTTGCTTTTTGTCACTAAGACGCTTTTCAAAGAATTCGGGGTACCGGTGGCTTTGGATAAGTGTGAGGGACCCTGCACGCGTATTACTTACCTGGGCATTGAGATTGACACGGCATCTGGTTGCTGTCGCTTGCCAGCGGATAAGATCGCAAAGCTAGGCGAGGCGATACAGAGGGCATTAGCGGGTGGTAAAGTTACCTTGAAACAGTGCCAATCTTTGCTGGGTTTACTTAACTTCGCTTGCCGGGTGATCCCTATGGGGAGGGTGTTTTGCCGAAAATTGGAGCGGGCATCTGCCGGGGTTAAAAGGGCGCACCATTTCATCAGACTGTCGGCGGAAGTTCGCGGGGACCTGCGGACATGGGATTCCTTCTTAAGGGGTTTCAACGGGGTAGCCATTTGGCAGTCAGGGGAGGTGTCTAGCAGGGAGTTGCAGCTGTTTACAGACGCAGCGGGGGCTTCCGGTTATGGGGCATTCTTTGACGGGGCCTGGTCGGCTTCCCTCTGGCCAGAGCTATGGTTTCGGCAGGGTCTGGTAAAAAATCTCCTCCTCTTGGAGCTGTTCCCTATTGTCGTGGCGGTCGAGCTTTGGGGGGAGCATTTTAGGGATCGCAAGGTGGTGTTCTGGTGTGACAATCTGGGCGTGGTGCACGCTATTAATGGCCAGCGATCGTCCTCGATGCCTGTTCTTCGCTTGCTAGCTCACCTGGTTTTGCGCTGTTTGCATCTTAACATTCATTTCGTTGCTAGACATGTACCTGGCGTTGAGAACAATATCGCAGACGCGCTCTCCAGGCAGCAATGGGACAGGTTTAGAGAATTAGCCCCTTCTGCAGCACTTTGCGGTGAAGTTTGCCCTTCTCATTGTTGGCAGGTGGTTTGGCCGGGCTGAACGCGTTGGCCAGCCAGTCTGTGGCTCCTGCCACGCTGGCGAAATATCGGGCAGCTTATCAGCAGTGGGAAGCGTTCCTAGCGCGCAAGCGGAGTGAAGGTAAGCCGGCCTTTCGCCTGTTTTTAGATTGGATTTGGCAAATGCATCAGGCAGGGAAGTCAAGATCGGCGGTAGGTCAAATGCTGGCTGGCGTTTCATTTTTTCTGAAGTTGCAGGGCAGGCACGACTTCACCAGAAGTTTCTTGGTGAGTCGTGCTATGAAAGGTTGGGCGCGGGCGGCCCCCATTGCCGCGGACCGTAGACGTCCGATTACAGCTGCGATGCTAAAGGATTTAATGGCGACCTTGCAGGATATTTGCGCAGGCGAATTTGAAGTCTTGCTATTTCGGCTCGCTTTTGCGATGGCTTTTCACGGAGCCTTTCGGATAAGCGAGTTGGTCGCAGCCTCCAAGGTGGCTCTGCCACCTCTCTTGCGGTCGCACGTGTTAGTGGCGGAGTCCGTGAGTTGCAACATACGGAGATCCAAAACTGACCAGCTGGGGAAGGGCCGTTGGGTATCCTTACCCGCGTGCCCCGACCCAGACATTTGCCCAGTTAAGCTAGCCCAATTATATCTGGGACATAGGCCACAGGGTGAAGGGGCATGGTTGCAGCATCTAGACGGCTCGCCGGTGACGGTGTATCAGTTTAGGTGGGTGTTGCGGCAGTGTTTGCAGAAAGTTGGGTTGTCGCCTAGAGCCTTTGGCACGCACTCCTTTCGCATTGGCGCGGCCACGACGGCAGCATCATTGGGCTTCTCGGTGGCAGAGATAAAGGCTCTTGGTCGGTGGAAGTCCAATGCTTACAAACGTTATCTAAGGTAGAGCGCGCGCAGTCAGGCCGGTCCTAGCAGGGTTTGCCTATTGCCGGTCCTAACAGGGTTTGGCTATTGCCGCTTATTACAGCTCTTTTTTCCCAGGTTAGTCATAATTTTGCAGGCCGGCCCGACTTTCAGGGTTTGGCTATTCACTGTGGTGAGTTCTTTTTTTTTTTTTCAGCTTACCTTTCTTTTCTTTTGTTCAGTGGCATGCGGGTGGGGAGACGGGGCCACGGGTCTGGCCTTGGGGCCTTTTCAGAATAGCGGCACGGGGTTGCTTGGCTCGGGCCGCTTGACTGGGAGGTCTCTGGCTTGGCGCGTTGTGCCGTGTCCACACCTTCATTCCGGTGAACGTGACCTGGAGCACTTTTTCGCCACTCGCCCTGTTTCACCAGTGGGGGTCCCGTTGGATTTTGCCCTGTTTTTCTCCTGACACACCCGGTGGGGGTGATTGGCCCTTCTCCCATTGTGGCAGGTTTTACAGGTTTTCACTCCGGGCAGGTCACAACCCCTCCCCGTCCCATTATTTTGCCCTACAGCCCCGGCCCGGCCCTAGTTAAGTCCCTTCCATAGGTATTGGGAGATTAAGAACGTTTTCTAACTTTTCGTACGTTATTTGCAGGTTCTGAAGTGGATGAGCGACCAATCTGGTTTGTAGGTCATTCGTTTATCTATTGGGCATCTAGGTCAGAGCGGTCGAGGAGCACGTCAGTGTTTGCAGCATGGGAAAGGGTTAGATGGCTAGGGCGCAGGGGGATGCGATGGGACGAGTTGTTGGTAGCGGTCAATAGGAATGCCGAGTTGTTTGGTTCGCCAGCAATAGTGGTCATTCACTTAGGGGGTAACGACATAGGTAAGGTGTCGTCACTACAGTTGAGATTGAAGATTGTGAATGATTTGGAGGTGATAAAGTCACGCTGGCACTGGTGCCAGGTTGTTTGGTCAGCCATAATACCACGGCGTGTCTGGAGGAGCCCTTTGTCAGGTGTCATCTTAGATAAAGCTAGGCGGAAGGTGAATAACTTTGTGTATAAGAAAGTGGTAGCATTCGGTGGCATTGTGGTGGAGCATCCATTGATAAGGTTCAGGGACGCCCATCTGTTTAGGAAAGACGGAGTGCATCTGACGGAGGAAGGGGTTTCCTTGTTCTTGGAGAGCATTGTTAGGGGGCTTAACAGCTTAGTGGAAGGGGAGTGAGGATGGTCTATGGTGGCGGCAACGGCTTGGCCGTCGTGTTGGCGGGAAAGAACGGCAGTTGCAGTGGACGTTACAATGCAGGAGTAGGGTGCGCTCTCTAGCTGATACATCGCATTCGGAGTTTGGCTTTCTGGCCGGCTTCTGTGCGCTGTATTGGGTGGAGAGCTGGATACCTAGATTGGGGTTGGCGTGGGCCAACCATAGGAGTTCACCATGTCATGGACATGAGTGGGTGTGATAAAGGGTGATGTCACTGCGGGACTGGCCGTTCTTTCTTGTTGCCACCATGGCGTAATTGAGTCATTTAAATAAATTTATTGGTTGACCAATTTTAAAAGGCATTTACAGTTGTCCGTGTGTTTATTTCTAGTTATGTTAAAGTTAGTTATTAGTGTGTTGGTTAATTAAATGGAACTACAAAGGCTACACAACACAGATATGCCGATAGAAAGTTTAAGAGGAGTGAATGCAGGATTGCATGAAGGAGCATACACTTCTAGGCATCAGAAGTGTGGGTGTAGTTCCAGTTAGGTAGGTTAAGGGTTAAGTTGGGTTGCTAGGCAGAATAGGACAGGGGATGGGGGTAGAATAGGGGGAGGAGCTAGGAGGACATCTTAGGGCATTGCTCAAGTTTAACCTACCTCTTCCTCAGCAGGTTTTTGCCCACCCTCCCTTCCCTAAGTCACTTTTTTGTCCCAACCACACTTTTTTCTTTTCTTTGCCGGTTGGGTTTGTCAACCTTTGATTGGGCGGGAAAGAACGGCAGTTGCAGTGGACGTTACAATGCAGGAGTAGGGTGCGCTCTCTAGCTGATACATCGCATTCGGAGTTTGGCTTTCTGGCCGGCTTCTGTGCGCTGTATTGGGTGGAGAGCTGGATACCTAGATTGGGGTTGGCGTGGGCCAACCATAGGAGTTCACCATGTCATGGACATGAGTGGATGTGATAAAGGGTGATGTCACTGCGGGACTGGCCGTTCTTTCTTGTTGCCACCATGGCGTAATTGAGTCATTTAAATAAATTTATTGGTTGACCAATTTTAAAAGGCATTTACAGTTGTCCGTGTGTTTATTTCTAGTTATGTTAAAGTTAGTTATTAGTGTGTTGGTTAATTAAATGGAACTACAAAGGCTACACAACACAGATATGCCGATAGAAAGTTTATACATCAGACAGGCTTCCCTGGGTCCTTGTGCCCAGCACGTATGCACAGTCGGGAGTGCGGGAGTGCACTGCTTTCTAATAGTTTGTAAAGCAAATAAATATGTCGATTTTGAAAAAGAGGCTCCTCATAAATGTTGCGGAATGAGTATTTGAGAGCCATTTAGTAGCCCATCCCAGCAGGAATTACCGGCACTGTGAGGTATAAAGGCGTGATTTGGTGCAAATTGTGTTATCGGCCCATTCCAACAGCAGGGGTTATGTGTTGGTGTGTGTGTCGGTATGTGTGTGTGTGTGTGTGGGGGGGGGGGGGTTGGAGGTGCCAACCATCTTGCCCCTGTTTCCCATGAGCCACACGATTTTTATCTGGCTGATCTAGGAGAGTACACTGACCACTATCTTTCATTCATCTCAAATAGTACCTCTCATATCTCTGCCTTTGGGGGCATTGGGGAGGGTGGTGAAGTCAGTACTGTTACCCAGGGCACCATGCCCTAAGGGGGGGTATAGCTGCAGCCCCATGGGTTTTAGTATTTTTGGTATTTTACTATAGTTGACAGAGGCTTGTCCATTCCACTCTTCCAAAGTCATCAACTATTATCATCCCTCACTGGTCTCCCCTGAAAACTCACATCTTCAGGCAGCTCATCATATTCCAGATCCAGCCACTTACCCTTCTTATACCGTTCCTATCTAATCACATCCACACTGTACAGTCCAAACATATACACTCCCCCCCCCCCCCCCACATTTCCCATCCTCCTGACCCCTGGCCAAACTGTTGGGTCACCATACCATACAGCTCGCCAGGAACCTTTACATTATGGTTGAATTAATGCCTATTTCCCTATAGATTGTAAGACTGCGAGCAGGGCCCTCCTACCTTTGCCTGTCTGTAAATACTCAGTTTGTTGTATCACTGTCTCCTATTGTAAAGTGCATCGGAATTTGCTGCGCTATATAAGAAACTGTTAATAAATAAATAAAATAAACACTCCTGGAATCACCCTTCTCCCACCAACATGGCAGGAGTAACGTACAATCCTATGTCACATACTCGCGCATTTCAGATCATACGGAATAAGAGATAACGGAAAGAATTCTTGGAAAGCCAAGTGCAACATTTTGCATAGCCAGACACCCAGGTACCCCTTGGCATCCATAGAATAGGAAGAACCACTTTCACCTTTCCTGCCTGACTGCAGATTATCCCATCACAATGAGCCAGACCCCCGGCTCTTCCTCGTCCCCTCCCGCAGGTGCCAGTATGTATACATTATCTATAATGCCAGCCTAATCCTTTCCAATCTCTCCGATACATATAGTTACAGGTCTTTTAAGTGTCCGAGCAAACTGTGGCCGGTTCTTCAAAGGGATTTTACACTTGAAATGTTGAGATAATGCCTGTGTTTGCATAATGAGGCTTTGCAAGATTTTCTTTCATAAACTAGAAAAATACTTTTCAAAGAGCTACAAGGAAGCCAATATATGGGAGAAGCTGTTCCGGAAGGATTACATTAGCAGTCGGCAGACAGCACCTGTTGGCTGCCGCACAGCTGATAAGAAGTTATCATCCCCGGTGAAATGAGGTGTTTATGGGATAAAAATATTTCGGTGCTTGCAAAGAGTTCCTGAGCTAAAAATAAGACAAACGTGTTTGATACAGATTTTTTATTTAAATATGAATATTGCATTGATAGCGAACGCATTCCCTTTGAGCTTTTTTTTAAAGCAAACAAAATGAGTTTCTTATATTCGAAGGGAACACATTTCTGCAAACGGGTACAGAAATTCAATGTATGCCCATGCACGATTCCTATCTCTTTATGCCAGCTGTGCCCGGATACCAGCGATGTAGACGTGGAAACGGGACCGCTAGTGGTCTCTTTTATCACATTGGCAGGTGAATGGTTTCCCAAGTCAGTAAATTAACTGACTCAATAAAATAAATTTTCACTTTTACCCGTCAGTAAGACACCAGCTAAAGTACTCATGGTAACTTTGGATCCCTACGTCATTTGGGCAGTGGTTCGATCACTATATTGGGTACAGTGAGCCCCGCGAGGGGCAGCGGAATGCGTCCTCCGACCTTTTCATACCCCCACTATCCACGTCGGCGTGGAGCTGATTCTATATAGTGTGGCGAGTGCAGTGAGCCACCGAGTCCGAAGCGTGGTGAGCGATGCAATCCCCGCGAGGGGTCGCGGAATACATGTAAAGTAATCCGCGTCCCCTTGCGGGGCGCGCTGCGCTCGCCACGCTTCGGGCTCGGTGGCTCGCTGCGCTCTCCACACTATATAAAGTCAACTCCACGCCAACGTGGATAGTAGGGGTATGAAAAGGTCGGAGGACGCGTTCCGCTGCCCCTCGCCATGCTTCAGGGTGGCGTGGATAGTGGGGGGTGCCTAAATCCTCATTGTATACCTAATGGCATTGTACACCCTATACAATATCAATAAACGAGCACTGAATACATTACATAGGAAAATCGCATCGCATGGCCGTTGCAATGGCCCATGTGATGCGATGCGATTTTCCTATGGTGCCGTACGTAAGAAACTTGGGCGCCGTGATAATACACAAGATCCCTATATTGGTTTACGGAACCAACAATTCTTTCCAGTGCACCTCTAAGTCAGATGATTGCAAGCATATCGGCGTTAAGTATTGATGTATGCTTTTACATTTTCTGCTAAAGGGGGTTATTCTGGTTGATTCGGTCAGAATGCAAATTTGCATTCTTGCGAGTCAACCAGATCCCCCCTCCCCCCGTTACCATCGGACCATTAGCATGAGAACGTCCAGTATTCTCATGCGAACGCCCATGAAACGCTGGGCGGTCCCATATGCTAATGTTTTGCCCCGCCGCCCCATGCCCCCTGCAAGGATGGGTGCCGCACGCACCCAGCACATGCGCAAAAATTCGGCCCCGTGTGAACGAACGCGGCCCTGTGAATGGACCTGAATAAAGTCCAAAATCACAAAACCCTCCCAATAGGAGCGGTTCTTTGTGATACAAGGACTTCCAGGTTTATGGCCCGAGTTCTTAGACGTATGCATGGACCATGGGGAATACTGGGAGGGATCGGATACCTCTCAGAGAACATTGCAAAAAGAGGCCCATAGGCGTCAATAGATGGGTCAGCATCCACTCGGCACACTATTCTATTCTCACTCCACGCCCTAGTGGATGGTGGGGCATGAAATACCGCCTGTCGGCACATGTCGGCTCACAGTGAAAACTCATGTCAACCTTTTGACTGTCAGCCTAGCCATTGCTTGTGTCGACCTTAGCCAAGTCGACCTTCAGTGGTCCACCCAATGCATGTCATCCTACTGATCGTATACCGTTCCTTTACAGTACATGAAACGGATTAAAGCATCATCCTGACAGTGCAACTGACACGCCCACTGGCTGCTCGTGGATACTGACTCAGCTGCAGCCAATCGGCCGGAGAGTTAGGGGGAAAGGAATGTGATATTATTGGCCACTGGCTGATACATTTGAACGAGATGCCGAACTCCTATCACCTGTCGCACATAATCTCCTAATGGTTTCACTGTCCTGTAAAAACTGCAGGTAATCATGTAAGTAATATCTTGGCCTGTGACCAAGGAATGGAGAATAAGGGCTTTCACTGCTATCATACAGAATATTTATCAAATTCCCCACAAATAAAACTCAAATGAAAGTGCTGCTGCCGCCTAGAAGATGAATTTTCATACATTTTTAACTGGAATGCTTAAATATAAATTCAATAAGTGGCGCAATCAGTGCTTATTGCTATTCCAGGCTGCCTGGTTAGAAGGCTGTATGGTTAGTGAGTAATGTCGCACTGAGATGTTACTAGATAAACTCACATAAGATCCAGCTTGCCCCCTATGTCGCAGAATATTAAAGGCTCCCTACCTGCCTAAAGTTTCATATTACTTTCTCACTGATGCCGGTCAAAAAGTGGAGACTGCAGTCAGTTTAGCTGCTGTGACATCATTGATCTGGCCAATATGTATGAATATACCAATCCAGACAGCACATATCTGCTGAGTAGGCAAATAGCTCCACTTTTCCTGCTTCAATGAAGAAGCTACTAACATGGTATCCTGCTGCAAAGTGGTAAATCAGACTGGGGGTGAGATGGACGTAGAGAATATTACAGTTATTTCATGTTAAATATTTAGGATACTAATATGCAGCTTTGATATGCCAAATGGGGTTTTTACTTGTTACTTCTGGATCGTTGTGCCATCCAAGTCACACTTAGGGTGGGGGAGGGCACTGTTACTCTACCAATGTATGTGTGGAGCGGTGGCACTTAGCGAAACACGGGTGAAGCCTCGGACCACATCAGCTGTCTAATCCCAAAATACCGGGTTTGGAAACTCCAAATACCAGGATTCAAATCCTCACAATTTTAAGGCGCGATCCCGGGATCCCACGGATCCACCCAAGTGGCAATGTCTGATAAGTGAATTGGGGTTTCTGTGTGACATAATCTCAACTGGAGGCACTACAGTGTTGTTAACATTATTCTTTATAATAATATCGCCAGAAAATCTTTTTTTCACAATTTTATTGATAGCGGTGCCCACAATCTAGTTTCCCTGGGACTGCCACGAACCTTCATCTGGCCCTGCATTGTCCTTATACCCGGCATGTCCAAACTACAGCCCTCCAGCTGTTGTGAAAGTACAAGTCCCATCATGCCTTGCCACAGTTTTACTATTAGGGAATACTAAAACTATGGCAAGGCATGCTGGGATGTGTAGTTTCACAACAGCTGGCCATACCTGCCTTATACTGTCCAGGTTTTTGAACCATCAGCCCAAGTAAAGTCAACAAAACACAACAACATTTAAAAAAAAACAAAAGACTGAAAGTAAACATATTTGGTCTATTGTAAAAATCTAAAAATCTAAATAAAAATAAAACGGTAACTTTACAATTGTTATATTTTATAGTATGCGTAGGCCGAATCAGCCATTTATTTGGACTTTTTATCTGTCTGTCTGTTCCAGTGTACCACAAAAACTACCCAATCAATATCGATAAAACCTTCACAATTCTATAGGATAGGACCTTTTATATATCATCGCACCCATGCCCAAAGGGGGGGGGGGGGAGTAGTAAACAAAAAACTTTGTTGGGGTCACAGCAGCTCCGCAAACCTGACAGTGGCAATCTGTTACTACTCCGCTGCTGGACCGCCGGGAACGGCAAGTCTTCCTGTATGCGGTCACGGCGCTCCTCCTGTTGCCAATATAAATGCCCCTCACAAAATGGCTGCTCCCTCAGACAGTTATTGAGGATGGTAGAGGAGGCGGCGGTGGCCTCCTCTTGCATCCTTAATAACCGTCTGCTGTGAAGCAGCGGCCATTTTGCAAGGGACATTTTTTCATTGCATCAGGAGGAGCGCCGTGACCGCATACAGGTAGAACTGCTGGTCCCGCCACTGGCTGTGTGACTTTGAGTCGAGTTATGTGGTAAGGCGCTGCCACTGGCAATCTGTGTAAGATGATGGTCTAACAAAACCAACACCAAAAAATTCTGACAGAAGCGACTTTAGCGCAGGTGAAGCCGCTGGCAGGAACTAGTTTGAAATATATGTTAGGGCTGGAGCAGACTTGGAAGGAAATTGTGCATACAGTATTCTATCTTGCTCAAAAGAAGCATTCAGGAAAATGTGAGTAGTTGCCTGGGTGCGGGCATCTCGAGATAGGGGTCACCAGGGGTTAAACTGGGTGGAACTGAGTTCCACCACCTCTAATGGTGAGGTGGTACATTTTAACCTCCACAATGACCCTGCACAGTAATTCTCACAGAAATGCACTCTAGTTTACAAAGGGATGCCAAAAACCCTACCACTGGCCCTGTCTCTGCCTAATGGGGGGGAGGGGGTTTAATTAGGTGGCATAGACAAAAGAGTTCCCCCACCTCTGCATGACCACTTTATGCCCTGGGGGTCACCATGCAAGTGTGCCTGGTCATCCACCCTATCAGCGCACACCTGCACCTACCCTATACTGTGCAAAAACATAGGCCTCTAAACAGCCATCTTCCCCCTTACTTCCCAGCATGCATAGCACTGTTTTTACCCCATTTTGTATGCACTAAAACTCGCATGCCGGGTCACCACTGCAGGGCCTATGGACTTCTTTTCCCGTCCCCAGCCGCTTCATACCAACCCCTGCCCTGCTCCCCCGCACCAGTGAACTCCGCCTCTCCCTAGCACCGTACTTTTCATTCCAGAGGCAGGGAGGAGGAGGCGGAGGAGCTGGCAGCAAGCAGCCGGACACAGCCACAGGAGGAGTGGGGAGAGCCGCTGAGAACCTCAGGGGAAGCTCAAGGGAAATTGTGTAGGACTTGTCCTTAGGACAAGTCGAACAAGTGTACGGGCACCTTAAATACAAATACTATAAACAGAGCATCTTACCCCTTTAAATGCCTACCAAGCAAGAACACAACGTCAGCCATTATGATAAGGAAGCCTAGAGGGTGAATATGTCTTTAACAGATGCTATTGCTGCCAATACCCGTTATCTCATTCCCTGCGATATAATCCATCATTTTTACAACTCAGAACTTTTCATCGCATCCGACCGACCTAATCAAACTTTCTGAGCATACAAGATATTACTTTCTAAATGGCAGGGCCCACCGGTGTGTACTGGCACTAAATGGTTATCTGTATGGAAATGGATGTCTCCTTGCATAGGAAGTATTTATTTGATGCCGTTTTTTTATTTAAATATGCATGACATATTACTGCGAGATGAGAATACTCTCCTACAGCCGCAGAATCCTGAGGTGTTCACAATGGATATTTTATCAAGCGTTGCCCCATTTAACACATATTTTCTTTCACCAGACAAAGTGAATTTGTACGCTCCGAGCTGGGGAGAAAGCTGCATTTCCTGATTCTCCTCTGTATCTGGGTGGGGAAGAAGGTCTAGAATATACAGCCATAAACCGCCCCAGAATACTTTAGGTAACAGGATTTTGGAGATTGTGGTACAATTGAAGGGTCTGCACATGTAAGATTTAGTGCTTCGTAGTTCTGCGGCAGCTGAGATAGTGATGACAGTGACAATTTGCACAATAGGGGCATATGGGGGATTGCATTATCATACCCCCCAACTGTCCTGTTTTTCGCGAAACCGTCACGGTTCTTTGGGACGGTCCCTATTCCGCCCGAGGCTGACAGTGTTTTTATTATAATCTTGTATTTATTTATTCATGGGGTAAATGCAGTGCAGTCACACAGTCTATGTAGCAGGTTAGTGTGTGATTGGATGGTGATCTCACAGAGGGCGGGATGTATCGCCGGGTGTCTGCTGCGATGCTGCCGCATATATACTAACATATGCGGCTGGCATCGCAGTGCGGTAACGGAGACCCCCCGCGATACCTGTACTGTGGTCTGCGGGGGGTCTCCGTCTCCTCCCTGTCGGCTCCTGATGCCTACACGCCGGGGACAGCTAAGCAGGCTGTCCCCGGTGCCTCCTCCTCCACCCTGCAGCCGGAAGGACGTCCGGCTGCGTTGATAGAGGGAGGAAGGGCTTACCTTCCTGGGTCCTGGAGGACCTGCAAGAAGGTAAGCCCAAGGAACAGAGTGAGCGCAGTCACACAGTCTATGTAGCAGGTTAGTGTGTGATTGGATGGTGATGTCAGAGTGAGCGCAGTCACACAGTCTATGTAGCAGGTTAGTGTGTGATTGGATGGTGATGTCAGAGTGAGTGCAGTCACACAGTGTATGTAGCAGGTTAGTATGTGATTGGATGTTGATGTCACAGAGGGAGTATAGTCACACAGTCTATGCAACAGGTTAGTGTGTGATTGGATGGTGATGTCACAGAGTGAGGGTGGCACAGTCACAGTCTATGTAGCAGGTTAATAATGTGTGATTGGATAGTGATGTCACAAAGTATGTGCAATCACACATAGGAATGGCCATCATTGCCATTGCAATCGATGGTTACCATTGATGGCAATAGTGCAACTGGCCATTGATAGTGTACAACTATGCAATAGATGACCATCGATAGTTTTACCTATCGATGGTCATCCATTTTGTTCGACTGAATTGCCTGTGGGCCAAACAAAACACGGGGCGGGGCTTCACAGGTGTCGGGAGGCGGAGCTATGCTCTGTGTCCTGGCACTTTGAAAAAAACAAAACATCAAAACATCCCATCGATGGAGGGAAACCATCTGGTTATCCACCATCGATGGCACAAGTATTTGACATCGGCCATAAACCATCGATGATTTTGAATCATCACTGTTCGATGGCCATCCCTAGTTGCACAGTCTTACAGACAGAGAACTACATACTACATAATTTCCAGCCATTTTGTCCTTGAATGATGTCACTAGTTGCTGCAGAATTGATGTATTTCCAGCCCAGATATCAGCTTCATATTCTGTTTGCTGGAACCACTTACTCATGTGAACTCTGGGTTTTACCCCACAAACCTCACAGAAAGCTATGGGAGCAGGGTCTCAGGAGATTATGTGACTGATGACATTCTGAATTCTATACTGTCCCTTCCACCCTACAGAAAACCTTCCTCCCCATCCAATATACTGATATCTCTGATACTTATGTGAGCCGCGTCTCATGATGACGCCAAGAGACTCGCTATAAATCAGCTCCAGTCTGTTGGAGAGAGAAGAGTATAACACAATGGGCCACAAATCAAGTTAATATATAGCGGCTCTGCAAAATACACGGTAAATTATTGCAGAACATTTGCAATCCTTATAAACCAAGAGAGACTGAACAGCGCCAGGCGGATCATAAGCCAGAATTTATCTTTCTAGAACAAGAAAAAAATCTGTTGTTTAAAGGCATTTTTGTTGTTGTATTAAAGGGGTGGAGAGAACTTCAGGGAATTGGTGCAAGGACGCGCTTCACGCCGCTGGGTATCTGCTGTAATTCCAGTACAGCCCATGTGATGCAAGTCTCCTCCTAGAGATACCTTACATTTACACTCTCCTCATATATACTGTATGCAGCGGCATCACTAGATATTGTACAGTCCAGAGCAAAGGTCTGTAAGAGCCTCCATTACCAACCAATGGTGAAAAATGTACACATGTAACTGTGACAGGGAAGGTGACCCCTCTCAGCTCTGGGCCCCATAGCAGCTGTACCCCCTGCACCTATGGTAGTTACACCCCTGTATATACCACATGTATATGTGACAGGGAAGGTGGCCCATCTCGGCTCTGGGCCCCATAGCAGCTGTACTACCTGCACCTATGGTAGCTATACCCCTGTATATAACACATGTAACTGTGACAGGGAAGGTGGCCCCTCTCAGCTCTGGGCCCCATAGCAGCTGCACCCCCTGCACCTATGGTAGCTACACCCCTATATATAACACATGTAACTGTGACAAGGAAGGTGGCCCCTCTCAGCTCTGGGCCCCATAGCAGCTGCACCCCCTGCACCTATGGTAGCTACTCCCTGTATATGACACATGTAACTGTGACAGGGAAGGTGGCCCCTCTCAGCTCTGGGCCCCATAGCAGCTGCACCCCCTGCACCTATGGTAGCTGCACCCCTGTATATAACACATGTATATGTGACAGGGAAGGTGGCCCCTCTCAGCTCTGGGCCCCATAGCAGCTGTACCCCCTGCACCCATGGTAGTTACACCCCTGTATATACCACATGTAACTGTGACAGGGAAGGTGGCCCTCTAACCTCTGGGCCACATAGCAGCTGCACTCCCTGCACCTATGGTAGCTACACCCCTGTATATGACACATGTAACTGTGACAGGGAAGGTGGTCCCTCTCAGCTCTGGGCCCCATAGCAGCTGCACCCCCTGCACCTATGGTAGCTACACCCCTATATATAACACATGTAACTGTGACAAGGAAGGTGGCCCCTCTCAGCTCTGGGCCCCATAGCAGCTGCACCCCCTGCACCTATGGTAGCTACTCCCTGTATATGACACATGTAACTGTGACAGGGAAGGTGGCCCCTCTCAGCTCTGGGCCCCATAGCAGCTGCACCCCCTGCACCTATGGTAGCTGCACCCCTGTATATAACACATGTATATGTGACAGGGAAGGTGGCCCCTCTCAGCTCTGGGCCCCATAGCAGCTGTACCCCCTGCACCCATGGTAGTTACACCCCTGTATATACCACATGTAACTGTGACAGGGAAGGTGGCCCTCTAACCTCTGGGCCACATAGCAGCTGCACTCCCTGCACCTATGGTAGCTACACCCCTGTATATGACACATGTAACTGTGACAGGGAAGGTGGTCCCTCTCAGCTCTGGGCCCCATAGCAGCTGCACCCCCTGCACCTATGGTAGCTATACCCCTGTATATAACACATGTAACTGTGACAGGGAAGGTGGCCCCTCTCAGCTCTGGGCCCCATAGCAGCTGCACCCCCTGCACCTATGGTAGCTATACCCCTGTATATAACACATGTAACTGTGACAGGGAAGGTGGCCCCTCTCAGCTCCGGGCCCATAGCAGCTGCACTCCCTGCACCTATGGTAGTTACACCCCTGTATATAACACATGTAACTGTGACAGGGAAGGTGGCCCCTCTCAGCTCTGGGCCCCATAGCAGCTGCACTCCCTGCACCTATGGTAGCTACACCCTGTATATAACACATGTAACTGTGACAGGGAAGGTGGCCCCTCTCAGCTCTGGGCCCCATAGCAGCTGCACCCCCTGCACCTATGGTAGCTATACCCCTGTATATAACACATGTAACTGTGACAGGGAAGGTGGCCCCTCTCAGCTCTGGGCCCCATAGCAGCTGCACCCCCTGCACCTATGGTAGCTATACCCCTGTATATACCACATGTAACTGTGACAGAGAAGGTGGCCCCTCTTAGCTCTGGGCCTGTGGGCGGAGACTCTGCAGAAGTGGGCTGTTTGTGCAGGGTGCAGGCTGCCAGGAGGTGAGCTCGCAGCTCTAGTGTTACACGGGGGCTTTACCGGGAGGGATGGATCTCCCCGGGGAAGAAAGCTCCCTGAGTATGGACTGTGTCCGGAGCGCTGAATGTGCTAATACAGTACTCCATGGAGCCACAGTAATAGGTGGCCAGCCAGTGGCAGAAGGAGCCAATTGTTCTATTAATGTGGATTCCACCAAACTGCAGGAGGGTGCTCCTCTGAGTGAAGATTTAACTCAGGGTGGAGCGGCAGCAGCTGTTGCCAGCCTGACTGTTAGTGAAGCGGGGGGGTCCCGGCCTTTAGACGCTGGAGAGAATGTATCTCCGGAAGACACAGAGGATGAGGAGGAGATGGAGACGTTTGAGAGCTACACTATTAAAGAACTGCAGCAAAAAAGTCTTTCTATAAGCCGTAAAATAGCAAATAAAAAGAAGAAAAGAAACTCACGCTATAAATGGGAGAGGCCAATTATAGAAAAGGAGATCCTGGCACTAACATCCGCCCTTGAAAGGGTTAAAGCTCAATTGGCATTGAAGCGGTTACAGGACAAAAAAAGGCAAAAGGTGAATTACTTGCTGTTTCCTGTGAGACTGAAATGAAAAATGCACAAAAAATGAAGGTCTGTCAATCGGACAGACAAAATTCTGTTGCGGAGGTACCGGTGGTTGTGGAGATTGGGGAGGCGTCTCCCCAAGTTTCAGATGTGATGCAGGACACTGATGTGGCAGGTGCAGGAG
The DNA here is from genome assembly GCF_055691185.1 of Crinia signifera. NCBI lineage: Eukaryota > Metazoa > Chordata > Amphibia > Anura > Myobatrachidae > Crinia > Crinia signifera. The sequence continues at coordinate 163,364,661 of NC_139224.1, forward strand.
TAATTACTCCTGAGCTTGTTGGGCCGACGCCCATGCTGTGTGAAACTCCTAATGCTGATGCAGCAGCTGAATGTAAAGGTCTGGAAGTGGAGCGTTCTGACTTCCAGCTAAGAATGGATATAACTGGCAGGGAAATCTTGTTGGCGGCAAGGGCGGAAAAAGGCACTGAGGCAGCGACCTCTGGGGCAACATCAGGTGCAGATAGGTGTCTGGCATCGGATGGCAAACCAGGGGTTAATGCCCAAGAAGTGCAGTCTGTTTATTCCACAGGTAAAGAACATCAACGCCTGCAAACAGCACAAGGAATGTCAATTCTAGATAAGAATGAACTGTCACCTGGTGAACAACAGATCATTGAGACTGTATATGGACAGATGCTAGTTCCTGAGAGAGCTAAAGTTGCAGCTCAATTATTGCAAAAGGAGCAAGTAAGACTGAAAGAGGGGACTGGGGAAGGTAATGCAATATCTGTACCATGTGCTAATGTCCCTGTTAATGTCAATAAGCAACCAGTCCCAGGTATTATTTCTTATGCAAACATGGTTAAGGCTAAGCCAGGTGTAAGCACCAGTATTCCCCAAACAAATGTGGGATCAGGTCAGGTGGGGAAAAGGAGAAATTTAATTCAATTTAAATGGTTGGGGAAAGGTGAAGCGCCTTCCAAAGAAGAGTTTCTGCAAATGATCTTCAGTTTGGGGTTCCGTGCAACTGACCTGTACGCCTGCATCCATCCAGTGAAAACGGCAGATTTTGATCTGAGTTTTATTTCATATCAGGGGCTTCAAGCCTTTTGGATGAAATGGCAGGCGTGCAGGTCATCTAAGCCATATGATGCTTATAAAGCAGTGATTGTTACAAAACAGGATAAGGTAAAGGTAAATATATTGGTGAGAAATGAATCCATTCCTGTGCAAGATATAAAATACTGGTTAACAAGGTTTTGTGATGTGGAATCCGAGTTGACCAAGGTTGGCTTTACTATGGGAGTGTGGGGAGGAGCATGGGCTGCAATGGTTAAATTAAGGAATACAGACAGGGGTTTTGCACACATTCCTTCTGCTGCCTATATTGGTAGAGACCGCATACAATGTTTTTATCAGGGACAACCAAGAACATGTTTCCGTTGTGGCAATTTCCGCCACTTAAGTAGTGACTGTACAGTGACTAAATGTGCTTTATGTGGTAAAGTGGGACATACTTCCAAGGAATGTAACAATGTTATGTGTAATCTGTGTGGAGAGGAGGGTCACCCCTACAGTAGATGTCCCTGGGCAGAACACAATATGGAGGAGAATGTGCCAACTGGGGGAAAGAAAAATGACCAGATGCAGACCTTTCAGTGGGTAATGGGTAAGGAAGCGGCAGGTCAGGAGGGAAATCAGAAAACTGAGAATAAGAAAGTAACATCTGTTGTGGTAGTGGAAAATTCTGCAGTACTAAATCAAAAAGATTCCTATCAAGTAGTAAAGGAAAGTAGTAAGAAAAGGAGAGGAGGCAGAAATCAGTTTAAGTAACAGGTTTGATGGTTTTACTTCAGATGAGGAAAATGAAGGGGAAATTGTTGGAAATGGGGGAGCAAGGAAAGTGGTAGTAAGATCAAAGGTAGGGGTGGTACGGGTGAAAAAGAGTAAGAAAGGGAATTTTGGAAAGAAAAAGGTAATTGAAATGGTTTCTGATGAAGAAATCCAGGAAAGTCTGGACTGGGACCCAGTTGGCACAGAGCTGATTAAAAACAGTGTGGAAAGTGAGGGAAGTGACCAAAGTGTTGTGGAGTTAAGTGGTGGGGGGAAAAACATGATTGTATCCCAGAGTGATAGCTTAGTGTCATCTGGGTCAGTAATTGGTCCAAGTATTGAGATGGAAGACAAGGTACTGGATGATCAGTGCCTGGTACTTAAGTCTGCTTGTGAACCGCCAGACCCAGGTTCCCCTCCTAGTGAGAACCCTTGAACAATGGTGGTTGAGAAGGGTAAAGAAGGGTAAAGTCACTTCTAAGAAGGTGACTAGTAAAAATTGATCTATTGCGGTTTGCATTAATTTATGTTATGTATTAATATTTCATGTGTGTTAAGATGTAAAATACTTGTTATTTATTTGTTTATTTATTGTAATATATTGTAAATTTTGTTGCAAGTTTTAATAAATGGGAGAATTCCCTCTCAGCTCTGGGCCCCATAGCAGCTGCACCCCCTGCACCTATGGTAGCTACACCCCTGTATATAATACATGTAACTGTGACAGGGAAGGTGGCCCCTCTCAGCTCTGGGCCCATAGCAGCTGCACTCCCTGCACCTATGGTAGCTACACCATGTATATAACACATGTAACTGTGACAGGGAAGGTGGCCCCTCTCAGCTCTGGGCCCCATAGCAGCTGCACTCCCTGCACCTATGGTAGCTATACCCCTGTATATAACACATGTAACTGTGACAGGGAAGGTGGCCCCTCTCAGCTCTGGGCCCCATAGCAGCTGCACTCCCTGCACCTATGGTAGCTACACCCTGTATATAACACATGTAACTGTGACAGGGAAGGTGGCCCCTCTCAGCTCTGGGCCCCATAGCAGCTGCACTCCCTGCACCTATGGTAGCTACACCCTGTATATAACACATGTAACTGTGACAGGGAAGGTGGCCCCTCTCAGCTCTGGGCCCCATAGCAGCTGCACCCCCTGCACCTATGACTGTACGTAATATGTTATCCCAACTTCCCTTTTTGGCTGCAGCAAAAATGTTGCTCCAAAAAGAAAAATATAATAATTCTCAGTTGAACATGGGAATATTGTGTTACTTTCAGAAAAATGTACTCATGAAAATGACAGATATAAACAGATGCTTCTGTTCTGTTACATTTCCCATAGGTTACCACGGTAACAGAGTAATGTTACTTTTTTGGGTACAGTTTTAGGATATTTTGAGATTTCAGCAGATGGGTGGATCTAGAGGTTAATTCAGATGCTTTCATAAAGTGGCTATTGTACGCAGATCGGTCAATGTGTTCTTATTGCGCGTGCGTCTAAACCGTAGTGCGCACTTGCAGCGAGTAAATTTAAAATGCAATTGCACCAGGGAGTGACAGAGAGTGTGTGGAGGTGGAAACGGGGAGTGGTCTGGAATACGCAGGCGTGTCATGGCAGTATAGGTGGCAGTATAGGTGGAGACATATAAAGACTTCTAAAGATTGTAGAAGTAGACAAGTGTGTGTGTGTGTGTGTCTGTCTGTCTGTCTGTCTGTGTGTCTTTGTGTATGTGTGAGAGCACAGCAGCTTAGCATATGCGATCATGAGCAATGCAAATGTAGGAGGTGCATACCAACCCCTGCCTGCATACCGCCCCCTCCCTGCACATCACCTCCTGCCTGCATACTACCCCCTGCCTGCATACCCCCCCTCCCTGCACATCACCTCCTGCCTGCATATCACCCCCTGCCTGCATACCCCCCCTCTCCCTGCACATCACCTCCTGCCTGCATACTAGCCCCTGCCAGCATACCACACCCTGCCTGCATCTGCATATCACCCCCTGCCTACATACAGTACCACCCCCTGCCTGCATACCACCCCTCCCTGCACATCACCTCCTGCCTGCATACCACCCATATCCGCACATCACCCCCTGCCTGCATACCACCCCTCCCTGCACATCACCTGCTGCCTGCATACCACCTCCTGCCTGCATACCACCCATATCCGCACATCACCCCCTGCCTGCATACCACCCCTCCCTGCACATCACCTCCTGCCTGCATACCACCCATATCCGCACTACACCCCCTGCCTGCATACCACCCCTCCCTGCACATCACCTCCTGCCTGCATACCACCCATATCCGCACATCACCCCCTGCCTGCATACCACCCCTCCCTGCACATCACCTCCTGCCTGCATACCACCCATATCCGCACATCACCCCCTGCCTGCATACCACCCCTCCCTGCACATCACCTCCTGCCTGCATACCACCCATATCCGCACATCACCCCCTGCCTGCATACCACCCCTCCCTGCACATCACCTCCTGCCTGCATACCACCCATATCCGCACATCACCCCCTGCCTGCATACCACCCCTCCCTGCACATCACCTCCTGCCTGCATACCACCCATATCCGCACATCACCCCCTGCCTGCATACCACCACCTGCCTGCATACCACCCCCTGCCTGCATACCACCTCCTGCCTGCTTACCACCTCCTGCCTGCATACCACCCCTCCCTGCACATCACCTGCTGCCTGCATACCACCCCCTGCCTGCATACCACCCATATCCGCACATCACCCCGTCTGCATTTGCAATCGTATTAATCTGCAATGCGATAGCAGCTTAAGAGGAATACCATGACCATCATTCGTAGTGTCTCTCTAAGGGCGGGATGTACTAAGGGGAAAATGCAGTAAAACCCCTGTTTTACCAAATTTTCCTATGTACTATTACCCAGCCGCACCGATATCGCCGGGCAGGGTATCGCCTTTGGGTGGAGATACCTATGGGCTTCTTTTCGCGCCTCCGCCGCAACCTCGCCGCCCCCCCCCCCCCCCCCTCTCCCTTGGGCTTACCTTCTTACAGGTCCTCCTGGACCCTGGAAGGTAAGCCCTTCCTCCCCCTAGCAACGCAGCCGGACGTCCTACGCTGAGCTGTCCCGGATGCAGGGGAGAAGCAGGCTCCCAGGAGGTGACGGAGACCCCCGCAGACCACATTAAAGGTATCGCAGGGGGCCTCCGTCACCGCACCGCGATGCCAGCCGCATATGTTATTACATATGCGCTGGCATCGCGGCGGGGGCATGGCGAACCAGGCTGCTGATGCAAGATGGCTTGTAAGGCCAAAGGCCATTCTCTTGCCCTCCCCAATCCCAGAAAACACCTCTGCCTGTCAATTAATTTGTACTAGGTGATTGCTACGCAATCATAGGACCTGTCACGGACCAATGGGAAAATGTACCCATTCACCAATAGCGCATGCAGGGGGGTTTCTTAGTACCCGGAATTATGTTATTAAGCCCCGCCCCCATTTTAAGGCGGCTACAGAGAATGGGCATAATTATGCACAGACCAGATCCTAAAAACTGGTTTTGTTCCCTAAAGCTGCACCAATGTATATCTGCTACATCTAACCAGGCTGACAGACAGGAGTGCTAACCCCCGGAAGTTACGCATATAATGATTATAAAGTACCAACTCTTACATGACTCAGTTGTAGTAAAACAGCCATTCTCCTCTCCCTTGTAATGATATTGCTCCTAGCAAAAACTTATAGACCCTACTTGTTACGTTTTTATACCCAACTAGAATGTTTCCCCTGTTGCGGCCATAAAGATGTAAATGAATGTTCTTTAATGGTTCTTTTTCTTAATAATCCCTTGGATTTATGACACCGGGGGTGACAGACTGGCTGGAAGAATGGCGCAATGAAATTGATTTGTCATTATACCTATCTGCGCGGAGATGACGGAGCTGTTTATTTGTACCTCGACAGAATGCCGACAAGGTGCCATCGCAACCCCTAGATTAATCGCCGGTGTCTCTCCGAACCCAATCTGCGGGTTACGGCAGGAGGACAGGGAGGACGCAGGAGTTTGTGTGGTTGCTTAGAGACAAAATACATCACACGGTTTAGAATTAATTGTTAGCCTAATGGGCAAAAAGTTCCATTCATCTGATGTTAGTCTGCATGCTGCGATGCTACGTCTTCAGGTAGGTTGCTGCATTAAATCAGGTGATCTTACGCCTAATTACTAAGGTTCCCAAACTGTGCAATGTCTCTCCCATGCGGATTCAAGGATTCGGAATAATTTAGTCCTGCTTACATTTAACTTCAAAAAAACAATCACATGTATTAGCTGGACGAGGCTTTTTTTTTGGGGGGGGGGCAAGACTGATGTCACTAAGCCCCGCCCCCACGGCTGGCAGCCTCATTAATTTGCGGGTCCGTGGGTGGGTGGAGGGGCTAAGATTACGCAAAATGACGCGATTCGCATCATTAAGCCCCACCCCCTCCTCGCAGACCCGCGAAATTCGGAAATTTATACCGCGGGGGAAGGGGGGGGGGGGGTTGTAGTAGGGGCTGTGGCTAGAATGCGGGAGACTTGCTTACCTTCCCGGGGGGGCCAGAAGGGGGGCCCGATTTGCGGGACCCACCCGGCCATTCCGGGAGGGTAGGCAAGTATGGTATAGATAAAGGGATAATGTCAATGAAATCATCTTAAATCTGTTAGTGGGTACTTAGGGCCTCATTCAAACCGACTCACTGGACTGCATACGCTCGCAGCCTAGCGAACAGCTGGAGGGCAACGCCCAGTGTTTTATGGACACCCCCGTGAAAACGCTGGCCGTTTCCCTGTCGGTTTAAACTGACTTTTATTTCCAAAGGGTAGAGAAAACATTCGATGGTCGGAGACTATCGAATGATTTCTTTCCCCATCGGCAGCATGGGAGGGAAGGTGTTCGCGAACATCCCCTTGCATGGTACCGAAGGGATTCAGCTGCAGGCGGTGTTTACGGGCTCACTAAACAGCATATGTAGGCTGCTTGGTGAACGGTGATGAATCAGACCTCAGATCTAATTCCTTTCTTAAAAGCTGGTTTTCATTTCGCATGGTTTTGATAATTCCGCCGACACACAGCCGATCGGATGTTGGCATAATTGTTATTCTGTATCTGGTTTCTTATCAAGTGTTTGTTTGTAGACACAAATGAATCTGCTAAAATGTATTTCACTTGGCAGCTCCCAAAGCTGAAATATTAGAACTTCATTTATTTCCCATTAGTGAAAATAACTTTTTCCAGTTGCTGATTCTCTACATATTGAAGTTTACAGCTGGTCTGAGAAGGATGGTGTCGGGGGTTGGGGGGGGGGGGGGGGGGAGCGATAGGGGTTTGTTTACACAATTAATGACTTTTTATCTTTGTTTAATTTCACAGCTGGAAATGACTGCAAATTGCAGCTGTAATAATGACAATGTGTTATTTACACACGTCACAGTGTTATGGAATGGTGAAAACACAATAATTATACAAATTAACAAATATTAGAGAATCTGTACAATGTTTATCAATACCAAAATTGGGGCCTTATTCTAGTTCACTCTTGCTGTCAAAATCCTTCTTAGATGGACAAAACCATGTGCACTGCAGGTGGGGCAGATGTTACTTGTGCAGAGAAAATTAGATTTGGGTGGGGATTTACTTCAAAGTGAGATCTATATTGCATTGTAAAAATAAAGCAGTCAGTATTTACCCTTCACAGAAACAAAATAACTCACCCAAATTTAATTCTCTCTGCACATGTTACATCTGCCCCACCTGCAGTGCACATGGTTTAGTCCATCTAAGAAGGATTTTGTCAGAAAGAGTGAATTAGAATAAGGCCCTTGGCCCTTGAGTTTGTAAAGTAACTTTTGCATTCTAGCTACAGAGAGACGGGGGGCTGCCCAGCTGCTCAGGGAACGCTGGGCAAGCCCCCAAATGACAATGACAGGGGATTGTGCAGCCGGGTCACGCCCCTTTCACCCAAGGCTCTGCCGCTCCACCCGCATGGATTACTTTGAAAGTTGGGAGGAATGCTGTATACACACTGACACAGGAAGGGGGAACCTCGGATTTCTTCTAACTCTAAAACTAAACATTGCTCATTCACTTATAGGTTTGGTTCCAAATCTATTTTACTTTCATTAAATGAAATGTATAGAAGTTTCTCCTACAACACTGCTTGTATTGCCATCATGCCATTAGAAATAATGTAGCGAAATGTGTCAGCGATGTGTGCTGAGCAATCTGGCAGACAAAAACACGTGAAAAACTCATTTCAAACTTTTGCCCATAGTAGCATCCTATCTCATAGTTACCTCCCCTCCTGCATTCTGCAGGAGACTCCCTGACATAACAGCAATCTCCCTCTCTCCCTCATTAGTCTAGCAATCTCCCTGATGTCACCTAGCCCACATTACACTGTTACATCATAGTTACCTCCCCTCCTGCATTCTGCAGGAGACTCCCTGACATAGCAGCAATCTCCCTCATTAGTCTAGCAATCTCCCTCATGTCACCTAGCCCACATTACACTGTTACATCATAGTTACCTCCCCTCCTGCATTCTGCAGGATACTCCCTGACATAGCAGCAATCTCCCTCTCTCCCTCATTAGTCTAGCAATCTCCCTCATGTCACCTAGCCCACATTACACTGTTACACCATAGTTACCTCCCCTCCTGCATTCTGCAGGAGACTCCCTGACATAGCAGCAATCTTCCTCTCTCACTTATTAGTCTAGCAATCTCCCTCATGTCACCTATCCCACATTACACTGTTACATCATAGTTACCTCCCCTCCAGCATTCTGCAGAAGACTCCCTGAAATAACAGCAATCTCCCTTTCTCCCTCATTAGTCTAGCAATCTCCCTCATGTCACCTAGCCCACATTAAACTGTTACATCATAGTTACCTCCCCTCCAGCATTCTGCAGAAGACTCCCTGAAATAACAGCAATCTCCCTCTCTCCCTCATTGGTCTAGCAATCTCCCTCATGTCACCTAGTCCACATCACACTGTTACATTTTTGGGGAAAAAAGGGATGAGAGTTAGATACATTTACATTGAATCATCAGCACCATTTCCCAGCACTTTACCAAGTATAGTAGCTCTTACTAACGGCTTTGGGGCTCATCTACATTTGGATATGTAATTTTAAAAGCTTCCTCTCAGATGTAGCAGTACACACCCACGCTTCTAAGTGCCACGTTCACAATCTCTTTTCACAATCTTTCCATATATGGAACTAGACACGCCCTATGGGTGGAGCATGACACGCCCCCTCCCTCAAAATTCTACTACCAACTATAATCCCCCTGAAACTAGTTTTCAAAAGTAGGCAAGTACGTCCTATCTTCCACAGAACTCCAATCTTAGTAAATAACCCGGAGTCGTCCTTCCCACATATCCCGGCCCGCGTCGGCCAGCTCATTTCCGCCTCTAGCAAGTCACGTATTAAAACTGTAAACTCCAACAGACACAGCAGACCCGAGAACCCATTCCTCCGACTCGTATTCCTCTGCCGCTACGTCGCGGATTCCTGGAAAACCTTTGTGCGCACACAGATCTGATTATTTTCCCGCTTACAGTGGTATCTTCATCCGATCAGATTGACCCTCTAGCAGAAGACAGATTACAGATGGTATCGCTGGCGCTTTACTTCCAGTAATTATGCATTGATATCTTGGTTTACGCAGAGAAGGAGAAAAGCACCTCTAGTGATTTTTGATAAAGAAAATGAATAAAAATAATAGATTATTCATGTTTACTGTAAGGCTCATGAATACATGCAGACTGCGGCGGCACCGCGTTCTCCGGAGAATGAGCTGCTGAATAAACGCGTCTCAGAGGCACAGTACGGTACCCGAATTTAAATTGTAAAAATGTAAGAATCACTGTGTTGGATATTTACAAAGTAATACTTAGTTCCTGAAAAGTCACAATACTCAGAACACGCGTCCTCGCTGACTGAGCGCAAGTCATGTGCTCCGCAACGAGGCTTTGTTCTGCGCGGCGCCCGCATTATTCCACCCGGTACATATGGAGGTTCACGCGCGCTCTCGGCAGACACCTGGCTTTCCCATTCGTGTGCCTAGAATCAAAAGTTTAAACGTGTTCTATAGAATGGTCGCCTCAGTACACATCCGGATATGACACTCACACATTTCTTTGGCAGGATTCTTTGGCAGGATTCGGTCTTTGGGCACTAATATTTTTAGTCTCACCGCCTATGGGGGTTATTTAGACCTGATCACACAGCACATTTTTTTAGCAGATGGCCAAAACCGTGTTGCATTGCAGGTGGGGCAGATGTAACATGTGCAGAGAGAGTTAAGCTGGGCATACACTAGGGTGACTTCTCCCAGGGAAGAAGTCGCCGTTCCCCTCTTGTGGCCTCTTTTGCACGTGGTTTATCTCATGCGATCCCAGCCAAGCCTGTCCGTCTCCATCCAATGATTGCTTCTGCAGCTGGTGCAAGTCGCAGGCTCTGGTGCAATGCGAATGGGACCACGCACCACATTGGACCTACTGTCAATTACATGCAAGTTGTATGTTTTCAATGTGATTGATAACCGCATGAAAAGAGCCCAAATTGCATGTGAATCACCTAGTGGCCTATAAATTAGGGTGCCCATACACAGGTCCGATTTGACCTGTTTTCATTTGATTCTGACGGATCAGTCCGATATACTCCTCTCCCACGATATACTCCTCTCATCCCGGATTCCTGTGTTGCTGACAGGTGATATATTGTAACGGACTCTGCTTGTTGTTATTCACTCTATAGTTATCTTATGTATCAAGCACCAGCTGCGACAGTGGAATACTATTATCTGTCCGCTATCACCTCTATTCTCTTCTGGATTAGGACAAATCACTTACTGCTCAGAATATTGCATGGGGGGGGGGGGGGTCCTGACCCCAAAAATCCCATCTATTATTATCTTCTAGACGGTGCTTAAGAAATAATTATTGGTTGCTAAGGGCAACAGTCCATCTTCAATAGAACTCCCATCTTAAGGTGCCCATACACGTTACAATTATTGTATACAATATCGCATCTCATCGCATCTAGGGCCTTATTCTGATTGCAGCCTTGCAAGTCCATCAGACTCCGCCCTTGCCGCAATTGCACGCCGGTGATGTCAGCTGCCCGCCCCGCATGTCCGCCATGGCCTCATTACCCTGAGAACGCCCAGAGTACTCATGGAAACGCCCATGGTAATGGGGCAGCCCAGCGCCCCCCCGCCCTTCACGGCCCCCTCGCACGAGATGCGATATTGTATACAATAATTGTAACGTGTATGGGCACATTTAGTAAATTTACCCCTTAGTGATCACTCAGCAACTCATCGTGGCAGTCAGGACACCCAGCTGGACGGGAATTCTGAGGGGGAGATTCTCTAAAAATCGCGGCTCAGCTCTGCCCCCCTTTTGCCGCCCATCGCATACGTAATTATCGCATATGTCAGGATTGCCGACTTTATTATTCTCCTCTCTGGGAGAAGCCCGGAGAGGAGAGTTTCAGCAGCCACTCAGGGGGCGGGGCTTAAGAGTGACATCACTAAGCCCCGTCTAAAAATGTCGCGATTGTGCCGTTTTAGCTCCGCCCCTCCTCTGAGACCCGATGATTGCGGCATTTTAATGCCGCGATCCGGGGGACAGCGGGGGTCCCCCCTGAATCCGGGAGGGTTGCCCACCCTTCCGGGGGGCCGGGAGGGGGTCCCGATTTTCGTGAGTCTACCGGAAATTCCGGGAGGGTCGGCAACCCTGGCATATGTTCTAACATATGCGATAATTATGGCAAAGGACAGCTCTTGCGTTAAGAGCTGTCCTTTGCGGTGAGAGTCGCCTGGTCCCGGCAGCTCCCCCCTCCCTCCCTTACCCGGTGCTGCTGCTGCGCCGGGCTCTCCTCCTCCCTGCACCCGGAAGAGGATTTTAGTGCAGGGAGGAGGTCACAGGTCCGGGCAGCACAGCTCAGTGCTGCACGGACACAGGTGAGGGGGGGGTCGATGCGGGGTGGCGGTGGTCTGTGCGGAGCGGCGGTAGGTCGGTGCGGGGCGGCGGTGGGTTTGCGTTAGAAGCCCATAGGCTTTTATGGGGCATCGCCAGATTTTTCCAGATTCATCCCAAAATGCTGTAAAAACCCAGATAACGGGGTTTTTACCGCATTTTTTGCTTAGAGAATCTCCCCCTGAATCTGCCTGCCCAGTTGTGATGTCAGGCCCCCCGCAGCAAGCGTCCTGGTGGTCAGCGGACCACCCATTACACACATGCAGATGGGTCGATGTATCTGAAGATATAATCTGACATCGGCTGTGCTGCACACGATGTTCAGACATATAAGGAGTGCACACCAACTGAGGTGCTTGCGATTTATCGGCCGTTTCAGCAAACACATTTACAACTGTTATGTGCTCCAGAATTGTGGATCTTTATAGATATTGTACTCCAGCTACAGCAGTAATAAATATGAAATTTTTCAGTTGCCTGGGATGTATTTTGCTCATACTCGCCTTCTCTCCTAGAATAAATGGGCGGCTCCCCAAAATCAGGTGTTTCTGCCTGCCCCTGGGGTAAGTGGACAAGTCTCCTGGATCCTTGCTCCTAGAAGCCCTCCACGCAGCCACCGGACCCCCCCAGACCCCCCCCCCTTTTGTTCTGAATGATGTCAACTGGCCCAACCAGTAATCATCATCCTTGCCCTCGCACCACCCACCTGTCATGCTTCCACGCCCCCTCCCGCACCGACGTGCCTCCATGAAGTGGCGCCAGAACGTCAGCAGGTATGATTTTGTTTCAGGTACAGAATGGGCCACAGGTAAGTTATGCAATCGTTCAGAGTCTTGCAAGTTTGTACAAAATTATAGCTGAAATCTGTTGTATATACAAAAAAGTGTGGAATGACCCCGTGACCACTCAAAGGGCAGTATTCAATGAGGCTGATTCGCCAGGTTTTTATGGCGATTTTGTGCTGTAAGGCGAATTTTTGACTAAAACGGTGAATAACCCTATTCAATGACCAGATGGCGAATACATTTCAAGGTTTTTTTCGCCATGATTCACCGAGTAGCAATCGCTATCTTTTTATGGTGAAGTGGAAGGTGAACTTTTAAATTAAAGTGTTTTGTTTTTTACATTTGGTGTCAAAAAATCAGGAATTTTATTCTGAGGAGGGGCATGCTATTTTTATTCATGTGCTGTAAGCACATGAATATATATTTAATTAAAAAAAAAAAATATATATATATATATATATATATATTTTTTTTTACACAGACCAGCCAGCAGGGGGCCGGAGCCGAGCCGCTCATTAGATATTCATATATTCACTGCACCCGATCATTACATATGCATGATCGGGTGTAGTAAATATACCCGGTCCCCTGCTGGCACCCCCGGGGGGCAGCCTGTGCTGCCTGGCACCCGGGGAGCCCACCTCCCCCCCCACAAACGTTCTGGTGCAGGCAGGGAGACTTCCTTCTCCCTGCCTGCCGCCGTCCTCAGGCTCCCTGCGGCATCGCCGCAGGAGTTAAAATTCGCCGGTCAGGGGCAGCGAGCCCCTGACTCCTTGAATACTGGAGCCAGCGAGGCTCCGGAACGCGGCGAGCAGTGGCGAATGTGCAGCGAAACCTAAACAGGATTTGTTGCACATCGCCAAAATGCTCATTGAATACCGCCCTTAGTGGCAATTTTTGTTCTATTCCTCCCCACCCCCCTTTTTTATTTTATAATCAGTTTTTATTCCTGCATCCATGCAGGTGATTATACACAAAATTCATATATGAACAACTAATGTATCGGCCCAAAATCGGAGGTATCGCTCATACGATTTGACACTTTTCATAAGATTTCTCGGCCTTGTGCGTCAGAATCGGATGAAAAGGTCCCAACTGGCACTAGTGTGCGGACAACTTAAAAGTGAAATGATGCTTGTTTGTTTTATTCTGTAAACAGAAGAGAGTAATTACTAAGCACATACTGTAACATGCTGGAGGCATTAAAAAACAAACATTTACATTTTATTTAAATGTTGAAAATCTGTTACACATCTACTGGAAGTTGAATTTTAACCAGCGTTGATGGCTGTAAAGGGATCAGCAAATGGCGACTCTTATGCGCATTTGCATCCGATTTGCATCTCATTGACGATTTACGTTCAGTGACACAGCAGGAACTTCACTTAATTGTTTCCCAGACGAGACAAAATAAAATAAAATCAACACTTTTTCTGAAATATAATTTGTAAATCTTGGGGCCTGAAGAGGCGGCGTAATGTACAGGAACTTTAGTTTAACATAACGCTAAAGAAAAAAACGCTAAAGAAAAATATGAATTACATACATATAAGTAAGCGCACATTTGGAAGTGGCGCAATCTTTCTCTTGTACATTAGACCGATAAGAGGAGATTCCAGTTTGTGCGGCAAGATGAGCGGAATAAGATAAACAGGTAGAGAGGGAACACAGAGGGCTTCACTAGGGATACCGCCGCTGGCATCCTGAGTACAGTATACAGATGGAGGAGAGTTCCTGTCGGAACTTTTCCTGGCGATAGAATTGCCATCCGCCAGCCTGCACCAATCGCCAGAAGGGGGTGTGCAAAGAGAGCCGTGCTGACAGAGCCATCCGCCACCTCCTCGCCTCTCCCCTGTAGCTGCCCACCCAACCCTGCCCACTATCTGAAATGGAGACAGGCAGGGATTTCAACCCCACCGCCGAGTGACTGGCATGAGCGAGCGCATCCCCATCAGATGGAGGGCCTCTCCGACGGCCTGCGCCAGCTCAGGAGATTTGGCGATTCCCTGAGCTGAATGAGAGGCGCTCCATCTGTACTTACCCTTACCCTGTCCCACCCCTAACCATATACCACCCTTGTAATAGCCTAACCCTCCACCCTGCCCACAGCCCTAAAGGCCCCCATAGGCCATTTTTTTTACAAGTGATAACTCGTCAGCCAATCATTGGCTTCCTATTCGGGAAGCCTCTGATTGGCTGAGAGAGTTCTCTCAGCGACCGCCCAGTCTGTTGAGTAGGATTTCTCAATTCTCCCCGCTGCACCCACTCGCTGCGTCCACCCACCCCACCATAATGGTGCGATGTGCCGCTGATGGCTGCAAATAAGATTGATTTAATGTGCAGCCTGTCTGACCTCAGACTCCGATCCGATGTGCACAAGACCACACATCGGACCCGATCGGATGTCATATGCTTGCAATTTGGGCCGATTTCACCGGATTTCTCAACCCCATTCGCCAAATCGGGTGAAATCAGTCCCAAACCTACACCCCCACACCTAAAATGAAACCCCCTGTTTGCAGCCTCACCCCTGCCCTCCTTCTAAGTCGCCGCAGCCTGACCTTACACTAGCAAGGCAGCCGCTGTTTCCAGGTACTGATACTCTGAGGAAGGGTAAAGAGCTTTCCCACGCCTGCACGCATTTAGATGTACACTTTCAGTTTCTCTGTGAATCTTTGCTCTGTGGGTTGGATCAGGAAAACCAGAAAAGGCCACAGGGGCAGAAATCAATCCAAGACGCTCATTAAAAGGTAAATCGTCAATAATCTTTGCTGGCGCGTTTGTAGCCGCGGCTTAGCCGGCCGGGATCCCGCGGGCGCCCTGTGCTGCGGAGATTTCTTCTTTCTCCCCATCTCCATCAGGATTAACACTTTAAACACTGATTTACTTGCAGCATGGAAACGCTTTAAGGATTATGGTTTTAGCGTTCCTAAACTGGGATAATTATTACTGTTCTTAAGAGTATACAGCTGTGAGGGAAGATGGGATTTATGGAGTGTTTACATTATACATCATGGCTGGGCCGTGTTTACAACATACAACATGCCAAAAGCTGTGTATGTCGGAGACAGGGGTTTATTTATTGAAATGTGATCAAATCTGCACTAACCCTTAGCAACCAATCAGATGACTGCTTTCATTACCAGTCTGTCACTGGAAGAACACCTGCAATGTTATTGGTTACAGTGGTTTAATGCCTGTTTGCATATAATATATACTAGCCTCATTATGCACGGTACGGTCTAAAGAAATAATTGGCAGTGCTCTCACGAGGCCACACCCCCCATTTTCACCGCTGTGGGGGTATGTCCAGTGCTCTCAGAGCTGCAGGCCATGCTTTAGCATCTCTGTCTCTCCGAATAGATACTGTGCTATTCACCCCTTCTCAGCAGGGGGGACTCCCATCAACCCCCCCCCCACTGCAGGACACTGCCGGCCCTGGGTGTCCCCAAAAAATGGGACTGTCCCACAAAAAGTCACTGTAAACACCTCCAAATGGTCACTTCCTGTCAATCAAAGACATGAATTAATGAGGCTTTAAGTACTTTCTTTTTGCAACTTTTTTGCCGTTTGGGGATCCCATTAGGATAAAACTAAAAGTTGATGACAGAAAAAGTAGGAAAACAGGAACAAAGATGCTTTGTCCCACAGCCCAAACCTTTAAATATAGTAAAAACAAAGACACACCTTTGCAATACCATAATTTATCTATGCTCCGTGTTCTGCACCCTAATGCTCTGATTGGCTACCAATTGATCTAGCCCAGCCACCTCATCTCCTGTCCATTTGCACCAATGAAGATTCAATTTGCAGTGGATCGCTCAGAAAGTTGGTGGAAACCAGGCAGTTGGCCTCCTGTGTTGGGACTCCCTCAAAAATGAGTCTAGTGACAATTTAAGAGTAAACAAATTTGATTGGTTGTTATTTATTAGGTTCATTTTTGGCCAATCAGAAGCTAGTTAACTTGAAAAGTGCAAACCTCTGAAATCCTTAATAATGTCTTCATCCATCTACATTTTACTAATTTAAAATATAAAAATGCAACTATTTGGTCAACATTTTAAGCTTCAGTGAATCCAGGTAACATGTGTTCCCCTCCCTCTGGACATGCTGACAGCTAGCCCTGTTTAGCAAACATTTATGAAGCTGCAGGATAACCGTTTTTGTTTGGTTTTTAATGTGTTTTCATTTTTCTTCTGATTTCCACTTTATCCAGGTACAGAGACGAGCCAT
The DNA here is from genome assembly GCF_055691185.1 of Crinia signifera. Taxonomy (NCBI): domain Eukaryota; kingdom Metazoa; phylum Chordata; class Amphibia; order Anura; family Myobatrachidae; genus Crinia; species Crinia signifera. The sequence continues at coordinate 163,381,221 of NC_139224.1, forward strand.
AAGAATTGTATAGCGTCTGCATCTGCGCTGTACTGCAGTACAGAAGGTGACACTGCTTTCCGCAGTAACAGCAGCACAAAAGCCTGCTCCCTTCTCAGGATTTAAGCAGCCAAAATTTACCTAGAACCATTTGTCACTTGTGTTCTAACCTTGGGGCAAAGTTTCAGGGAAAGGTACATGCCTAATGTGATCTCTCTAAAACTGGAGTGGGATCCATTATTCACCCTTCCGCGCTGGGAAATCTCTCAGCGTTCTGGCAAACTTGCGAGGTGAACCAGCGAGATAATATCAGCCCTAGAACCGAAAACGCTGCAAATTGAGTTTTGTGAGCTATAAAAGTCAGACTTATTAAGTGCATCATTCATGCGGGCTCATTAGGCTTCTTAAGCCAACATACATTTCTAAGTTGACTGCCGCAGACCCAAAGACATTGAGCTGGCTACAATTGGCAAATAACAGGCTTCATTTTATTAAGCCATTTGTAAATGTTAAGAGTATTGGGCCGGGAGCAGTTGGTAGTCTCAGAAATGCCTTCTCTTTTTTTTTTTTTTACTTATTTTGCAAAAGTACAAATGTTGGAAAGCTGGCGGGGTCCTAAATCATGTGCGGAATATTTGACCTAGCCAAAGGGGCCATTACTAAGGTGATCAACTTTTTTACAATGAAATTGTAGGAAAAAAATATCATAAATAAAAGAAACAAGGAGCAAACCTAAATAGACCAGCAGAGTGGGCAGTGGCGGAACTAGCAACTCGTAGGCCCAGGTGCAATAGTGTTCCCGCTAGGCTGTCTTAACGGGATGCTGCGCCCTGCCCCTCTAGCAGCGCCCCGCTAAAACAGCCTGGTATCTGCCCGACACACCGCACGGGGGAGCCCAGCGCCGCCGTAGACGGCGATGCCCGACGCTTCCCTGGCAGCACAGTCACTCCGGCAGGGCCAGCCCCCTTTGGTAGTGTTCCCGCTAGGCTGTTTTAGCGCCCTGTCTGATTTTTAAAGGGCAAAATGCTCAAAAAGACTCACGGGTAAGCCCAGCATCGCCGCAGACGGCGATGCCCGGCGCTTCCCCGGCAGCACAGTGGCTTCGGAGGGGCCGGGCCCGCCCCCTTTGATGACGGTGGTGGTCAGGCCCGCCCCCTTTGATGATGGCAGCGGCCCGGGCACGACTCTTTCATGACGTCGGCGGGCTGGGCACGCCCCTTTCATGATGTCGGCGGGCCGGGCATGCCCCCAGCTGTGACGTCGGTGAGCCTGGTCCGCCCCTGGTGCCCTGCCCGCACAAAATCCTAGAGGGAACACTAGTGCAAGCATATGCTTTGGGTCCCCAGCAACCCATACCTCCCAATTTGTAATCCACGGCAGGAGGGATATCAATGCCCAAAATTTGGGGGTGAGGCCTGGCAGCAAGGCGTGGTCTACAAACCCAGTCAGTGAAAAATAAAAGCCAACCGCATTTTGTACATCCCCATGCCCCCGTCCCAATATGTTCACTGTGCCCTGAGCTGTCTCTTACCTCCTCCTCCTCCGAGACAGGGCCTGGGCTGGGTGCTGCTGGAGACGGGCATGTGTACGCAGCAGCTCCTACGTGGCACTTATATTATGGCCGCGTACAGTGCTTCTGCGCATGTACAGAAGCAATTGTTTGAGCCCAAGAAAGTAACAGCACTGCACAAAGTCTGGTCGCAGAAGCCACCACTGCAGCAATGTTATTAAGGACAATAAAGGAGGACAAAGAGGAGGACACTTTTCAAGGGAGGACAGAACTTACAAATGAAGGACTGTCCTCCCTAAAGGAGGATGATTGGTCACCTTACCATTACCAGCATTTGGAACATGCCAGTGACTTCTGAGGAATATTCAACCATTCCAAAAAGCATGCAAATGGACTGTGCTGTACTACAGGGGGGGTAGATGTAACGCCCTGTACACACTATATGATATGCTGCACCACCAATATTATGAAAGATATCAGTGGTGCCACTTAACGAACGATCCGCGGACTAAACACTGACAATCATTAACGATATAATTCAGTGACATCATCGGAACCCCCGCCGAACATGCAGAGACTGATGACATCATCAGATTGGACTGCATGTCCCGTGGGAGCGCACGTTGTTAATGATATAGTGGGTAAACATTGAACCACACTATCATTGATATCACTACTATATATCCTTATCGTGCATATGGTAAACACAAATCGGATAGTGTGTACCCACCTTAACATGTGAGATTAAGATTTGGGTGGGGTGTGTTCAAACCGAAATCAAATTTGCAGTGTAAGAATAAAGTGGTCTAAAATTTGTAGGCGACATGCAAAAGCAGCCAGTATTTACCCTGCACAGAAACAATATAAATGTACAGTATTTGCTCCTCTCCTCCCTGAGCAAGTCTGCAAATGGCTTGCGAAAATATTACAGGTCTGCGATCAGCTGCAAATTCATTCTTTCAACATCACCTTTTGTTGGTGCACTTTATACCGTCTGGATGCGCGCATTATCGCAGAACAGCCCTTGATCATTTTCCCGCGCACCTTTGGGACGAAAATGAAGATACTGGTTGCACAAAGCCTATGTCCGTCCCTTCCGTAAAGGGAAATGGTATAACAGAGCCACAGGTTTTAGGTAGACGGTCAACAGGTCAAACCGACAAGGTCAAAAGGTCAGTATGGAAATAGACACAAAAATGCAGACACACCATTTTTTGAATTAGTGTTGCAGTTTCAATGTCGATCATTGTCCTGTCCACCTTTTTAAACTGTCAGCCTTTTGTACCCGTTGACCACAGTCAACCTTTTTAATACGGTTTGTAGACCTTTGTCAAATGGAAACATTTAAATTTACCAGTCATGGTCCTAATGTGGCAGGAGGGAGGAATGTTTTTGTTGACCCCCCCAAACATGCAAAAGGTCGGGCCCGTGCTTGTTTTACCCGTCAGTTCCAGAATGAGGACTCGCTCCTTGTGCTCTGCAGGCAGAGATAGACCGCCACATTCTTGCCGGACGCTCTCTATGTCATTGCGATTATGCACGCACTTCATGAGAATGATTGCTACATAATTCATTTTTATTGATTTAACATGTGTGATTGCTTCATTCGTTAGCGGAAGAAAGCCCTAATCATAACCACATAATTAACGTGTTTGTCTGTGCAATACCTATTTATGCTCCTGGCTTAATGGAGAACTAATTTGACAACGTACATCATTAATAAATATATAACAGACCAGTGCATCTCCCGTGTGACCAACTTATATATAAGATCCTGGCGGAGCGTAATTAGGTTTGCACCTGAGTTTATTTGGGGTATTTTTTATCTAGTTAGTGGTTTCTCAACTATTAAAAAATGATTCTTTTGCTATTACCCTCACAGCATCAAATGTAAATAATGGTCCCCATTAAAGCCCCCAGTCAACACAAACCGTATTTTCCAAAGTCCCACCCCTGACTAGATAAGCCCTGCCCCTCTATGACATCATTGGCTATAGTAGTGTCTGGCGTTTCATTATTTATTTCCTTCATCCCCAGACTCCCTTTCTTTTCATGTCTCTATTTCTTTCTCCCGATACTTTCCCCCCACAATTCTCTGTCTACCCCTCCCCCCTCTTCCCCGCTCTAACTTATTCTCCTATAATTCACTGACGCTTGTGGGAAAGGTCACAGGTCATGTCCACTGCCATTACATTCCAACGTGATATCATTTTTATCAGCAGTTGATTTTATTATATATATAAGTTGTAGCCCGTGTACAGCTGAGATGCATCCCCAGGTGACCTTGGTACTTCCTTATCTTTGCAGCTACCGCTATGCCAGTTACGTTAGCCACTACGGGAATAGCAGCACCATTGTTTCCCAGAAGGTTCGCTTTGCTAACCACGCTTCGGGCTCGGTTGCTCGCTTCGTTCGTCACAACTTTACTACAGGTAATACATGGTAACGTGGACCCAGGGTGGTGGCGTGGCCCAGGGTGGTGGCGTGGAGGAGTTCCGTAGCGTAAGCGGTGGCCGCACAGATACATTACGTAAGTTCCGTAGAGTAAGCGGTGGCCGCAAAGATGAGGAAGTACTAACATATTTAAAAATCCCAGTCCCCTGATCCTGATCAATCCGTTGGGATTGAGAAGCAGGTATGTTTAATTTACCTGATGGATCACTGACCATCGCTGTCGCTGATTGGTGGATCCGATCGGTGGATCAGTAGTACATTGTGAGGAGGGACCCTAGAAATCTTGTCAGCGCATCGTGGGGAGGGACCCGACACGATAGGCCACCTTGTCCTGTGCTTCACGGGCCCCCGTAGCCAACCGCCGGGAGTGATAATTTTGTGAAAATGTGCTGAATTACAACTCATACTGAATGACGGCCTAGAGTTATTGAATGATCATTAGAATATTTCTCCAAAACTATTATCCCGTAGCATCATGAAATTCATAACCCTAATAGTTGGGACATAAAGATCGCTGTATTATCGATGCCCCTTTAAATTAGATCTCCGACAAATTTGAAAATTGAAACACGTACCTTTTGAACTACATCCCAAATAAAAGTGAAACTGTTATTGGAACCGCTGTCTATTGTGGTAACTACGGATGATCTGGAGTTTAGGAATTGTTCTAGGACATGTAGGAGATTTATTCTTGACGGAGGATGTGGTGACATAGAACGGAGCAGAAGGCTGTCTAACGGACATGAGTCAGTGCATGTTAATCCTGTGTGTCGTCATTGCTGCCTTTGTTCCTCTGTACACAGTATTTAATAACGAGGTCAGCCAGCTACACGTATGCCACAATGACCTCGTATAGACAAGAACGGTCACATCTTTTCCAAAGATTAGGTACTGTATCAATGCATGAGAATGTAGCAAATCACCAAGTAGCCCCATCATTATAGAATCCTCCTTTAATTAATGACTATAATATCTTTATTACATACGATAAATAATATTATGACATTTGAAATTATTGTCCTTGAATGGCTCACGTTCTGGGGGTCTGGGTCATAGGGTCGAGATGCATTAGGTCAACCACTGGGAAAAGGTCGAAATGGCTAAGGTCGACAGGGTTATAAGGTCAACACAGGCATTCTCAGTGATGTCATTGGTTTCTAGTGAAAGGATAGGCTTCATTCTCAGTGATGTCACTGGTTCCTAGTGAATGGATAGGCTACATTCTCAGTGATGTCACTGGTTCCTAGTGAATGGATAGGCTACATTCTCAGTGATGTCACTGGTTTCTAATGAATGGATAGGTTACATTCTCAGTGATGTCACTGGTTTTTAGTGAATGGATAGGCTGCATGCTCAGTGATGTCACTGGTTTCTAGTGAATGGATAGGATGCACTGTCAGTGATGTCACTGGTTTCTAATGAATGGATAGGCTGCATTCTAAGTGATGTCACTGGTTCCTAGTGAATGGATAGGCCACATTCTCAGTGATGTCACTGGTTATTATTGAATGGATAGGCTACATTCTCCGTGATGTCACTGGTTCCTAGTGAATGGAAAGGCTGCATTCTCAGTGATGTCACTGGTTCCTAATGAATGGATAGGCTACATTCTCAGTGATGTCACTTGTTCCTAGTGAATGGATAGGCTACATTCTCAGTGATGTCACTGGTTCCTAGTGAATGGAAAGGCTGCATTCTCAGCAATGTCACTGGTTCCTAGTAAATGGCTAGGCTGAATTAATTACTATTGAATACTGAATGGGCTCTGTCCACCAAAATGTCTGCCTTCTACCTCAATCTCTTTAACGAAGCATGCACTCTTAAGGAACAATAGACCTGATTCGTATTTGGAAGCAAACCTCATAGTTTACATACATATCTGCCATTTGGGGTCTGTGCAGGCTCAAGATCCTTAGCCGCAGTACGATTGTCAAGCTGCAGTATTTGAGGGGGGAAATTGGGGTACTGTGATGCGACAGTGATTCAATGCCGCATCCCCAGGTGCAGCACTCGGACCCCGCAGGCGCCTTCAGTAGGCCTTTATCCCCTACTGATGCTTCGTTACGCTTTCTCGCGGCTACAACAAGCCCTACAAATCAGAATCAGGCCGAATGCCCTCCTCTCTTTCCAGTAATATTTACAGCCTTCGCTATGAATCTTGAAGCGAATGCATTTGAAACTGTAAGATTTACTTCTGGCATGAATAATCCATCGTTCTGAATAAACACTTTGGAGAAAACTAATAAAAAGAGATCCACAATTATCCAATAAAACACTTTTAGTCTTTTGTTAATGCAAATCCTGTTATTCCCTTAGATTTTGTATTATACGGAAAATAAAAATGATACAATGTGACAGAAAATTGAATTTTCGGTTAGGCACCTATATTGGGCCACTCGCCTCGTGCCGTGTACCCATTTCTAATAAATGTATGATAACATCTTAAACTGAATTACAAGCAGAGTCTGACTTTTGAGCAGAATTTTTATTAAAGCATGGCTTCAGGGGAGTGCTTATAAGACGGAATAAATTATTGTTGAATTTCTCAGCCTTTTTTTTTTTTTTTTTGCGCTTCTCGTTGTTCCAAAGCAGTTTTCTGGTTCAATCCTTCGCTTCTAAAGCTGAATTTATCAATTATTAACTGAATATTAACTTCTTAAAGAAGCAGACAAAAGAATTAAAAGGGGAAAAAATGAGCCCAAGGAAGCAGCCAATGAAAAAATGTTACCCATTAAATTTTTTTTTTTTTTAAATTCAGGCGTCTGTAAAATAATATAAAAAAAAAGTAATTAATTGCTATTTTTCCTTGAAAGCTTTGTAGCTCAGATCTTTATCAGATAATTATTGTCTTCTTCTCTTGCCCTTTAGAAATTCTTCCGGGCATGACCGAGATTACTATACAGCGCTGGGCATATTGTTGTCAGGCTGCCGTTGCAAATGTTTTTTTTTTTCTTTTTAGAATTAATAAATAAGACTGTACTTACAGTCACAGGGGCAGATGGGGAATGCAAAATTGTTGAGAAATTGGGTTCATGTTTTATATGGTTTCAAACCAGGGCCGGATTAACGTCTGTGGGGGGCCCTGGACAACAAACTTGTGGGGGCCCCCTATCAATAAAAGTGATATAATGGCGATGTTATGTTGTGTTCAGTTCCTTTAGAAAGAAAACATAGTATTTTTTGGAAAAACAAAATGCAAATTACAATTCAAAAAAATGTATCATAATGTTCCAATGGTATTAAACGGCTGAAACAGCCTTGATTTAATATTGACATAATCCAATAATAAATAACACTTTCTAAATAATTTAAAAAGCAGTTTTGTATAAATGATACAACTGGATTGATCTGTGAACTCGTGCAAACTCATGTAAAGTTTGTTATCAGATTTGCCTACCCTCTCGGAATGGCCGGGAGTCTCCCGAAAAACGGGTCCCCTCCCGGATTAACGGGGACCCCCACTGCGCCCCCCGATTAAATGCCGCAATCCGCGGGTCTCAGAGGAGGGGGTGGAGCAAAAATGTCACGATCGCGTCATTTTAGCCCCATGCCCTCCACGGAGATCCGTGAATTAGGCTAGATTAGAATCTAAAAGTCGGCAACCCTGTTTGTTATTGAATTCAAGTCCGTGTCCTGGCTGACTCCTAGACTAGGAGCCTGGAGTCCTAGTAGTGGGAGTCCCGGGCCCCGCAGCAGTCTCTCACTATGTCGGCGTGGTGACCCTGATGTGTGGGACTGTCGCCCCGTCATGGATCCGGCCCTGTTTCAAACTGTACCGTGGAGACTTAGGGACAGGAAGACAATGTACAGTATATGGCGCATATGTGGATGCAAGGGTGGGTGTGGTTATTTTCATAGTGCATTGCATTGGACGCCAATGTGGGTGTGGTTATTTCCTTAGTGCAATGCATGGAGCACCAATGTGGATGTAGCATTGGATGTGGCTAGTATCCTATGGCCACTGGAGGCAGTGGGGTCTACTTCATGCTGCTGCGGGGCAATAAATATATATATAAATATCCACAGGTTCCTGAGATATTGAGTCTTGCTAGTGACCCCTGACATTACATTTGATCACCCTCTCAGAGATCCACAGTACAGCAATAGCCTCACAATACACCAGTAACCACAACAATCCCAATTACACTTCCATCCCCATCTGAGCAAGCTCCATATGATATCATTGTTCCTGCGGCAATGAGCCACAGCCTGCTATTGCTGGCCACAGACCCACACAATGCGCTCACCAACTGATTCAGGACCATTGGGTTGCCTTGCAATACAAAATGGGAAGGTATGGGAAATGAGCGCAATGGGTCAGGTTAATCTGCAAGGGATATACTGGACATTAAGGTAACTTAGCAGTGGCGGATCCAGGGGTGGGGTTACAGTCATAGGCGAATCTAGGGGGTGGTCCGGGGGTGCACAGGACCACCCATTAGCCCATTTTGTAGCTGAGGGATGGAGCTTTCCAACGAGCCCAGCCCCGTGTCTCTAGCCCCCTGGGAACCGGATATATGGCCAGGCAAAGCTGGAACGTTTTCCCTATAGGATAACATGGGACCCGCTAATTCTGAACCCCACCCAGTTCAACGGCTGCCAGTTCCCCCTTCGGCATCACTGAAGCTCGAGGTTGATCTCAGTCGAAGCCAAATCGCTGGGCCTTCAATCTGATACCAGGCTGGATCCATATGGGTTAATTGGTTCCAGTGATATTGAGGTTAAACCGTTTTTTTTTTTAATTTCTTAAATGTAATTTCATGACTTTTTATGTTCTTTGAGGGCAGATTTCTCTGGAACCAAACAGCCCAGTTTCACGAGACCAAAATCATTCGAAGCCAACTCAAAAGTTCTTCAATATGATACTGGTCTCATGTAAATGGGTCAGTTGGTTCCGAAGATAGAGCTGGTTGGTTAAAGGGGGGTAGGGAGAGGGGAGTGGTTGTCTCTCCCCCTCACACCAGAAAATGCAGGGACTAGGCTAGTGTATAAGGGGTCAGCCTGGGAATGTCCCTGCATGATCCTGGGACCATATTCCCAGGTAAATCCCTGCATTTTCTGTTGTGAAAGGGGTATTATTTCAAACAGCCGTGACCTGCAGTGCTCTGAATACAGCCGGGCAGCCCCCTGCTCTCTGCCCAGCTTTCAATGACTGTCACCCCTGCAGCTTCCGCTCCAATTCTCCCCACTTCTCAGCCCGCCCCCCCCTTTAATCATGTGGTGCCGGCGCCCGGCATGCTCCCCCGACGTCACGCACAACAACAGCGCGCACAATATTTCAAATGTCCACTCGGCTAGAGGGGACACCAGGAAGGGGAGTGGGAGCGTGCTCTGCACTGTGCTCTGCTCCTCTCTCCATAGAAGCAGCTGCACCGCCCTCCATCTCTCCCTGCAGCAGCAGCGAAGGCTCATATAAAAATTTACAGTAAGTGGCACTTTTGGGGGCATTGCTTAAGGGACGCTACAAGTGGCAGTATGTGGGGGCATTACGCATATATCTGTGGCTTAATGTATAAGGGGCATTATGGTGTGCAGCATCATGTGTAAGGGGCATTACAGTGTGCAGCATCATGTGTAAGGGGCATTACGGTGTGCAGCATCATGTGTAAGGGGCATTACGGTGTGCAGCATCATGTTTAAGGGACATTATGTGTGCAGCATCATGTTTAAGGGACATTATGTGTGCAGCATCATGTGTAATGGGTACTATGGTGCGCGGCATCATGTGTAATGGGTACTATGGTGTGCGGCATTATGTGTAATGGGTACTATGGTGTGCGGCATCATGTGTAATGGGTACTATGGTGCCATCAAGCAAGAACCCCCTAGCAATGCGCACGTAGGTAAGCAGCACTTATGTGGCAAATATGTAATGGGCATTACGGTTTGTTATATAGTATGTAATGGGCATCATGATGTGTGGCACAATGTGTAATGGGCATTATGGTGTGTGGCCTTATGTGTAATTGGCATTACGGCGTGTGGCTTTATGTGTAATGGGTGTTACGGAGTTTGCTAAAATGTGTAATGGGCATTACTGTGTATGGTCTAAAGTGTAATACCACACCCTTTTTGTGATGCCACGCCTCCTTCCCATGAGGCCACACCCCCTTTTTGACGCGCGGCTACGCCGCGCAATGGCCCCCCTGCGGTTATGTCTAGATCTGGGACCACCCATTACCATAATTCTAGATTCGCCTATGGTTGCAGTGCAGTCCAATGTTCAAATAGAGGAGCCACACCAACTGTAAAAACCAAGTGAAACACTGTATGGTATGCACTTTTGGATTATGACAACACAAGGGGACACATCTGTATTTTTTATTTGAACATCAGGTGGTCAGTGTCATTTCACCATAATTCACCTCAATGTACGGCAGTGCACACACCCATAATGAGTACCAACAGGCACACAACTACATAGTGTCAAGTCAGTAGGCCGTGGGTGCAAATAGCCACAGCTGAGATGAAGGTGGCTTCATCTGTATTTGCCTATTACGGTACCCACTATATGGCTGATTATCCCGTGCATCTCCATGGACGGAGAGGAAATAGAGGCAACACGGTCTATACAATGTGCTGTTTTGGAACAAGACATTGTTGAAATCAAAATGAAATGGAAATAGCCCAGTTAAAGTTCTTTTCAAGGGTCTGTCCCAATTTCTCTCACTTCCCCATGATTATAACCAATAGTACATACCACAACAGACCGGCTTCTTATTCCTTAGTACACACTGCCTGTGCACCCACAATGGCATACACAACATGTGTGTATATAGATACAGTAAGTAATTAGCTTAGTTTTGCCATAAGCAATATAAAGAGTCTGCCTTGCAGAACTGTTGATAATTAGCTACATTAATTAAATGAGAGAAGAGGAGTTAAAAACACTGGGGAAAATTCAATAGCTAGTGATTAATTAAAAAATGTAGATGGTTACAAGACAATAGTATTAACCTCTTCCATAGTCACTTAAAAAAAATAACAAATGCATTGGGTAAATAAGTACTATATATATATATATATATATATATATATATATATATATATATATATATATATAGAACAAAGGAATTGACCCAGTGCGCCCTAAATTATGGTATCCACCACCAGATCAATAATAGAATACAGTTGTGGTACTTTACAGAGACATTTAATACAAATGATTTAAAAAATACAATAAAACATTTTTCATCTGTATATTCAGTTCAGTCAGTTTGTGGAATAACCCAACGCGTTTCGTCGACCAGGCGACTTCCTCAGGGGTTAATTTTATCGAAACTCAGCTCAGAAGTGTATATAGAGCCTTCAAAATTCTGACTTCATGTTAAAAGGATAAGTCCTTATAAGGTCTTAAATCCTAAATAATGTAGTGTGGTTTTCAATTTCCAGATCTGCAGGTTCGGTCCAGTGTAAGGCGGCTGTGAGATTCACTCAAGGAACCAGTGGATTCATTAGAGTCATACTGAATCCCTTCCCCCTTTTTTTGCATAAAAAAGGGCACCATCTGGAAATTGAAAACCACACTACATTATTTAGGATTTAAGACCTTATAAGGACTTATCCTTTTTACATGAAGTCAGAATTTTGAAGGCTCTATATACACTTCTGAGCTGAGTTTCGATCAAATTAACCCCTGAGGATGTCGCCTGGTCGACGAAACGCGTTGGGTTATTCCACAAACTGACTGAATTGAATATACAGATGAAAAATGTTTTATTGTATTTTTTAAATCATTTGTATTAAATGTCTCTGTAAAGTACCACAACTGTATTCTATTATTGATCTGGTGGTGGATACCATAATTTAGGGCGCACTGGGTCAATTCCTTTGTTCCATTTTCTGTCTCTATCCCCTACTAACAGAGGGGACTCACCTAGTTGCTGCCCATCTCTACTTATATTTCCAAGCGCATTGAAGGGGTACCTTTCCTTTTTGTTTATATATATATATATATATATATATATATATATATATTGTGGCAGGGACAGCATGAGGTGAATGTAGAAGATCCAGTCCCGGATTTAGAGCAGGAACAGCAGAGGATAGTGAAATGCAGTCTGGGTTTTCCTAAGATGTATTGTGAATCACTGTCTAATTGACAACACCTGGTACCTCCTGTTATATGTTTGTCCAGAGCAGTGGGTCAGTGTTCCCAATGCCTTTTAGTGGCTGGGCCATAGGCTAGAGGGAATGTGGAGAGTATTCTCTGGAGTACCCTTTTAAGAAAGATTTCTTAGGAAATATATCTCTATCTCCTCTAACAGTTGTGGAGGTGTCAGATTTACCAAGCTCTGGAATGTGTAGCTTGGCTCACATAGGATAACGCTATCTCCAGCTAATGTTACCCAATCTCTGTTGCCCACGTTGATGCTTGTGGCAGCCAACAGCAGCTCATGTACTGCGTCTAATGGGGCCCCAAATCAGGAGGCTGTATGATTATGTTACGCTATCCCACTGCTTACAGCTCTTTGCCAAGACCGGCTCTCAACTGAGAGACAAAAAGGCTCCACCATGCTCCCAACATGGTGTTACCACTTGCCATGACACTTCGGGGTGGCACAACATCTATGGGGGATGGGCAGAATTCCATGTGTGGCATAAGGGACTTTGTACAAGGGGCCGACAGCAGCCCTAATGCTATAGTGTCTGAGATTTTAATATTACATTACTGGAACCGCCAAATAAAATTTAAAGCGCTTGTTTGTTTGTTTGGAGGAAAGGGGCCATAAATTCCGGCAGTGTGTCGTCTGCAGAATATGCTCTGGTGCCTTGATGCATATAAAGTGACATTTCTAGAGGATTAACAGCAGGATACGCAATGTTTATTTGCTTATCATACAAAATTATTGTAATGCTATATTCAACTGTCATTGTAAAGAAGGCAAAGAGCGATGAAATATGTTGGCAAAGTTGGAGATCGTTCTGAACATATTTTAGAAATGTTTTGCAGTCGCAGAGCATCAGGACTTTACCCTACAGTGTACAGCGGGCAGCTGCTGAGCGTGACCTAGCGCTGACACGCGGTACTGCGGGCAGCTGCTGAGCGTGACCTAGTGCTGACACGCGGTACTGCGGGCAGCTGCTGAGAGTGACCTGGTGCTGACACGCGGTACTGTGGGCAGCTGCTTAGCGTGACCTAGCGCTGACACGCGGTACTGCGGGCAGCTGCTGAGCGTGACCTAGCGCTGACACGCGGTACTGCGGGCAGCTGCTGAGAGTGACCTGGCGCTGACATGTGGTAGTGCAGGCAGCTGCTGAGAGTGACCTGGCGCTGGCACTCACCACGGACCATATTTAACCAATGGTTATTGTGTCAGTACACTGTCATTCCTGGAGCATTAGTTTACCCATGGAAACAGCTGCCCCTATGGGATCTCTACAAAGCACAATTACAGACACATGTGGCTGACAGTACAGTGCAGGTTTGAAGGAGAACCATACCTGAGCACAGGTGATTTAATTAATACTGCCGTTATTTTGATTTAACCATCTGTGCTCAAGCCTGGATATCACTATCGAATCAACATTTAGCGTTTCCATGTGGGTTGGGTAGGGGATCCCAGATCTGAGAAAGCCAGAGGTCAGAAGATTGACCACAGGATCCCAATGGCCATGATCCCAACAGGTTTAGGGTACATATTCTAATCTTCCTACTCCCCTCCCTCAATTCCCCTCACCTTCCTCCCCTTCCATCAACCCCACCCTTCCCCACAGCCTAAACCTAACCCTCCCATCTCACATCCTACAACTCCCCTGCCACATGGATAGAGAGGGGGTTTAGGGTTAGGCCATCGGGGGGGGGGGGGGGTGATTAAGCTATGGGAGGTTAGGGGTAGGGTTACTACCCCTAACACCTCCCATAGCCTAATCCTACCCCCCCCAAAGCCTAACCCTACCCCTAACCTCCCATAGTCTAATCCTACCCCTCCCCCGACGGCCTAACCCTAAACCCTCTCTATCCATAGCCTGGCATTACCCACCCCCACACACACACACACACACACACACACACATACAGTCTAAACCTAATGTAGGGTACATACCAGAACGATTTGGTCTCAAAACATCCAATTTAGATACAATCACGGCTTATTGTATGTAAATTGGGAATGTTTTGGGCCATTTCTGATACGATTCGATGCGCGGCCCCACGGGTCGTTTGGTCTGCAGCAGGTAGGATCTGGAAATGACAATTCAGCTGGGTACAGGTCGAGTTCGGATCGGATTCAGATCCTGTGCAAGTCGTGAGCAGATTGTGTGCTCCACCTGATCGTCTTACTATCTGCTCACGACCAGCATCGTTCTGGTGTATACCAGGCAGTGGCGTAACTATTAATTTTTGCAAAAAATGTTGGCAGCGCCCCCCCCCCGCCCCCCAAAAAAATGAATGTTAGTAGCACCCCCCCCCCAAGTACAGTTACCAGTCGTCCCCCCCCCCCCTCGACCGACTTAACACCCAACACGCTTTACTCCTCCCGTGTCCGCCGCTGGTCTTGTCTGCGGTCCCGTCCCGGCTCTCCTGGCTCCTGCTGTTAATGAAAAGGGTCACTCACAAAATGGCTACCCCCATACAGCAGACCATTTTTAAGGATGCTAGGGGAGGCCGCCGTCTCTTTTCATAAGCAGCAGGAGGGAGCCGGAAGAGCCGTGAGTCCATGACTGCAAACAGATGAGCCGGCGGCAGGGCACGGCGGATGGCGGCGGGTAACTATAGCCCCGCAGACCTGCTGGCGCCCACACTTTCTCTGCGCCTGCGGGACTATTTTAGCCTGTGGGACTATAGTTACGCCACTGGTTCCAGGAATAACCCCCCCACACACACACATACAGCCTAAACCTAATGCTCCTTCTCGCATCTGACCCCCCATAGCCTAACCCTACCCCTAACCTCCCATAGCCTAATCTTAACCCCCCACAGCCTAACCCTAACCCCCCCCAAACACACACAGTCTAAAACCCTCCCTGCCCACATCCTACTTTTCAAACATGTGGCTGTTACAAACGAGAATCGATTAGAGTGTAAGCTTTTTGGGACAGTCTGTTACCATTTTTGCTTGTTAGCGTGGCGGGAATGTCTATAACGTGTGCTTTATTCTCGCCGATCAGAAATTCGTTATGCCAATCAACCGTTCAAGTCTTTTATTTGTGTTCAAACTGTAAAATACCCAAAACTTATGCTGGGCACACACGCTGAGATCAGCGGATCGGACAGATAATTGCAGCGTGTATGCGAACGACCAATTCTGGAAACATCGATCGCCCAGCATGTCCCTACAATTCACAACTTTCAATGTGTCATCTTGGCAGCATCGAGCAGTCCGTCCGACAGATGGACATTTTCCCTGCACCTTCACATGGGAAGGAACGAGGATATGACTCCTCCCCCAGGAGGGGGGCGGAGCACCGATGTCAGATGACATCCCGGATATCTGTTGGTCTGACAGACATTTAATCTGACTGTACGCCTGACATTATTGTCACCTTGCGCTCATGGAGTACTGAGGCCTATACTGTTACCCGCAACCTATCTCTGCAATTACTGTAGTCACTGTAGCTTTCTCCTATGTGTACCATTAAGCAGCCTTGTCAGTTACTGTATACAATCCATGCAATTACTGTAATGTAATAAGTGAAGTCTTTAACATTCCTCAGGGACCCCAGTCAGGCCCATTGTAAATCCCCCAATAATGACGGCTTTGTAGCCCCCTCCAATTAATATCTTTATGTCAGTTAATTATTGCTGCAGATAGACAGCATCATAAAGCCGGTCCGAAGGAATCTTATTACATCGAGATTAGCTACAAAATAACGAGAAATAGACAGATTTTAATAATGTTCTAATCCAGATTGTCCACATGTCACACATTGCGATGTAATAAAAGGCTCTTATCTGTCTATGGCGTGGCAGTGTAATAATGTATTCTGCTTGGACATCAGTTCTGCGGCCTTCAGTGTTATAGCCGCTCGCTGCCCATGCAGTCCGCACAGCGGATATAGAAGTACACACCCACGTACAATCGAACACACATTGGGTCTGATTCAGACAACACCCACCGCTTCTGTACACTAACACAACCCAACACACGTGACCGCAAGAAGGAAAATTCATTTGATGGTCACTCAACATCGAATGATCTCTTCTGCCTTCGCCTGGACTGACTTTTCTAGCACCCGGCTACACGTCGAATTCGGGGCGGGGGCTGACTTCATGTTAAAGTCAGACACATATATATAGCTGGTTTGTTTGCGTGAGTTATAAACGGAAAATCACTTACATGTACAAAATTCGAGCACATTTGTAACACGAAACATTTTTTTAGATGATTCTAACGTTAAAAATCATAAAATAAACTTTGAGCTCTCAAAATACTGTACAAGTACTTTTTCCTATAGTCTGCATCTTTTACACAAGAGGATACGATTAGGATGCACAAGCAGCATCTTCTTATAAAAATGATATACACCATGACTATGAGCCAGATTCAGTAGGAGTTTATTTTTGTGAGTAATATAAAACGTACAATTCCTGATCCTGGCATGGGGGTGTGTGTGTGTGTGTGTGTGTATGTGTGCGCACGTGCTTCACTATACAGCAAAGCGCTCAAATGGTAAGGGGTTGTTACCGGACCACCATGTTTTGGGCCGCAGCGGCTTCATGTGTCATGTAGCTGGCGCAACCCGCTCCATCACAGTATCACTGCCCGAAAATGCTTCATCACCGCACCGTGCCGGCCCGTAGACTATGGTTGTGTTTTCCTGAATGTGACTGCAGTCTAAGGGGGCGCTCACTGCCATGTGTCGGCATGTGCAGATTATCGAAAATATCCTAATAGCGATGTTCTGTCATTTACAAACCATACTGAATTAGGCGTTATATTCTGTATGTAATTGCAACTGTATGTGCTTACACAATGTTATGCTGCAGTGTTTTCCAGCCAAACAGTGTAACATAATTCGTTATGCAGATACAGGTGCATACAATGCTATACAGCATGCCTATATTCTGTGTGTAAGTTCAATTGTAGCTGTATACCAAATTTTTGCCATCTTGGCTGTGATTTTAGCCACGAATGCAGCGCCCGTTGCGGGATTCCGGAAAGGTATGAATTAAAAACATGGGTGCAGTGTGTGCGGTTTGGGGTCCATAGGGGATTCAGTTGCAGGTTAAAATTACAATTTACATGTTGCACATTTTAGTTTAATTGAAAATGATTCAAATTAAAATATTTAAGATCATATAAATATTTACCAACAGTGCAAACCAGAAAACACGGCATTATCTCTTCCGCCGGGCCATTGTGCCAGTCGTGTGGCATACGATTGAGTTTCCGACGGGTAACAAAGCCGCATATACTGTAATGTCGGCTGTTAATGCAGCGTTAGTGCTGGGCAAAGTGAATTCACCGGTTCTAGTAATTCAGTGTCCTCCTGTGTAGACGATACACATACAAATGGGATCTAGAATCTATTTTGGCAGCTATATTACTGGTTTTGCGCAAACTCACTTCTCATTACTTCCCACAGGGCTGCAGAGACAAACATAAGTGGAATTTAGATGAATTGCTGACATGGCTCTCAAACAAATTCATCTTTCTTCACAGGGACGAAAATTGTACGTTTTCCAAAAAAAAAAAAATCTCTTTCCATTTACAGCTGGAGAGGTAACAACAGCACAAGTGGACCTCAATTCTAGCGCAGCTGAAACATTTCTCACCCGGCACCCTCCTGGCACCACAGGGAAATTATCTATAATGAGATTACAAATCTAGTGCCGATAAAGCTTTTAACAGAAAAAAAAAAAAAACGTTAAAGCGGAGAAAATAAATACACAAACGTGCTCAAGTCCCCTCAGCTTTTTATTTCATTATCACTCGTACATACAATGAGGTACAGCAGGAGGCGCTATGCCAACATAACAGTTTCTGGCGCAAGCTACAATCCGTGTCAGACAATGGGGCAAGCTATCATGCCTTTCTTTGACAGTACACCAACGCCAATGATGGCCGCTTTTTCCACCAGATAAATGCTCTAAGGAAGGCTTAGCCTATCAGCCAGCCAATCAGATTCTGTCGTTTTATAGAATGTACTAGATAATAAACTCTGATTGGTTAATTGTCTTCTGCCATGATGGAGGACTGTTGGCACAACTTCAGGGTTGCCTAGTTAACATGTCTCTTCCCTCTCATTGTCATCAAGCCCCGCCCCAAGCAAGTAAATGCCACCATTCACAGCTCTTCAGGAAAGGGGCTAAGAAGATTTTAGGAGCCTCCCGGCCATTCTGCGAGGGAAGGCAACCCTACACAACTTGAAGACCACACATACTGGAGGAGACGTACAGTATGAAGCGGTGAAGTGACCCAGTGGAGAACCAATCAGCTTCTAAATAGAATTTTATAGAATGCACTTGCAAAGTGCTACCTTAAAGCTAATTGGTTGCCTTGAGCTAATTCTCCATTGGGTCTCCATTGGGTCACTGCTTCACACATTTACCAAACAGTCCGATAGTGGCATCTTCTGACCATATTTACCATATTTATCAAACTAGTAGTTTTGAGCATACACCTTCAATATTGACTCCAAAACCTTATGCTGAAAATGAGGAGGAAAAAAAAAATCATTAAAAGTAGGACCTTACAATGCCTACTTGGTATACTCACGCTTTATAATAAGGAGCGAGGCATCACAAACCCCGTACCTCCAACCTGAGTGACAAGTTGCGGAAGAGGCAGCACAAAATGATATATGAATATATAATAATAGCTATACACACATAATGTATTTATAGGTGGTAGATCTAAGCATTAAGCATTTTGAGCTAAAAAGACACTTGGCCGAGTCACACGGGACCTGGGGCCAGATGTACTAAGCTTGAAAAGTGATGAAATGGAGAGTGATAAACCACCAACCAATCAGCTCCTAAATTTCGTGTTACAGGCTGTTTTTGAAAAATGACAGCTAAGAGCTGATTGGTTGGTGGTTTATCACTCTCCACTTCATCGCTTTTCAAGCTTAGTACATCTCGCCCCTGCTGGTATACCCAGATAAAAAGCTACGGTATAAAAAGGACACATCTGTGGTTTGAATTTTATACAATCACCTACGCAGGCATGTCCAAACTGTGGCCCTCCAGCTGTTGGGAAACTACACATCCCAGCATGCCTTGCCATAGTTTTAGCACTCCCTAATAGCAAAAATATGGCAAGGCATGATGGGACTTGTAGTTTCACAACAGCTGATAGTTTGGACATGCCTAACCTACAGCATCCAAACTACCTGCGCGGCAAATTTAGAAACGTAAACGTTTGTGATTGGAAAGTCTGGTTCCCTCTCTGTATAACATGTGAGAGAGACGAGATTGTGCCGCTGCTACTGCTGTATAATTACATTTCATGAAACCTAGAACAGAAAGCATTCCGCTTAACCTCGTTAGCATCGCCTGGGCTATGCAGCAAGAACGTATCACTAACTGTGTTACTGCAGAATATATTGCTGAGAAATACCAATCTGGATGGAGATATTTCATTAAGCCAAACTGGCAGCGATATTTGCTTGTAATAAAATGTACTTTATGAATCGCATGTGCTTAGAAACAAAAATGCTTTTTATAGTGTATTACCGCTAATAGAATTATTCCATGGGCTAAATGAATTGATGTGAAAATCGGGAGGGTGCAGGGGGGTGGCGGCGTCTGCCAGCCAGCGCCAGAGGTCCAACTGATATTTCTGTGGGAGACGGAGAAACGTACTGTACGAAGAAGAACCAGTTCACATTATTATTACTTATGGTGTAACCTGCAGCCCCCCCCCCCCCCCCCCCATTCGGATGGGATAAACACTGTGGGGTATAGTCAATGTTATCTTTGATCCCTGGAAATTACGGGAGTTGAGACTGCAGGCTCGGCTCTTTGAAAAGCCGAATCTGCATTCGTGGAAACGGACGCTACATTTTGGAATTAGCGGCCGTTTCCGCAGAAAAAGATGTGGATTCGTGGATCCAAGTTTTTTTCCAATTTTCGGGAATGCTTACCATAGTTTCAGTTTTGATGGCCACCGAAAAGTCTGCTGTACCATGCAGTGAGGGGTAGATGAATCAGCCTTGCAGAGAAATAAAGGGGCACTGCAAGTGAGGCAGATGTAACATGTGCAGAGAGAGTTAAGCCCCCCCCCCATCCACTAGAGCAAGGTATCACATGTGGTACCTCGCTAGCGATGGCCCGCCCGCTCTCAGGGGACAGGATCGCATATGATAAATTGTATGCGTCCCTTTCACATACAATGTACCTCATGCGATCCTAGCAGGGGCTATGGGCTGCGACAAATATTCGTGGCAGCCCATAGGATCTGCGACGCGAGGTGCACAGGAACGTGCCTCACATTGTAATCGCAGGTAAACGACATGCAATGTGTCACTTTTTATGTGATCCGTCGCAGCAATGTGTCGGAATCGCATAAAAAGTGGCCCTAGCACACTAGTGAATAGGGGCCTTTAGGTTGGGGTGGGGTGTGTTCAAACTGAAATCTAAATTGCAGTGAAAAAATAAAGCAGCCAGTATTTACCCTGCGCAGAAACAAAATAACTCACCAAAATGTAACTCTCTACACAAGTTACATCTGCCCCACCTGCAGTGCAGTATGGTTTTGTCCATCTGCAAAAATTGCAGCGTTGCTACCTAAAACCTAACAATATTACCCACAATTCCCATCCCCCCTGTGACACCATCCACGGCATTTAAATGTAACAGTTTCCTGAATTAATAAAATATCAAATAGATAATGTATTACTGTTCTTGCTGACCACTTTACGGCTGTTCTACCTTGAATTTTAGCGGCACTTATGCCATTAAATAAATGCTTAACAATGACTGATTAAGTAGCAACGCTTCATTTTGTGTAACTCAATCCTTTACAGTTGGAAATGACAATTTGCATAGATCATATCGCCATAATAATTCCCAATTTCACATACTTCCAACACATTAACCCGGCCTTGGAGACAGATGCAGGCGGTTTTGCATTCCATTCAGGATAATTATCTTAAAGTTATCTGATATTTAGTAATTTAATTTTCTGCTTCCAGTGATGATGGTTTGAAGTTACAGAAATTAAATTACCGTTGACTTTTTACAATAGTTTATTGTATTATTTTTTTGTGATTTGTTAAATAGCTCCAAACAATTCCATCCATCAGTATCGGTCCCCACCCTGCAGTGTTACCTTGGCCCTTATTCTGGTTGGTGCGTATATTTCCGATTTATTTCGGAGCGGTCCGCACGCCACGCTGTGCGGACATCGTACGAAGAAACGCCCACCGGTCCTCCGCATTCGGACAGACTCACTCTTTAAGAAGAGGGCGTGTTTACGGACGACATCCAAACCTTTGCGTGTGCGGTGGACACACACATATTCTGCACGGTCTTACAGCGTATGCACGGTCTTACCGCGTCAGAACGGAAGGGAACCTGGCCGTACGCACCGATGCGGTGTATTTCCGCACAAATCACCACTATTATCTGAACACCGAAATCTGTAACATGACCCACTTATGCAATTAGGCAACCTCATTAAAAAGGGAATGTTTTTAATGGTCATCTATTATTTATCTAATTGATCATTAAACACTTTACGACCACTTTAGATTAACCCTTACATCATGCTAAGTTCACAACATTCTTTATGTTCATTTATGTTTGACGTTAGTGTAATAAATTTATATTTTGATCCCCAAATGTGTGGTTTTATTGGTAAATGTACAAGTGACATGTATATTTATATTAGTGATAGAAAGTTCTGTCCATTGCTTGCAGTGTAAATGTGTGTAACAAATGCAGCCGTGCTTTGAGCATATATTTGTGTGTTTAGTAATGGTCCATTTAAGCTACAAGGTTTCCAATTGAAGCAATGACAAGAGTGTAATTAATGAGTAATGAGTAAAGGAGTGGATTGTATTGTGTTCAGCTGAAATTGGTTGAGGTGCGCCCGTACTGATTGGGCGTTCCGAATGCCTAGCGCATGACCGAGTGGTGTCCGCAAAGCAATACTTGCTTATGAAGACCGCATGTTTCCTGCCTTTTTGTTCGCGTGCATTCGGTGTGCTGTCCGAATGTACGCGTACCAGAATTAGTGCACTCCCTCGTGTACGCCCATGTTTACGCCCAGTTTAGCCCACTTTGAAACTACGCCCCTGTGTAGTTCCGAATGACGCCCATATTACGCCCATATTTCACGAGTGAATGCGGTGCACATTTCTGTACGGTATTGGTGAGAACAAGTACGGAGACCTTGCGTGGCACATGTGCATAGCGTTGCCCACGCATGCGCAGACGGCTAAAAAACGCCATCCGAAAGAGTGCGGGAAAGTACGCACAGACCAGAATAAGGCCCCTTGAGCTGAGCACATTGGGCCTTATTCTAGTTCTACTCTTTCTGACAAAATCCTTCTTAGATGGACAAAACCATGTGCACTGCAGGTGGGGTAGATGTTACTCGTGCAGAGAGAGTTAGATTTGGGTGGGGTTTTACTTCAAAGTGAGATCTATATTGCAGTGTAAAAATAAAGCAGTCAGTATTTACCCTGCACAGAAAAAAAAAATGACTCACCCAAATATAATTCTCTCTGCACATTTTACATCTGCCCCACCTGCAGCGCACATGGTTTTGTCCATCTAAGAAGGATTTTGTCAGAAAGAGTGAACTAGAATAAGGCCCACTGTTCTGAAGGGTGTGGATCAGTTGGTCACCAGCAAGTTGGTCGGCAGTTATAAGGTCGACACCATCAGGTCGACATGCATTTAGGACGACATGAGTCTAGGTCGACATGCAGGAATGTCGACAGGGTCATTAGGTCGACAGTGTTGTTTGGTCGACAGTCAAAAGGTTGACATGGGTTTTTTCACAGTTTTTTTTCCCCTGAATTATGACACAGTCGACATGCACATGGACATCTGCTGGTGTGTGCATATATATATATATATATATATATATATATATATATATTGTTTGTGTGGTCCCCGGCACTCCTGATGCCCCCACTTAGGGGGTTTCCTTCCCCGTTGCCTTCCCGGAGAAGGGGATGCCTCCTTGCAGATATACACAAAATGACGGGCGGCACTCGGAGACTTTCAAAAAAACATGTAGCAGTGAAGCCTTTAATCTACGTTTCGGAGCTCGTGGCTCCTCCGTCGCCGGAACTCTCCTTCCGACCACTTCCGGCGACGGAGGACGTGCGGGAGCGCGGCGGGGAGGAGACATGCCGGTAAGTTATGTTTAAATTCACTTTGTTTGCACTTGGCTTGTTATCCTGACGAAGGAGCCACGAGCTCCGAAACGTAGATTAAAGGCTTCACTGCTACATGTTTTTTTGAAAGTCTCCGAGTGCCGCCCGTCATTTTGTGTATATATATATATATATATATATATATATATATACCTCTGCAAAATAAACACCTGCACGCACATCATTCCCAACAAGATGTACATGATGTAACATGAACTTCTTGTGGATAAAACGGAATTTTTTTATCACTACTGTATAACGGTACAAAAGTGACTGAATCACAGCATTTAAAGAAAATTTACTTTTTTTCCCACTATTTGAAAGGATTTCATTTAAGATAAATTTCCATCTACAAAATCTCTCTAAATAATTAATTTTGCCGGAGAAATATTTCTTTCTAATCCGCAATCACTAAACATCAATTCTTCCCGGTGATACGTTGTAAACATTTCATTATACGTGAAATGACTTATGCTAATGTTGGCTTGTGTTAGCTTGCGCAGCCTTATCGCCAATTATACCTGGCATTTCGGATTCATAAAATTTGGTGATTTTATGATAAGTAAGTTGGGGGAAAAAAAAGAGAAAATTATTAGTCTAATTATAAAATTACTTTACTGCATTAAAACACTTAGCTAAATCTTTTGTAGGTCCTTAAAACACAAATATGGTTGTTATTAGCATTCTCTCCAGTCAGGCGTAAGATTGGACCCAGAGGCCTCATAAAGAATGTACTGTTTTGGGAAGATGACATCAGTACACACAGCTGTGACTGACACCATTAGGAAATCTATTACCATTCTGTGTCAGTGCTGTTGTGTTTGACAGAATATACTATACTGTATTAGGGTTTCTTTTCAACTTTTGTATTGAAAATATAATCCAGAAAAATTGGATGTTCTCTGTCGGTGGGACGCCAAGTGTATTGCGTCAGTGTTGTAACATATCAAAGTTTGTTTGGAACAAAGTCAACAAACTTGTTCCATTCAAGACTTGTCCGGGCAGAATTAGCGTGCGGCACATCAGTGCTCCCAATCACAGTAATGGGTAAAAATACAGTTATTAACGCATCAGATCATAACCATGGGCTATTATCACGCTGGTGGGCCTGAGGTAAGTATCAGGCCTCTTGATTGGTCCTTTGTTTTTGAACCCAATAGGTGCCCAGTGAGGTATGACCACACCCCCTTTTACCCATGCGCAACACAGGATACAAATGGGGGGTTATTCAGACTTGATCGATGATGTGCGAATTCACAACCGAGAGATAATTAAACAACTGTGCCTGCGTATGGATCGTAACATGCTTGCTCCAAGCCAAACAGTGTCAAAAATCTGCGATTACGCTATTCGCAATCCCCTCACAACTTGACTGACAGGAAGCCGCCATTTGTGAATGATAACCAGGGGCGGATTGGCCCACCGGGAAACCGGGCCGTTTCCCGGTGGGCCGCCACCTTTTAAGTCAGAATGGGCCGCCTACCTCACTGGGCTGCCGCGGCATCTACGTGCTGGGCCGCGGCACTGTGCCCTCAATGAAGATGGCTGCGTGTGCTTCGTTCCGTCCGGCTCCCTCCTCCCTGCTGCTGCTGCTGCTGCAATGAGCTGCAGATACAGCCGCTGGCAGCCAGGGGGAGCACCTCTCAGACTGATGACGTCAGCCTGAGAGGGAAGAGAGACGAGGAGCAGCAGCGCTGTGGCCGGGCTTCTCATCTTCCAGAAAGAATTATAATGTGAGTCACACTGTGGGCTCTGGGGACACTGGTTGGCAAACTTGTTAGGGAATGAGGGGGGGGGGGGGGGGGTGGTAAGGGGAGAGAGAGACACTCACCTCTGTCGCTGTGTGTGAGGGACATGGGGAATAAATCTCCCTGCATGTGCCAGTTACAGTGTAGGTAGGCTTTGCTGGAGGGGAATCTGTGTGTGTGACATTCCTGCACATGAGGGGGAAGGGGGTCTGTGACATTAGGGCAGACAGACTCACTGTGACAACTCAGATCCCCCTCCAGCTCAGCTCCCCCATAGGCAGACATGTGACATTCAGATCCCCCCCCCATGTCTGTCTATAGGGGCTGTGCTGGAGGGGTATGTAACATGTCTGCCTATGGGGGGCTGTTCTGGAGGGCCTGGGGCATGGGAATATGTGACAAGTCTGCCTATGGGGGTGGGGGATGTACTCAGGCCCGGCGACAGGGTGGGTCAAAGGGTACAGCTGACCCGGGCCCCGGCGTTCTCAGGGGCCCCAAAGCATGGCTGCGGTGATGATGCACTCAGCCGCCTACACAGCACCCTACTCAGCCGACCGCCCACTTAACCCTCCTGCCGCGCAAGTTCCTTCACCCACCACCCAGCCACACTGTGGGCGTTACATGTATAGGCGTCATTACAACTGCGGGCATTATGTGTAAAAGTATCATTACTACTGTGGGCATTATGTGTATAAGTATCGTTACTACTGTGGGCATTATGTGGATAAGTGTTGTTACTACTGTGGGCATTATGTGTATAAGTATTGTTACTACTGTGGGCGTTACATGTATAAACATCGATACTACTGTGGGCATTACATGTATAGGTGTCATTACTACTGCGGGCATTATGTGTATAAGTATCGTTACTACTGCAGGCGTTATGTGTATAAGTGTTGTTACTACTGTGGGCATTACATGTATAGGTGTCATTACTACTGCGGGCATTATGTGTAAAAGTATCGTTACTACTGTGGGCATCATTTATATAAGTGTTGTTGCTACTGTGGGCATTACATGTATAGGTGTCATTACTACTGTGGGCATCATGTGTATAAGTGTTGTTACTACTGTGGGCATCATGTGTATAAGTGTTGTTACTACTGTGGGCATTACATGTATAGGTGTCATTACTACTGCGGGCATTATGTGTATAAGTGTTGTTACTACGGTGGGCATTACATGTATAGGTGTCATTACTACTGCGGGCGTTATGTGTATAAGTGTTGTTACTACTGTGGGCATCATGTGTATAAGCGTTGTTACTACTGTGGGCATTACGTGTACAAGCGTTGTTACTACTGCTGGCGTTATGTGTATAAGTATTGTTACTACTGCTGGCGTTGTGTATAAGTATCGTTACTACTGCGGGCATTACATGTATAAGCATTGTTACTACTGTGGGCATTATGTGTATAAGCGTTGTTAATACTGTGGGCATCATGTGTATAAGTGTTACTACTGTGGGCATTATGTGTATAAGTATCGTTATTACTGCTGACGTTATGTGTATAAGTATCGTTACTACTGCGGGCATTACATGTATAAGCATTGTTATTACTGTAGGCATTACGTGTACAAGCGTTGTTACTACTTCTGGCGTTATGTGTATAAGCATTGTTACTACTGTGGGCATTAAGTGTATAAGTATTGTTACTACCATGGGTGTTATGTGTATAAGTATCGTTACTACTGCTGGCGTTATGTGTATAAGTATGTAAGTCCATTCTGCTGCTAAGGGCGTGGGAAGGGATGCTATATGGCTGTAACAACGGACAGCCACTCTCAGCATAAGAGGTTGGCGGGCTGTCAGCGCAGTGGGGGACTGGATGTGGCTGGAAGAGCTGACACGCTGCTCAACTCAAAGCAGCGTTTCAGCTGATCCAGCCACATCCAGTCCCCCACCTCGCAGACAGCCCGCTCACCTACTCTGGTGAGCGGTGTATCAATGGCATATGTATAATGGGCATTACGGTGTGTGACATATGTATAATGGAGCATCACGGTGTGTGACATATGTATAATGGGCATCATGTGTGTGACATATGTATAATGAACATCACGGTGTGTGGCATATGTATAATGGAGCCTCACGGTGTGTGACATATGTATAATGGGCATCATGTGTGTGACATATGTATAATGGAGCATCATGGTGTGTAACATATGTATAATGGGCATCACGGTGTGTGGCATATGTATAATGGAGCATCATGGTGTGTGGCATATGTATAATGGGCATCATGTGTGTGGCATATGTATAATGGAGCATCATGGTGTGTAACATATGTATAATGGGCATCACGGTGTGTCGCATATGTATAATGGGCATCACGGTGTGTGGCATATGTATAATGGGCATCACGGTGTGTGGCATATGTATAATGGAGCATCACAGTGTGTGGCATATGTATAATGGACATCACGGTGTGCGGCATATGTATAATGGAGCATCACGGTGTGTGGTATATGTATAATGGGCATCACGGTGTGTGGCATATGTATAATGGACATCACGGTGTGCGGCATATGTATAATGGGCATCACGGTGTGCGGTATATGTATAATGGCATCACGGTGTGTGGCATATGTATAATGGAGCATCACGGTGTGGCATATGTATAATGGACATCACGGTGTGGCATATGTATAATGGGCATCACGGTGTGCGGTATATGTATAATGGCATCACGGTGTGTGGCATATGTATAATGGAGCATCACGGTGTGTGGCATATGTATAATGGACATCACGGTGTGGCATATGTATAATGGGCATCACGGTGTGTGACATATGTATAATGGAGCATCACGGTGTGTGGCATATGTATAATGGGCATCACGGTGTGTGGCATATATAATGGGCATCACGGTGTGTGGCATATGTATAATGGAGCATCACGGTGTGGGGCATATGTATAATGGGCATCACGGTGTGTGACATATGTATAATGGGCATCACGGTGTGCGACATATGTATAATGGGCATCACGGTGTGCGACATATGTATAATGGGCATCACGGTGTGTGACATATGTATAATGGGCATCACGGTGTGTGACATGTATAATGGACATCACGGTGTGTAGCATATATATAATGGGCATCACGGTGTGACATATGTATAATGGGCATCACAGTGTGACATATGTATAATGGGCATCACGGTGTGTGACATATGTATAATGGGCATCACGGTGTGTGACATATGTATAATGGAGCATCACGATGTGTCGCATATGTATAATGGACATCACGGTGTGGCATATGTATAATGGGCATCACGGTGTGTGACATATGTATAATGGGCATCATGTGTGTGACATATGTATAATGGGCATCACGGTGTGCGACATATGTATAATGGAGCATCAAGGTGTGCGGCATATGTATAATGGGCATCACGGTGTGCGGCATATGTATAATGGGCATCACGGTGTGCGGCATATGTATAATGGAGCATCACGGTGTGCGACCTACAGTATGTATAATGGGCATCACGGTGTGCGGCATATGTATAATGGGCATCACGGTGTGGGACATATGTATAATGGGCATCACGGTGTGTGACATATGTATAATGGGCATCACGGTGTGTGACATATGTATAATGGGCATCACGGTGTGTGGCATATGTATAATGTATATACGCCACCCTGCTTCCCCCTGCCTACCTGAATCCTCCGCAAACCCACATCCTATGCCACTCTGTGTCTCCCCTCTGTCACCCTACATCCAACGCCACCCTGCGTCCCCCCTCCCTGTATCCTCTGCCACCATGCAACCAACGCCACTGTATCCTCTACCACTTTGCGACTCCCCTCCCTGCATTCTCTGTCACTCTGCGTTCCCCCTCCTACACTGCATCCTGTGCCACCATGCCCCCTCACAATCTGCGTCCTATGCCGTGGCGTCACTAGGCAGGTGCGGGGGGTGCGACCCGCACAGGGTGTCACCAGTAAGTGGGGTGACACCAGTGGTGCAAGTATGGCAGTATGGCGTACCGGTAAAAGATATACTGCCGGTACCCCGTACCCCCATAACTAATTCCCCTAAAACTTGTAAATGCGCATGCGCGCATATGTAAGTGGCAGGGGCGTGGCCTCCGCCGCCCCGCCACTGCTGATAGCGTTCGGAGGGGAGCGCATCTCTCCTTCCCCTCCCTGTGTCACTGTGACACAGACACCAATCAGAGCTCGCGGGCTGGCAGCCAGTCAGGAGCCAGCCCACGAGATAGAAGACGGAGGGGCAGGAGAGACAGAAGATGCGCTCCCCTCCCCAGGGAAGAAGCAAGCAGCGGCGGCAGGGGACAACAGTAAGTTGCACTGTGGGGGCATATCTGGCACTGGGGGCATATCTGGCACCGGGGCATATGTGTTGCACTGTGGGGGCATATCTGGCACTGGGACATATGTGTTGCACTGTGGGGGGCATATCTGGCACTACGACATATGTGTTGCACTGTGGGGGGCATATCTGGCACTGGGGGCATATGTGTTGCACTGTGGGGGCATATGTTTAATGGACATCACATTGTGCAGTGTAATGGGCATTACGGTGTGGGGAGCGTTGGGTAATTGCCATCACAGTGTGGGGTGTAATGGGTATCAAGGTGTGCGGCATAATGTGTAATTAGCATCACAGAATGCAGTGTATTGTGTAATTAGCATTGCGGTGTGGGGCGTAATGTGTAACTGGCATCACGTGTGCCGCATTATGTGTAATTGGCATTACGTCATGTGTAATGGGTATAGTTTGCTAAAATGTGCAATCTGCAGGTACACAGTACAATCATGGTACAGACCACGCCCCCTTCTGATAGGCCACACCCCCAATTTTTCGGCACGCCTCCGGCGCGTACAAGCATCCATTCTCTGTCTTCCAGAAAGTTGGCGGGGGGGGGGGGAGGGGTGACACCATGAGTTCCTACACCGGGTGACACCAACCCTAGTGACGCCACTGGTCCTATGCCACCCTGCATACGTCCTCCCTCCCTTCGTCCTCAGCCACCCTGCATCTCCCCTCCCATCATTCTACACCACCCTGCGTCCCCCCTCCCATGCGCCTATTCTGTAGCCTGAGGGGCTGGGGACACAGCAAGCAGCTCGGAGAGCAACTAGCCATGCCCCCACAGCAGCGAAAATGGTGTGTGGCCTCGTTGAAATAGGCCACACCCCCATAATGCTACACACACCCCCATTAGGGCTGCTTCAAGATATTTCCCGGGCTGGTTTTAATTCCCAATCCGCCCCTGATGATAACCGCCCATTTTCTGTGAGTGTGCAGTGAAACGCAGGCGTTCCCAGCAGTTTCCAAGGAGTGGCGGCCTCATTCAGCCTGATTCTGTCGCACAGTTGTGGAAGGGTCAGAGTTACACACTGTTTCCCCCTTGTGAACTGGTCAAATAGGGGACCAGAGAGGGCTGGGCGGAGGGAACAAGGGGGCAGCGGAGAGAGATAAAGTACCAGCCAATCAGCTCCTGTCATTTTTCAAAAACAGCCTGTACCATGGCAGCTAGGAGATTATTGGTTGGTACTTTGGGCCTAATTCAAACCAGTTTGCTAGGCTTTGTGTAATCACAGCCTAACGAACAGGAGAACGTTGCCTGCTACACATCTGAACACCTGCCCCCTCCCCTCATCCTAGCGAGGGGACGTGTCTGCGAACGCATCCCTCGCATGTGGCCGAAGGGGAGATAAATCAATCGATGGTCGCTGACCATTGAATGATTTTTCTCCCCTTAGGTAATAAAAGTCAGTCTAGACTGACTTATATTTGGGCCGCTATCTGCCGAATTGTGGGCGGGCGCTGACTTCAGCCAACTGTCCTGAGCAGGCATCGCCACGACTGCGTTCATAGAGGATCACCCTTCCCGGAGCGTACAGCTGGGCGAGTGTAAAACTCACTACAGTCGCGCGCTCATGCACATAATCACGCCTGTGCAACGCTTGAACGACGGGGATGAATTTGGACCCTAATGATCGTGTTTGAATCGGGCACATAGACCCCTAAAGATTGTAAGCTGTATTGAGGCAGAGAGTGGTGACATTGTAGGAATAACTGTTAACCCTTTGCAGTCCAATTTTTTTTTTTTTGCAATTCAAACAGTCTGGTTTAAATGAATTGTCGGTACTTGTGTACAATCACGGCTCCCACGATGTCCATCGTATAGGAAAAAATTGCATCGCATCGCATGCGATTTTTAACAGAAATGCATCCAAATGCATTGAAATTAGTATCAAGCATGTTCAATGGCCCCAAATGTCATTTTTGAGGCTGTACCACCCCCACTATCAACGCGAACCCAAAGCGTGGCGAGCGCAGCGAGCCCGCGAGGGGCGGCGGTACGCGTCCTACGACCTTTTCATACCCCCACTATCCACGTCGGCGTGGAGTTGAGAATAGAAAGTGTGGCGAGCGCAGCGAGCCACCGAGCCCGAAGCGCGACGAACGCAGCGAGCCCCGCGAGGGGACACGGATACCTTCACAGGTATCCGCGTCCCCTCGCGGGCTTCACAGGTGTCCGCGGCCCCTCGCCACGCTTCGGGCTCGGTGGCTCGCTGCGCTCGCCACACTTTCTATTCTCAACTCCAGGCCGACGTGGATAGTGGGGGTATGAAAAGGTCGTAGGACGGGTACCGCCGCCCCTCGCGGGCTCGCTGCGCTCGCCACGCTTTGGGTTCGCGTTGATAGTGGGGGTGGTACAGCCTCAAAAATGACATTTGGGGGCCATTGAACATGTTTGATACTAATTTCAATGCATTTGGATGCATTTCTGTTAAAAATCGCATGCGGTCGCACGCGATCGCATCGCATGCGATTTTTCAAAAATGCTTAAAAACTGCAAAAATCGCATGCCATCGCATCCCACTACATTTGGCATGTGATGGCATGCGATGGGTGCCGTGAAAGTACACAAGTACCGAATTGTCTTTTTTTTATTTTTATTCAAAAATGGTCTCCATCGAATGTTGAACGATGTCAATGTTCTTATTTTAAAGCGGCTCACCATTGGCTCTGCTACTAGCGCTAGGGCTGTTGGGCCTGACTAGACCTTGGATCTGAAATGGTTAAAAAATATATCCTATTTGCATATGTCTCGCGTTCTGAGCAGGGATTTCGTTTTCCTGCACCGACGAGCTCAAACAACGGTGAAACAATCGGCCTCAGCAACTAGTCTACGTTCCGCTGTCAATGCCCAGTGGGCTACGCACGGACTAAAACGACTGTCATCTAAACGGCATTAGCCAGAGGTCTGAGCTCCAGAAATGTAATTATATTTGTTCACTCAATTATGCAGATTAATATCCGGACCCAGCTAGCTGTCGCACAGCAATATATATATTTCCTGAGCACTCCTCGCTCAAAGCCCAGGACCGACTTCCATCACCGGATCCTTTCCGATTCCGCAGTCCTTGAGTCGGCTTATTTCCGGCAAAGAATTCCTGACAGCGCCACAGTCTGCGAAAGGGGCGAATGATGATTTTGAAAATTTGCGCTTTTTTTGTGTGTTTTCAATGCCAGCCAAAAGTATTTTGGTAAATTCCATTAATTCCGCAGGGTACAGAATGTGCAACCCACTGATAAGCGTAAGTACAATGCGCTGTTAATCAGCGCTCTATTCATCTGATAGCAAATACTTGTCGCGGAAGAAAATGATTATTGTAGGAAAGGAGCGCTGTAATTAGATAAGCTGCAATTTTTTACGACACACACACACAACCTATCGCTGCTTAAATATTTGCCTTTTGTCAGAATGATTTTTATACCGTGTACGGCCGCGGCGCAGTCTGCAGGATTATTACACCTTTAAGTCTAATCCCTTCGAATGGCATCAACCAAGCAATTTTGTTTTCATTAACTCGCTCCCCGCTAGGAGAGAATGATTCCCATAATATTTTTTTCTGGCTAAGAACGTACGGTATAGGTATAGAGGAGCGAGCGAGCCTGACATTGGAAGTTTCAACGTGTCTACCGTTTAATTACAGCCTGTTGTGCGTCTGGTCTGCCACGTAGCAAACGTTTTGTCTTTGCAAGAATTAGCTGGTAATTTGCATATCGGAAATAACCTACTATTTAAATTGCTGTTGGTGTAATTACATTTAACATCAATTACCTTTAAAAGCAAGTGCATTATTAAACAACACAATGGAGAGGGGAGCCGCTATTTTTGCTGGATCGCAGGCCTGGTAACCGATTTGCGAAACATAAACAGAACAAATATTTATATAAGTATATATATTACTTTACCTTTTCGGAGAGGTCGGTCTGCAGGCTGTACTGGAAGAGGGACATCACCTGAAGAAAAGGAGAAAATAATTCTATTAATCTCATTTGTACTTTCTTTACATGACATGTAGCGGGATGGGGATCATTGGGTACAAGGTGATTAGGTTGGCAGTGTCTAGGTTGAACTAAAAGAGTTGACATGCACAAAGGCCTTTTATCTGGTCCGTTCGTACGGACCAGAATCTTCGCAAGGGCATCGGTGGTTGCGTATGCGCGGGGTCATTTGTGCGCTCGGGGCCACGTTGAACAGTGTGTTTGCCGGGTGCACACCCAAGTGTGCGGGCGGGTGGAAGAAAGGGGCGTGGGGTGGCGGGCCTGGCCATTTGCATATGGGTATGCCCAGCATTTCATTGTGTTCCCATGAGAACGCTGTGCATTCTCATGCTGATGGGCGATGACGCGGGTGCGCGGCCAGGCAGCTGAAATCATCGGATGTCAGCTGCCCGCCCACTTCCTCCCGAGCCTCCACGCATATATATAAGTGACTTGAGAGTCACTTTTATATGTGTGCGGTCGCCGAACATCGAATGATGTGGGAGGATCCCCCAAGGCTGTAGGATGATGTGGGAGGATCCCCCAAGGCTGTGGGATGATGTGGGAGGATCCCCCAAGGCTGTGGGATGATGTGGGAGGATCCCCCAAGGCTGTAGGATGGCTGTTACAGTGTAACATCGATTCGCAGGCCCTGCGAGTGAATCGCCTTGCGAATGGGTGGTGCCCGGGCCATCATTCGCAATGCCGGGTTTGGTGCAAATTTGCATCCTTGCATATCAACCAGAATAACCCCCAAAGTGCCTGATTCAGACCTGTTCGCTAGGCTGCATGTGTTCGCAGCCAAGCAAACAGTTAAACACCCTGCCCGGACAAATGGCCGCCCCTCGCCGCGCAAATCCCCTCTCTAACATGCTAGGGGATGTGGCGTCAGCCGCCCGCCCCGAGCAGAGCCACGCCTGCATTCGTAGGGGAACCCCCAGTGTGTTTATGGGGATGCCCACAAAACAATTGGGCGCACCCCTGCTGCCGCCCCTGCCCGCCTCCGGCCTTCCTGAAGCGAACTGCTCGGTGAGTGCTCCAGCGGTTTTCACGTGCGCATAATCGCGCGTGCGCAAACTCAGAACATCAGGAAGAGGGCCGAAGTCAGACCCAAAAGAACGCGTCTGAATCGGCCCCAAAGTCAGCAAGGGGAAAATTTGGACACAATCAAAAATGTTGATAGGGAATTGGTTGTCACGTGAACATGGTCGACATGGTATAATGCATGTCGACTTATAGACTGACGATCTAATACAAGTTGATCCATAGTCCGGTTCCCCATATAGAGTATATTAAGTTTATAATCTGTGGCTATCCATGTCATTCATAATTTAATGGAATCAAAACAACATTATAAATATATATTATATTGTAATATTTGTTGAAACACTGTGCAAACTCCAATTTTCCTGTTTTCCAGGGAGGCTTCATGCCCTATCCTAAGATGGCCACTGCGATAGCTACTGAGCATGTGCCGGGGTCGTCTTGTCTTTTGACATTGTTAGAGCATCACAGAGAGATCTGTAATCCACAACAATTGCAGTATTCCTGCGCCGCCAACCAGTGCCCCCGCACCCTCACCCAGCTCCACTCCTCGAGAACCAGTATGCATGTAACAGTGAGTACAGCTGCACTGCTTCCTATCAACAAACCAACATCACTGGTTAAGTAACTGGGTTGTTCATCATTGAATCCTGGTGCTCACCCGCATGCTAAATTGTTGGAACAGCAGCAATTTACAAAATGAAAGGAAACTTCTAATTGAAACGTCTAATTGATATCAGATACAGCAGGTGTCCGCCATCGAGGACACAAAAAATTGTCTCCAGTGCAAATGCCCAATGATAATATATATGGTACCCCTTTCCAGAAGCACCATTCAGGCACAGGGGGGTTTGTGAGTCCCTAACCTAAAAATAAAAAATGGGTTAATTTTAGTATATTCTCCATGTGCTAATTACAATTGTACAAAGTTACTGGAACCATATTTCTCTGAACCGATCAATTCCTGAGATGGAAGCTGTAACATATGGGATGTGGGAGGCACCAAACTCCAGTCCCATCGCACAACAGCACTTTCATTCATTTAGTGTGATTTAAATGATCTTGGCAATGGCGCTGTTTGCAGACAGACAGACGTATTGCTCCTTGGTGTAGAGCAAGCGTGATCTGTTTGCTGGATGATATATAATGTTTACTGGTAGACAGCACTGGGCAGAGGCGTATTACCAGAGCAGGGTGCCTGCATGCAGTCTCTGTGTGGGCCCCCTCATAGAGCACTAGGAAATATAGAGTGCATACGTATATCTCTGAGAAAATGGCGCCATTTTCCTGGAGATCGTCCTACTGTGCATGCGTGATACTCTGGCAAAATGGCCACCGTTTCATTACTCCGGAGAATTCTGGAGCACTGCTGAAGCGGTAGGGGTTGAAGAAATGGTTGCAGGAAGTGCTGTGTGGCCCCCTGTACTCAGGGGTCTGTGTGTGTGGCACCCAAATAGATAGGTCACTACAGTAGCTCTGAGGTTATGGCAGAGGGACCACAGACACATAATTTCAGATTGTGTCACCGTACATAAGACACGAGGCCTGATCCATAGTTGCACCATGTTGCACTACCGTAGGGAAGCAGGTACGCAATACTGTACAGCTAATATGCTAATGCTTCAGGGGGGGTGAAAAGAAAAATCAGGCCACTTGCCGACATTGCAAATCCGAATGATGCGTCCGAAAGCACATTCACAACCATTGCGGAATGCCGTAGGTTTCCAGAGCCCTGCTCATTCGTACGGGGAGGTGGTCCAGGGTTTTGAAGAGGGATCCGGTTGAATTCCTCTGCACCGGTGCCCTGCGTGAAGTCAGGTGATTAGGCTTGAGCAGTCGGCCTGATTGGTTGTGTTAGTTACCAGTAGGGGAAGCTCCAAACAAGGGGCGGTGGCATAATTCAAAATTCAAATAGGGGAGTAACAGCAACTGCCATCAACTGCCATTCCAAACTGACTCACTGGCAGTTATAGCAGAGATATATATATGTCACAGACATTTGGCAGTGGCATTTCATACTACAACCCATCACACTGAGGCATTTGGACGCTTATTGAAACAGAATATATTTTCGCCTCGCGATGACGACCGATAATTACAGCGAATCTCAGAAAAGACACGGAGCAGTGTCACAAGACTTGTGGACAGGTGACCTCTGTCACCTCAGCTGTTACTGAACTACGACCCTCAGGATGTTAAGCCAGATTGTGGCAGTATCAGCGCCGGGGTATATGTCATACAGCGGGCGCGGCGTGCGGGAGGTCACCCATCCCTGGGAGTTCATGGCATTTCATCAGCAGCGCTCGCAGGAAATACAGCGCGTGTAATTATATAACGCTTCTTGGCTTTGCAGACTGTAACTTTGAAACCAAGGGGAATTTGTGATAAATCATAGATGTTGTGTTGTGAAAGACAGTTTAAGCCTTAAGGCTGCCAACAGCTACAGCAGCGAGAGCCCATGCTGCCAGATCCGCATGCCCAAGTTCTGTACATGCAAATATCGCTTACATGACTTGTTCTGCGTAACACATTATGAATTTAATACTTGGAAATTCATCAAATGAATGATTTATCTTCTTCTTAAAGGGCCCTCCCACCTTAAATAACTTCTTCTTTACATCTCCTCCTTCCCAGGTGCAACCAGGACTGCCGTCCGGGCGGCGGGACTGACGGAACTCAAGCCCAGACAGAAAGGGGGCACAGAACTATAGTCTATCAAGTATAATCTACATCTCTAAGCCAAATACCACTGACTCACGATATCGTAAGAGATATTTTATTGGAGATAAAATGCAAGCTGCTGTCCAAATTTCAAGGTTCTTAGTCCTCATGGTTCCGGAACCATGAGAACTAGGACAGCAGCTTGCATTTTTCAAAATTCCACCCCCAAAGGGCTGAATTGTGTTTTTAACGAAGAAGCGGTTCCCGGAAAAAGGTCTTCTAAGTCATGACCATTAACAAAGCTCAGAGGCAGAGTTTGATCAGGGGGATCATCAGATACACACCAGTGGCTGGTGTGGATCTGAGGAGTGACTGCTTCTCCCATGGCCAGTTGGACGTTGCCTTTTCCAGAGACCGCTCCTCTGACAGTCCCTCCATTCTCCAGCCTGAAGGAAAGACTAAAAATGAAGTCTACTAGGAAGTCCTTCAAAATTAAAGTTCCACGCACGGAAATACTTAAATCCTGAAGCAAAGCACGGGTATTCGGCTAGTTTGTTATAAACAAAGGTCACATTTCCCTTGAAGCAATGTTGCTCTGGGTGCCACAACCCTTACGCATGGACCCCTACCACTGCCTTCGCCGGTAGGCCATTTATGCCCTAGCCCGACACTGGCTAAGACACACACAAGAATTCCGAAAGAGACGTTTCTTCTATGCAGCCAACCAACTTCATTATGTGCTTCAACCGAAGGACACAGCCCTCATTTTATCTTTATCTGTGACTGCTCGTGTGAAGGACGAAAGGCAGAATAAATACAGCGCCAAATATGTCTGGTCTTGCGGAAGCGTTATGACAGTTACCTTGTGACTGTGTTTTAGGGTTGGAGATACACAATGAACGTAAGAGGTTGATTCTTATCCCTCCTTATCTCTGCACGATGCACAT
This sequence comes from Crinia signifera, assembly GCF_055691185.1. Classification (NCBI taxonomy): domain Eukaryota; kingdom Metazoa; phylum Chordata; class Amphibia; order Anura; family Myobatrachidae; genus Crinia; species Crinia signifera. The sequence goes on from NC_139224.1 coordinate 163,419,160, forward strand.
GACACAAACTGTGCTCTAACACGCCGGATTAATCAATTGTATTGGTTCTGTCAGTAGTAAAGTACAAAGAGGATCGTGTTATCTGCCAGTGATGCTGATACTGACGCATACAAGTCCCGTTACTCAATACCAGGTGTCCCTCAGCAGATACCATGGAATTACCTCTACAGGATGATCTGCTGCAACCTTATCATAAAATATAAAAAAAAAAAAAAAAACTTATGTAAAGTAGGACTTAACTTTGACCTTAATTTTGTTATAGTCAGACTACAAAGTTGTGGAACCCCTAGGCAGCTGACTTATGGTAGAGTCGGCCCTGGTCAGGAGGCAGTTCCCTTGTGGATACTTGACTCAAGGTCCACCCCCCAAAAAAAGTTAACCCTACCCTCTACGGTATAGAATAATGTGTTCTTACTGCTCGTGTTGCTTATAGATTGTCTCTTTATGCTAATGATTCAGCCAGGCAGCATTGATCAGACATCGGCTGCACCATCGGACATTAGAGCAACTCTACGGTTGCTCGCAATGTCCATCAGATCATGGCCGTTGATGCCTAAGGAACTACGTCCTTCAACATAGTCCATGATACACACACTTGCGCCCAGAACCCCTTCAGTGACGCCATTCGGAATTGCATGGATCTCCATAAAATTCCAATATGGAGGAATATTCCAATATGCCGGAAGGGTGCAATCGCATTTTGTTTGTCAGTGTGTGTGTGGGTGGGGGTGGGCAACACCGTTATCTGGACCGTTCAACCTCTATGAGCCAAAAAATGGCAGCGATTTGCATGCCTTCGCAGCAGGGGACTACCCTCACGGTAACGGCTGCAGCGATTTATTAAATTGCAGATAGACTGCGATCGCATGGCAGACCACTACTTTACATTCGCGGCGGCCACCCAATATGCAAGACCGCAGTTACATTTCTGCTTTCTTAGCAAAACTGCCACTGACCCTGAAACTCGCCCCATAGTTCTCTTTCGACTCTCATAGAAACTTCGGTCCTATCACAAGTCAACGCTGAAATGTTTTTTTCCACACTGTCTGAGAATGACGATAAACACTATTAAAAGTATAATTGATTACGCCTAGCAATGACTCCGCTATTTGTGTGCAGAATCTCTTTCATCCAAACAGTTTAATGAGAAATAATGGCCGTGCGAGTAAGAGGGAACATTCCGTCCTGTCTCTCTGAAGTAGACGTATATGACTCTCTCTCTGCTGGCGAAGGCTATCAAGAAACGGATTCATTTGTTCAGATAGACGTCAATACAGAGGATCGGGAGAGAAGTAACTGTCATCTCTGCGATTACTCCCTACCACTTCTGTGTCATTCTAAATCTGTGCATTTACTTCCAGGAAGGGAGTGGGGTGGGGGGGGGGGGGGGGGGGTGTCAGGTCTAATTCAATATGACAGAGCTAAGGGAACCAGACTTGACGTGACACTGCAATGAATCCTCCGGTTGGGAATATAAGATTCATAAAACCCACCTACACACTCCAGACTAGAATTTCCATAAGTTCAACGTTTACGTTGACTTGCTATAACTCAGTTTTTATGATAAAATAAAAAAAGGAGGAGAAAATATGTTTCTGCTGATTTTATGTCCACAGAGAACGCGTTTAGTTACCTTTAGGCTGAAGTTATAAAAACTTTTAACTCTGCCGAAATCCAGCGAGCCTGTGTGGAAAATATCAGTTGCCTTTTCTTTATGGGAGGGAGGTGTATTAAACAGAAATGTAGTAACTCATTCAGGAATCATGGGTGAAATGTAATAGGATGAGAGATTCAGAAAGTGAGAGATTTGGTAAGAAATCTCCAGTTTTTTTAAAGCGCCAATCATTTATACTGCAAAAGAGAAGTTTGAATTTGTAAGTGTAAATGATTGCCGCTTTAAAAAAACTGGAGATTTCTTACCAAATCTCTCACTTTCTGAATCTCTCATTCTATTGCATTTCCGCCCATGTGTAATCAATCGAGATCCATGTTGGGGGGTTGAGGCGAGTGTTTGATTATTTACTATGTGCCACCACCACGGATTAAACTACAAATAAACATTGCTGGGCAGCACCGGCTGTTGGAAGCGGTGGTTTATTTTGCGTTCCTCACAATATGCTCATGGGCTGCGGGGCTGGACACAGTTCAGTGGTGGCAACACCCGTGTCTGAGCTGCGAGTCTCATTACATTACAACAGTGGGCATAATGTTCAAAGGGCACTACAACATTGAGCATAATGTGCATGGAGAACTACAACAGATGGCATAATGTGTAAAGTGCACTACAGCAGTGGGCATGTGTAAGGGGCACTACAACATTGATCCTAATGTGTATGGGGCACAACAGCAGTGAGCATAATGTTCATGGGGAACTACAACATTGAGAATGATGTGTAAGGGGCACTACAACAGTGGGCCTAATGTGTAAGGAGATCTACAATTGTGGGTATAGTGTAAGGAGCACTACAACTGTGGGCATAAGGTGTAAGGGGCACTACAACATTGATCATAATGTGTAAGGGGCAATATAACATTGATCAAAATGTGTATGGGCCCTTACAACATTAGGCATAATGTGTATTGGGCACTACAACAGTGGGCATAATAAGTATGGGGCACTACAACAGTAGGCATAATGTGCATGCGGCACTACAACATTGATCATAATGTGTATGGGGCACTACAACATTAGGAATAATGTGTATGGGGCACAACAGTGGGCATAATGTGTAAGGGGCACTACAACCGTACTTTTCCCATGAGACCACTATTACATTATTAAGACAACAGGGAAGTATCAAACCCATCCCACCAGTGCCTGTTTCCCTGCATGCAATTCCTGACCATAAGTCTGGCACAGAGCACAAACCTCATTCATATTTATTTTGCGTATTTTGTTACTGTTATTACTTTTGCTGTTTGCATCTCTACAGCACAAATAAGAACTGTTACTCATTAATTACATACATAGGGATTGTCAGACATCCACAGGCAAATTGGGTAAACTAGGGTAAGCCAAGAGGCTCAAATTCCAGCCATACAAGATCTGCAGAGCCACCAAACCTTATGGTGCTGAGCTGCGTACCGATATATCCCTGTTGTGAGGTATCTAAAGTTTCAAAGACAAAAACTACGCCCATAACACAAAGAGCGGAACTCTGCATGGAAGGGACATATATTTTTAGACTCTGACACATTTAGACATAATGGATAACACAGGCAGCTCCTAATGGACTCAGGGATTCACACCTTCGTTTCAAGTCAACTTATATTCACAGCAACTTCTCATCCCTGAGAAACAGAAGTGACACCCGTGACGCAGTGCGGCCATTCCTGGTAACAGCGCAGTTCACACCAAATGTAGCTCAACTATATCCAGTATAATGCACATTGTGCACTCATGCCCCCAATGTCTCCCTATCGCTAAGGTCTTGTTGCACAGACACTTTAAAATAGAGCGAATCCCCGGGGATCAGTTGCAGAACTTTTGTTTGCAGTGTTAGTTGGGTCAATTTAAACTTCCAGCAAATAAATGAGTGTTTTATATTCCTGATGAAACAATGGCTTAAACCAGCGGCTCCCAAATCCACTCTTCAAGTAATACCCTTAGAGCCGGATGCAAGGAGGGGTGAAGAGAGAGGTCGTCCTGGGGCCGCCACACATTAGGGGCCCCCACACTCTCCTCCGGAATCATGCACGCTGCTGGTACTGAAATCGTAACACTGCATGATTCAGCGGAGTCTTTGATTTCCCCACTACATAGCCACTGCCAGTATGTCCGCCAAGTTGATGCCAGGAGCTGAGGTGAAGCGGCACTATTTCACTCAGTCCTTGCTCCTTCCTCAGCGGCGCCGACAGTGTGCAACTGGCTGGCAGCGGGCTTTGAGCGGTGTGGCAAACACCTCACCCTCACATACAAGGCCATCTCCATACATCTCCAACCTCATCTCTCTTCATACTCCCTCCCACCCTTCACAGTTGACCGATGACCATTGCTTCTTCTCTACCCTGATCACTGCTTCTCACGCTCGAGTTCAAGATGTTGCCTGTGCTACACCCCTTCAGTGGAACACGCTCCTTCACTCCAATAGAGTCTCCTCAACCTTGCAAAGCATCAACCGGACACTGACAATCCAAACAAACAGCCTTTAATCCATCTCACCAATTCAATTTGAAGTGCATGACAGTGGGCCATGGGCCAACATTTTGGTCTACCTCCAGACCTTTCTCAAGGCCCCCACTATCGCCTTCTAAAGTGCATAGCCCCCCAGCTGCCATGTAAACCTTATATCCTGCCAATACCCTCCTGGACACACCTACAATATGCAAGTAAAACACAGATCATTAGTATTTAACAATATACCTTCATAAATATGGGTGTTTCAGATCTGCACATATCCTTCCATTTATTATAATTTTTGGCTAAAAACCAGTCAATTATCATATAGCTTAGCGATGACATTTCAAACAATGTGCCGCAACTGGTTTATCAGTAGACTGATGTACATAAGCAAGTTGAATAGAGGACCGATGCTGGTTCATTGTCTCGCAAAAGGTGCGGATGGTTTTACCAACATAAAACAGACCACTTGGGCAACGCAAGAAGTACACCACGTGATCTAATGTACATGTCAAATGATGCTGGATGACAGTCTTTTGGCCCGTGTGGGGATGATGAAATGAAGGGCCACTAATAAGGCCACAACACGTGGTGCAACTTGGACATCTGAAGCACCCTGGTTTAGCCACAAGCCATCTTTTGTCTGTCATGGGGCTTGGTGTGACATCCGGTCTCAACAGCATGTCCTTTAAATTGGGTGTGGATCGTATTGTCGACAGCACTTAAGTCGACAGTCATTAGGTCGACACCATTGGGTCAACAGGTGGCAAGGTTGACAGGTGTCTAGGTCGTCATGGGTGAAGGTCGACATGGGTTTAGGTCGACACAGCGTTAGGTCAACATGGCTTTTTTCTACTGTTTTTATTTTACCCGAGTGTCGAAACAGTCCACATGGACACAGTTGCAAGTCAACCGCAGCCCCTCGCATCGCTCTCTACGCTTGCCATGATTCAGGCATGGTGCCTCGCTGCGCTCGGGACACTATTTCATTCTCCCACCATGCCCTAGTGGATGGTAGGGCATGAAATACCGCCTATCGGCACATGTCGGCTCCAAAAACAGTAAAAAAATAAACATGTCGACCTTCCGAACTAAACTGTGTCGACCTAACGCTGTGTCGACCTAAACCCATGTCAACCTTGCCCCATGTCGACCTTGACACCTGTCGACCTTCACCCATGTCGACCTAGAACCATTTCGATCTTGCCACCTGTCGACCCAACGGTGTCGAGCTAATGACTGTAGACCTAAGTGCTGTCGACAATACGACTGCATCCCCTTTAAATGTTATCCCCGGGCAGCAATCAGTGGGGAAGCCTTGGTCACCTTATTGAACACTGGATCAGTACTAAGAATGCGCCAATTGTTCATGATGGATTTCTCCAGTTCTGCAGAACTTTTCTGACTATGACCGTGAGGTCAGGAGACAGTTGAGCGATGCAGATACTTACCGCCCCATTTCATCCAATCCGATGAATATGATCAAACAACAGATCAATGTGGCCCTTTCCCATGTCTTGAGCATGGGATGGATTGACAATACTGTGTTCAAGTTATTACAGGTGGAACATCCTAGATGTCCGATATTTTACACCTTGCCTAAAGTACGCAAGTCGCTGGAGGACCCTCCAGGAAGGCCAATAATATCTGCATGTGGCTCGTTACTTCAACTTCATATACCTATTGGGTCTACGTTGATGTCCCCATTGTCGGGTTATCTGGAAGATGTTGGTTAAGTTTCTACCCTCTGCCCCCAGAGTTACGTGCCTACATCCCCATACACACTAGAGGATATCATTTACAAACAATATTGTCGAATGATTTCCATTGAACTCCTGGGAAAAAGATATAGGCCACAAAGATATAGGCCACAAATTTGGTCTCAAAATGGGCAAACCATGTGCACTGCAGGTGGGGCAGATGTAACAGGTGCAGAGAGAGTTAAATGTGGGTGGGCTGTGTTGAAACTGAAATCTAAATTGCAGTGTAAAAATAATGCAGCCAGTATTTACCCTGCACAGAAATAAAATATCTCACCCAAATCTAACTCTCTCTGCACATGTTACATCTGCCCCACCTGCAGTGCAAATGGTTTTGCCCATTTTGAGAACAAATTTGTACTGCGATCAGATCTGAATAAGGGCCATAGTGCATTTAGCCAAACGTAAAGCAGTCGATAGCGAGCAACCTATTTTTCATGCAATAAATGAAGCACAATGCGACATGTCTTAAGAGGGAATCGTTAAATCAAATCTAATGTACATGAATCCAATGCCCGCTATTTATATAATCAGACACTTCGTTTTCCGTACAAACACATTGTAGTGGTTGATTCGGAGGCAGCATCTGACCCCTTCAAAATCATGTTAAATATTTATATTTGAAAATGTGTCTCTGGGGGCAGACAGACACGATCCTCATCCATTTAGAAAACAATTGAAGACTAACATAGCGTTAAGCAATGAAAACGCTGTTAAAGTAACATTAAACCATTCACTGACTTGGAAAAAATTGCTATTTTGATGAAACTAAAGGCTCATATTTTAATAGTAGGGGGAGTTACACATCTTTTTTTTTAACTCCATCAACTCTTTACAATACCTGTAATTCACTATAAAGTGACACAATGTTCATTAGATGTAAAGTAATGGTGGTACTTATGTAATATCTGGGCTCCCGTTTTTCTTATGAGACCGCGAGGCTCGCCACGCTTCGGGCATGGTGGCTCGCCACACTATATAAAATCAACTCCATGCGTAGTTGGATAGTAGGGGTATGAAAAAACGGGGTGCATTTAACATGGGAGCCCAGATAATACATAAGTACCGTAATGGTTACTAAGCTGTGTGTGTCCACATCAGCCCCTAACTTTACAAATCCCATCCCCCCTTCTCATACACTCCCTACATGCTACCTATCCCCTATTCTCGTCCTCTCCCTACATACTACCTATTTCCCATTCTCATCCCCTCCCTACATACTACTTATCCCCCCAATCTCATCCCCTCCTACATACTACATAGCCCCCATTCTCATTCTCTCCCTACATACTACATAGCCACATTCTCATCCCCTCCCTACATACAACCTATCCCCCATTCTCATCCCTTCCCTACATGCTACATAGCCCCATTCTCATCCCCTCCTAAATACTACACAGCCCCCAAACGCATCCCCTCCCTATATACTACCTGTCCCATTCTCATCCCCTCCCTACATACTACCTATCCCCAATCTCATCCCCTCCCTACATACTACCTGTCCTATTCTCATCCCCTCCCTACATACTACCTACCCCCTATTCTCATCCCCTCCCTACATACTACCTATCCCCCATTCTCATCCCCTCCTACATACTACCTATCCCCCATTCTCATCCCCTCCTACATACTACCTAGCACCCATTCTCACTCCCTTCCTACATACTACCTATCCCCCATTCTCATCCCCTCCTACATACTACCTGTCCCCATTCTCATCCTCTTCCTACATACTACCTATCCCCCATTCTCATCCCCTCCCTACATACTACCTACCCCCTATTCTCATCCCCTCCCTACATACTACCTATCCCCCATTCTCATCCCCTCCTACATACTACCTATCCCCCATTCTCATCCCCTCCTACATACTACCTAGCACCCATTCTCATCCCCTTCCTACATACTACCTATACCTCATTCTCATCCCCTCCTACATACTACCTATCCCCCATTCTAATCCCCTTCCTACATACTACCTACCCCCATTCTCATCCCCTTCCTACATACTACCTATCTCTCATTGTCATCCTCACCCTACATACTACCTGTCCCCATTCTCATCTCCTTCCTACATACTACCTACCCCCATTCTCATCCCCTCCTACATACTACCTACCTCCCATTCTCATCCCCTCCCTACATACTAACTACCCCCCATTCTCATCCCCTTCCTACATACTACCTATCCCCCATTCTCATCCCCTTCCTACATACTACCTACCTCCCATTCTCATCCCCTCCTACATACTACCTAGCACCCATTCTCATCTCCTTCCTACATACTACCTACCCCCATTCTCATCCCCTCCTACATACTACCTACCTCCCATTCTCATCCCCTCCCTACATACTAACTACCCCCCATTCTCATCCCCTTCCTACATACTACCTATCCCCCATTCTCATCCCCTTCCTACATACTACCTACCCCCCATTCTCATCCCCTTCCTACATACTAACTACCCCCCATTCTCATCCCCTTCCTACATACTACCTATCCCCCATTCTCATCCCCTCCTACATACTACCTAGCACCAATTCTCATCCCCTCCTACATACTACCTAGCACCCATTCTCATCCCCTTCCTACATACTACCTATACCTCATTCTCATCCCCTTCCTACATACTACCTACCTCCCATTCTCATCCCCTCCTACATACTACCTAGCACCCATTCTCATCTCCTTCCTACATACTACCTACCCACATTCTCATCCCCTCCTACATACTACCTACCTCCCATTCTCATCCCCTCCCTACATACTAACTACCCCCCATTCTCATCCCCTTCCTACATACTACCTATCCCCCATTCTCATCCCCTCCCTACATACTACTTATCCCCCCAATCTCATCCCCTCCTACATACTACATAGCCCCCATTCTCTCCCTACATACTACATAGCCACATTCTCATCCCCTCCCTACATACAACCTATCCCCCATTCTCATCCCTTCCCTACATGCTACATAGCCCCATTCTCATCCCCTCCTACATACTACACAGCCCCCAAACGCATCCCCTCCCTATATACTACCTGTCCCATTCTCATCCCCTCCCTACATACTACCTATCCCCAATCTCATCCCCTCCTACATACTACCTACCCCCCATTCTCATCCCCTCCCTACATACTACATGTCCTATTCTCATCCCCTCCCTACATACTACCTACCCCCTATTCTCATCCCCTCCCTACATACTACCTATCCCCCATTCTCATCCCCTCCTACATACTACCTATCCCCCATTCTCATCCCCTCCTACATACTACCTAGCACCCATTCTCACCCCCTTCCTACATACTACCTATCCCCCATTCTCATCCCCTCCTACATACTACCTGTCCCCATTCTCATCCTCTTCCTACATACTACCTATCCCCCATTCTCATCCCCTCCCTACATACTACCTACCCCCTATTCTCATCCCCTCCCTACATACTACCTATCCCCCATTCTCATCCCCTCCTACATACTACCTATCCCCCATTCTCATCCCCTCCTACATACTACCTAGCACCCATTCTCATCCCCTTCCTACATACTACCTATACCTCATTCTCATCCCCTCCTACATACTACCTATCCCCCATTCTAATCCCCTTCCTACATACTACCTACCCCCATTCTCATCCCCTTCCTACATACTACCTATCTCTCATTGTCATCCCCACCCTACATACTACCTGTCCCCATTCTCATCTCCTTCCTACATACTACCTACCCCCATTCTCATCCCCTCCTACATACTACCTACCTCCCATTCTCATCCCCTCCCTACATACTAACTACCCCCCATTCTCATCCCCTTCCTACATACTACCTATCCCCCATTCTCATCCCCTTCCTACATACTACCTACCTCCCATTCTCACCCCCTCCTACATACTACCTAGCACCCATTCTCATCTCCTTCCTACATACTACCTACCCCCATTCTCATCCCCTCCTACATACTACCTACCTCCCATTCTCATCCCCTCCCTACATACTAACTACCCCCCATTCTCATCCCCTTCCTACATACTACCTATCCCCCATTCTCATCCCCTTCCTACATACTACCTACCCCCCATTCTCATCCCCTTCCTACATACTAACTACCCCCCATTCTCATCCCCTTCCTACATACTACCTATCCCCCATTCTCATCCCCTCCTACATACTACCTAGCACCCATTCTCATCCCCTCCTACATACTACCTAGCACCCATTCTCATCCCCTTCCTACATACTACCTATACCTCATTCTCATCCCCTCCTACATACTACCTATCCCCCATTCTAATCCCCTTCCTACATACTACCTGTCCCCATTCTCATCTCCTTCCTACATACTACCTACCCCCATTCTCATCCCCTCCTACATACTACCTACCTCCCATTCTCATCCCCTCCCTACATACTAACTACCCCCCATTCTCATCCCCTTCCTACATACTACCTATCCCCCATTCTCATCCCCTTCCTACATACTACCTACCTCCCATTCTCATCCCCTCCTACATACTACCTAGCACCCATTCTCATCTCCTTCCTACATACTACCTACCCCCATTCTCATCCCCTCCTACATACTACCTACCTCCTATTCTCATCCCCTCCCTACATACTAACTACCCCCCATTCTCATCCCCTTCCTACATACTACCTATCCCCCATTCTCATCCCCTTCCTACATACTACCTACCCCCCATTCTCATCCCCTTCCTACATACTAACTACCCCCCATTCTCATCCCCTTCCTACATACTACCTATCCCCCATTCTCATCCCCTCCTACATACTACCTAGCACCCATTCTCATCCTCACCCTACATACTACCTAGCACCTATTCTAATCCCCTCCCTTCATACTACCTACCCCAATCTCATATCCTCCCTAAATACTACCTATCACCCTAATTACTACCTAGACCCTTCTATATAAACTATGTATCCCCCCCCACCCCCAGCACAGTCTAAATGGACTAATTTCTGAATTTCCCCCTTACTAATAATAACTTTTTCCAATTATCTCCACTTCCTCCCTTCTTATACAAGTAGCTTCTTCCTCACATTACATATCATATTTGAACAGATAATAAATATATGATTAGATGAATGTTAACCAATTCTTATGTCTGGGTTCTGTCTTGCTATAACCTCCTGCCTCTCTTCCATCTGTCCGTCGGCAGCCCCTGGTCAGATATCTTGCATTGCACATTATGATCCATCGATACAACAAAGGTTTGAAGCATCTCAGTTTCCTTTTTGGGTTATCTCAGCTTTGCTTACACATGTAGAAAACCGATTCTTTTTATTCGCTATGGTAATATTATTAAGTGTTTACCGAGTGTAACTAATTTCAGAAAATGTATAAAGAGAAAACCCTGAAGGATTCTTTTGATTCGATATTTATGCTGACTTAAACCTCGCTCCACTTTTTTCCATTATTTAGAGTAAAGTCACTTAAGCCTTGAGCATCCTGTGCTCTTTAAATGCTTATTGTTAAGGGATTATAGTTAGATACATAAATCTCTGATCTAATGTAATATTACCTGACTATAAAGGCGCTGGAGAGCTTCTGAGAGCATAAATCACTTGCTTTTATTATAGATCTCTGCAAATTCCAATGTGTATGCCAATGGTATTACATGCGTCATTGTGGGGGAGTTTCCACCATTGCGTGACTTTCATTCTGTGCTGCGCCTTCCTGCAGCCTCTACTAACTAACGGTGATATTTATCAAAGCTTGAGGAGAGATACAGTACAGTGAAGAGAGATTAAGGGGGTGATTCAACACAACTCGCTAAGCCGCAGTCGTTCGCTGCTTAACGCCACCCAGCCAAGCGAATATGCTGGGGACCAATCACTAATGAATCGGGCACTAAGTACCAGCCCCTTTCGTTTTTCAAATACAGGGGAATATGTATCAAAGGTTGAAGAGCGATAAAGAAGTAGTCATATGTATTAAGCTTGGGGGAAGTGATAAAGTGGCTGCTACTCTATCACTGGCCAGCTCCTAACCGTCAAGTCAGAGACTGGCTTTGACAAATGTCAGTTAGGGGCGGTTTGACAGTGGTAATATTCCAGCTGCATTATCACTTCTCTGAGCTTAATAACCAACCAATCAGCTTCTTCCTGACATTTTTCAAACAGCCTGTAACATGGCAGTTAGGAGGTAATTGGCGGCTACTTTATCACTCGCCAAGGCTTAGTGCATCTGCCCAACGGCCTGTAATATGGCAGTTAGGAACTGAGGGGTGGATTTATTAAGCTCAGTGAAGTGATAAAACGTCTGGTTTTTATCACCGGCCAATCAGCTCCTAACTGTGAAGTTCCAGGCTTGGTGTGAAAAATGACAGGTAGGAGCTGATTGGCTGGTGATAAAAAACAGTTTATCACTTCACTGAGTGTAATAAATCTACTGATTGCTTGTTACTATACAGTAGCTCTCTCCACTTTATCCTTGGCCAAGCTTTGATATTATCTCGCTAAACTCCATATTTCTAGTATCCTTTTGTTATTTTTACCAGTCTGAGTTGGAGTCGTTCGTTGTATCAATACATGGATGGAACAGTGCAAGAGGATTTCAGGGAAATAATGTTTGAGCATCTTTCGAGAACACGTAATGCTGAGATAAGATAATTGACTATTACTTTTTCCTTAGCACTGAAATGGAAAATTGAAAAATCCCGTCGCGTTTCACCTGTATATAGACTTTATCATCAGGTACAAAAATAAAAAGCTCACCTTTATTATCACATTGTGAAATATATACAGTATAGAAATAAAATTCAACTAAGAAAATAATACTTGTTGTATATTATTCTTTTTTTCTCCACAGTATATAAAATGTATCAATCAAAAAAAAAAAAACTCCTCAAAAGCAGAAATAAAAAGATACCTATGTGATACCGGCGTCTCTTAAACCAGAATCAAATTACCAAGCAATTCCAGTTCAGATCTCTCTATTTTATTTTCCCAACAATAAATGCTACAGTAGGAGAAAAAATGAAAGCCAGCAAGCTACTGTATTGAATCAGAATCGCAGCATCTGACTACTGATGGACTGAAAATTGCATCAAAGCACTGAGACATTTAATAAACGCTGACACAACAGACAGGCGGGGAACAAAAATGGCAGCCGTCCCAAAGCACAATCTCTGACGGAAAATAAATGCGCTTGCAGTTATTTAAAACATTTCAAGACTTAATAATGAAGTTTTGGGCAGATCCACAGTATAAACCTTACAGTACTTATATTTCAGTGAGCTTAAAAAACCTTTAATGTAAAGTATAATAAGTTATTTTCTATTTTAGAATCAGGTTCATTTACATTCACTGGAATATCTTCATGAAACCCCTGGCAACAAGCATAAAACCTCTGGCAAGAAGCTTAAAACCCCTGGCAACAAGCATAAAACCTTAGGGAATGGGCATTAAACCCCTGGCAAATAGCATGAAACCCTTGGTAAAGAGAATTAAACCCCAGGAAACGAGTATAAATCCCCTGGCAATGAGCATAAAACACCTGGCAACAATCATAAAACACCTGGCAACAGCAATGAAACCCATGGCAACGATTATGAAACCCCTGGCAAAAAGCATGATACCCTGGCAATGACCATGGAACCACTGGCAACAGCAATGAAACCCCTGGCAACGAGTATGAAACCCCTGGCAACAAGCATGAAACCCCTGGCAATGAGCATGAAACCCTAGGGAACAAGCATTTAACCCCTGGCAAAGAGCATGAAACCCATGTTAATGAGAATTAAACTCCTGGAAAGGAGTAAAAATCCCCTGGCAATGAGTATGAAACCCCTAGCAACAAGTATGAAACACCTGGCAACAAGCATGAAACCCATGGAAACGAGTATGAAACCACTGGCAGCAAGCATGAAACCACTGACAATGAGTATGAAACCACTGGCAACATGTATGGAAACCCTGGCAATGAGCATAAAACCACTGGCAACAAGTATGAAACTCCTGGCAACAAGTATGAAATTACTGGCAACAAGTATGACACCCCTGGAAACAAGCATGAAAACACAGACAACGAGCATGAATCCCCTGGCAATGACCATGAATCCCCTGGCAATGAGAATGAAACCCGTGGCAATGAGCGGTAAGTAAAAATTATAATTAGTACAAAATGTCTAGTTATGCCACTACCAGTTGACCTGGAAAACATGACCTGTGTAGAATCATGAGTTTGAGAACCACTGGTCTAGGGTGATTCATGTAAGTTTGAGAGTTACTGCGTTAGCCTCTGAACGCCCCACTGGTCACCTATGTACAGTACAAAGCACTTTTGCAAACACCAATCAAATGTATTTGCTACTTTCTATGACCTTCACCTATATTTGATCTATGTAAGACATATTTCTGCAAAACACCATAACTGTATATAGGAAAATGACCATAAATAAAATCAATAGGTAAAGGACTATCATTGAAGTCGACGCACCAACTGCCAATTAATATTGTGTTTTATTTCTTTGTACAATTTCCTTTGTGGCTATTCCCAGCTCATTTTTTAATTGGTTGGTTTGCCCTTGGATTGCACCATTGAAAGTTAATACGCCATTGGCAAAGTCAAACTGTCTTATGCCCCATACACACGGATCAATGTGGTCTATTTTTCTATTCGATTTTGCTTATATGAGCAAAATCGAATTGAAATCGAATCGAAATTTTACATAAATCAAACTTAGATTTGATCCCAAAGTCCAAATCTAATGTATTTGCCGTGTGATGTGATCTTGATGGAATTGGGAATGAATAGCAAGGCAATTGCACCGTGTGTACACCCATTTAGGATGACTTTAACGTTTAAAGTCATAGAAGGCCTGTATTCTCTGTAAATACTATGAAAGGTTCCTATGGACAATCCAAACTTCGCTCTTCCCTCCCCTTTCTACCTTATAAGTTCCCCAATCATTAATCAGGCTTATTCTCTATTCATCTAAGTACAAAGTAATTTCATAGAATTTAATTTTTATAAATCAAGGTGTTCCAGGGTTACCCCTGCATTTAGTCTACAGAAAATGTTCCTCGAGACGCCTTGACGATCAGACCAAATAATTAATTTGCCTAAACTTAGCAAATGTTTGAGGAACCTCGGTTCTCTGTGATTGCAATCTGTTAATTAACCTTACAATTAACCTCTTTGCATCAGAGCTTCAAGTTAACACACTTCTTGTCAGCGACTTGCTCTCGACTGCGCGCACGGAAGACAATGGTTGGAAATGTAGCGGCGTAACACCTGACACCTTAATCCAGTCTTCCCTGAAGGAAAAGGTTATTAAAATATCAGCCTGGATGGACGTCGTACCTTAGTGTGTGCTTTTAACTAATACAAGATCTGTTTGCCTGACTTTAAACTCTGCTGTTAGAATAATCCAGCTGCCAAGCGGAGGTGCGGCAAACATACGGCAGTAACCGCCGGCAAATCCTCCTATCTGTCCGGTGAGATACAGAAGACGGATGGGACAGGCTAGTGTAGGATCTGATTGTGTCAGGGAGTCTCCAACAAATACAGAATACAGGTTTGCAGAACTGAATGTTTATAAACACAAACATATCAGGTGTTGCTGTTCTATTGGCTGGCCAATCAGGGGCCTTTAACATTAACATTGATGATGATGATGATATTATGTCATGTGTGGTGTAAAAGATCTAAAGTTCTAGATAGACAGGCATTAAGTTAACATGGTCGACAAACATTAGGTCAGTAGGTTACAAAAGTCAATGGATAACAGGAAGAGTGTGCGAGAATACGTACGTCATCTCGATAATGAAGATACAATCAGGGTTGGGAAAGTATACTTGTATGATCTCTCCCTAGCTCATCTCTTTTCAGTGCCCAAGCCTAGCACCCCCCTAACCACCAATAGCACCACCCCCCTTAAAGCCTAGCCCTAACTCGCCCCAGCATTTTTATTCCGATCGCCGGCATGGTGACTTCGTCATGACAGTGGGGTGAGGTCAACAGGCATAATGGGTGACATTTAATAGAATGCACTTTTAGTCATTTTCAAATTCGCCCATTATCGCACTTGTTAAAATCGCAATTTTTGCTGCAAATTCGCATATTTAATGAGGTGCGTATTATGGCTAAAAAAGTGCTATATGGTGGGATAATGTGCGATTTTTAGTCATTAAAATGTGCGATATTTAGTCATAATAATGTGCGAATTTGAGGAAATGTGCAAATTTGTATAAAAAAATGGCGTGAAGTCATCCCTCCTTAACAGAACCAGCCCCGGGCTCATTGAGCTGGACCTGGTTCCAAAAATACAGGGAACAAAAAATCTGGGGGTCCCTCATATTTTGAAACCAAGTCAATGAACCAGTTATGCTCAGGACCTGACGCCATTTTAAAGAAAAAAAATAACTTTTATACATTTTTAAGACAGGACCATGCAAATTCACATGCCAGAACTTGGTCTTCATGTGTGGTGAATTTTAGTAACATTTTCCTGTTTTCGTATATCATTAAATATGCGATTTTTATACTATATAATGGGAAAACATGTGGATGCGAGTTCCGGCGCAACTAAAAATCTCACTTTTAGAATGTGCGACTTCGTGGCAAAATGTGCAGTTTTTGCAGTTTTTCGCATCTCATTAAATATGCGAATTCGAGAAAAGTGCGATTTCAGACATTTTAGGCGGAAAAAAAAGCGCATCTCATTAAATGTCACCCAATAAGTCAACAGGGTCAAAAGGTTGACATTGCAATGGTCAACTCAAAAATGTTGAGTATTTTTAGTTGTTATTTTGTATGTTTCATTATATATGACCAAAAGTAGTGCAAACGTGTACCCATATGGGCTCAATTTGCACGCCACGTTTCAGCAGGGTTAGAATCCAGGGGCGTAACTATAGCACCACAGCCCCCGCGACCGCTGGGGGGCGCTATGCATGTGCGGGCGCCGGGGGCTGCAGTGCTATAGTTACGTTAGCTGAAATGTGAAGGGAGCAGGGGGGCATTGAGGCGGCTGGGGGGACGGACGCTGCGGGGGACGGAAGCTGCGGGGGACACAGAGGCGGCAATTACTTACAGCTGAGCCGGGCAGGGGGAGCCGGGAGCTGTCTGTACTGAAGAAAAAAAAAGCCCATACAATGAATGGGCAGCCTGTGATTGGCTGCTGAGCGCTCTCTCAGCCAATTGCTGACTGGCTGAGAGAGCGCTCAGCCAATCACAGGCTGCCGATTCATTGTATGGGCTTTTTTCTTTTTCTTCCGTACTGACAGTGAAAGCTCCCGGCTCCCCCTGCCCGGCTCAGCTGTAAGTAATTGCCGCCTCTGTGTCCCCCGCAGCGTCTGTCCCCCGCAGCGTCCATCCCCCCAGCCGCCTCGCAGCGTCCCCCCCACCTGCATTGACGGCTACCTGGGGGAGCGGCAGGCGGCGCAGATGGAGACCGGGGGCGCGGCGGGAGAATATAAAGAAATCTTATTCAAAAGACCGGACGGACGCTGATTGGCTGAGAGCTCAGCCAATCAGCGGCCGCCCGGTCTTTTGAATAGGATTTCTTCCTATTCTCCCACCGCGCCCCCGGTCTCCATCTGCGCCGCCTGCGGTCCTCGCCTGCCGCTCCCCCAGGTACCCACAGATAGCGGGGGTTGGTGCGGCGGGCGGAGGGGTGGGTGAGTGGCTGGGCGCCCTCCCTTTAACGGTGGGGGGGCGCCCAAAATGTAGTTACGCCACTGTTAGAATCCTTGATCATAGGTTAATAAACCTATCATCCTGTGCCACCAATGTGGAGACAGACGCATCTCACCACGTGTATTGTCCTAAATATGAGAGGAAATATGATTTTTTTTTTTGTCATTTACGTCTATTTGGAAACCAGCATCAGCCTAGAAATGTTCTTTCCTACAAATTCTTTTAAAGTTTCATAATCATATATGAAGCATTGAAGAGTGAAGATATTACCCGTAGCAACCAATGAGCTTTCAAGAAGCATGTATCAAGTATAGTTAATAAAATGATTGGTAGATGATGATTGGATGCTTCGGGCAACTTCTCCATTGGTCTACTTTTCCACTTTTTCCTCCACTTGATACATCAGCCCCTGTTTTTGTTCTACCAATCTCATCCGTGGTCTGCTCGTAGAACAAATATTATCCAAAATTTAAATTATGCAAATACAGCACAGAATGGCATTTGGTGATTGGATAAGCGAAAGCATAAGCTGGAAGAGAATACACCCGGTTTTGGTCACGCCCCTGAACATGTGACATCCCATTGTCACAATGAGAGGGTGGGGCTGCCGGGTTCGGGAAAAAGTTGAGTGCTTGGAGCTGTTAAAGGTACACTCAAAGTGAAATGTAGGTCCATCGGGCTGCAATGGTGCAAACGTTTGGCCCTGCACTCTAGACGGTAGGTCTCAACTACCCTCTAATTACGGCTCTAAAAATGGCTGGTTCCATGGTGAATTTAGGCGCAAATTCGTTTTTCTCATGATATGAAAAACCTTTGTTTTATTCATTATTTTATCTTTTCTCCTTTTGATGTTTTACACAAAGTAAAATGACGCAATTGCGGCCTAATAAGGCCTCATTTTATCCATCCGTTTAGCCCCGTAATAACATCGGGAGCCGGTATCGTCAGTCCGCCGGTGTTCCGCCAGCCTGAGGGTCAGACTCTGCAATATTCTTTATGAAGAAACTATAAAAGGATATTTTCATTATTTCGACTAAACGGTGCCCAAGAGTTTCCCGGATACTGCGAGTCTCACATCTTTGAAAGGCAACGCTCTCTCCAAAACCATCCCCGTTGCGAGCTTTGGTAATCTCTCTGCAGTCATTTATTTTATTTAACATTTGGGTCATTTACCTTGTTATTAGACTTCAAAGGGACATGTTCTAAGGTGCGAAGCCGGGAAAGCACACAGAGCTTCAAGTGAATTTCTTTGTTTCAAAAGCCTCTTGATGTCAGCGCCGTAATGCTGTAGGCTGTGTCTACGCACATATGTGGACACTGGCTGGAGCTCCGCTCGCTATTGTCCCACAGTCATTTCCTTTACCACTGCGGCATGGGCATGCCAGCTTTGTAAGTTCAATTTACTGACAAATAAAGGGGAGATTTAAAACCCTTCTGTATCCGCATTAGAGCACAAATACACAATTGTACATTTGTTGAGGACGTAAATAAAAGGCTCCTGGATGGTGACTTGTGATCTGCAACAATGGCCGCTGTTGGGATATAATTGTAGCCTGAAAACAATACAAAAACAAGCTATTCTCTGGTATAAAAAGGAATAGCGCAGGAATAAAGTAGGTCAGAGACAAAAGGGAATATGCTACATATTATTCCTGACCGTATTACAGTGTCATATAATGCAGATAGTGTTTGCTACAGTGGAGCTGTGGTCGACACGGAACAAAGGCGGAAAAGCAGCGTTCTCTTCAGTATTGGCTCAGCCCAGACATGGTGACTGGTGCAAAGCATTCTGGGTGATACCTGTCTGCCCCTTGTGGGCAACATGGTGACACAGCTGTTAGCATTGCTGCTTCACAATGGGTGAGATTGTGGCGAGGGTACGATCCCTACCCGTCCCTCATGTGTGTAAAGTTTGCATGTTCTCCCTATGATAACATAGCAAATAAATATTTGCACTGTTTTACCATTTTAAGGCGTCATCCTCCCCCTCCCCATCGGTAACTTTTTAGGAAAAATCCTTTTTTTTTTTTGCAGCTGGACCTGAAATAGGTCAACATGGGTAAGGTCGAGAGGATCCGAAGGCCGACACAAGCACTATGTCAGCAATGGGAAGGTCGACAGTCACAAGGTTGACTTGAGTTTTTCACGTATATTTTGTTAGCCGACATGTGCCGACAGGCAGTATTTTACACCCTACCATCCACTACGGCATGGTGTGAACGAAGCACAGCGACGGTGTTCATGTCAGCTTTTTTTTTTTGACATTCGGGACAAAAATGTGTAAAACTCATGTCAACTTTTTGACTGTCGACATTATGCTTGTGTCAACCTTCCAGCCATGTCGACCTATTTCAGGTGTCGACCTGAGGACTGTCGACATTCAGTGCTTGTTGACCTAAATTGGGTCTGCCCAATGACCCATACCCATTTAGCTCCGCCCCCCCCTGTGCTGCAAAATAACAACTGTACACAGAGACTGCGCCAGTAGCGGTGATTGAAGACGCTGAGACACCTGATTACCGTCTTGTAGGATGAAGCTGCTGCAGATCAAGCTTGCAATGTAATATCACCTGCACTGGAAGAACAACAAGAAAAGGGCATCGAAAAATCTACTTGAGCCTCAACAATGGTTCATCCGTCCCGGCCATCTCTACACAGATCTCGTGTATGTTGAGCATCCATCGCAGCAGCAGCAGCCTGTAGAACGCTGGTATAGAACTTTGAGTTCTCTGTACAAAACTTACATTGACAGCTGAGGTGCCTGATTCATATCTCGGTTCCCTTTCACCGTTAAACTCCGTCGTGCTGCAAGTATTTTCATTACAGTAAATTGATGTGAACTCTACCACCTGAAAACGCAGAGGT
This sequence comes from Crinia signifera, assembly GCF_055691185.1. Classification (NCBI taxonomy): domain Eukaryota; kingdom Metazoa; phylum Chordata; class Amphibia; order Anura; family Myobatrachidae; genus Crinia; species Crinia signifera. The sequence goes on from NC_139224.1 coordinate 163,439,575, forward strand.
GCTTTCTAAAGTCTGAATTACAGGGAACAAGTATTTGCGGAGAACCGTACACAGCTGTTTATTGACCTTGCATTTTCATGGCCATTTGCGCTAAACCGTGACAACTAATTTCTTTTCACCGGGATAAATTTACCGCGAGGCACTTTTCAGAGCTGTGACTTTCTCCAGAGATTTTGGATACCAAATTTGAAGTGTTTTGCATTGAATATAATTGCTCCTTACATTTCCCCATCCAAAACTGTGTGTGGGTCGACAATCAAAAGGTGGACCACTATTGGTCGACAGGAAGTAGGTTGACACAGAAAAATGGTCGACGTGTTTAAAACACGTCGACACGGTCAAAAGATCAACACATGAAAATGGTCGATATAGGAAAAGGTTGACACAAGTTTTTCATGATTTGTGTGTCAACCAATAGCGGTTGACCTATTGAGCTTTGACCTACACTGTGCAACACAGTTGCACACTATTTTATTCTCCCACCACACCGCAGTCAATGGTAGGTATGAAATACCGCCTGTTGACACATGTCGGCTCAGAAAAAAACGTGAAAAAATCATGTTGACCTTTTAACTGTAGACTTTCCCATTGTCGACCAAATATTTGTGTCGAACTTCCAACATTGTCAACCTTCAGTGGTCGACATAATGTATGTGTCGACCTAGCGACCATATCCCCCGAGAGAATCCTGGGCCTGAGTAATGAGGGAGCATGACCAAACCTGGAGAGGCGTGGTCACTCCCCATAAAAATATACAAAATGCGCAGGAGTACCAGCATACAGACTTAACAGCACTGAATATAGGGATAGTTGAGGCGGGACTCCGCCGTGCCTCTCTAACAAGGATGGGCCTGGATTTAGCTTTCAGTGCTACCTACACGTGATGTTACTCAATAACCTTCACAGCGTCAGATTTTGATATGCAGGCCACACTGCGGAGCCAAAAGGTAATATATTTATCTATCCCATTTTTCTGTATACCATGAAATACATAACAATTGCAGGTGCTCGAATATTCTCAACCAGTCTGAAATTCAATTGGATTTGGCTGGTTCACGGCATGATTGTAATTTAATGTCCATTTGATTTGGCGGCCCAAAGATTGCAGAGCACCGTTCACATCTCAAGTGTAAGTTTTTAAAAAAAATGTTTAACTATTGAATACAATGTTGCCAGTAAATAATATAAATAAATCTATTTCATAGTGGGTTTTTTTTGCCATTCTTTCATTCAAAGGCCTGCAGTTGAAGTTTGAAGTTCTAGGTTTGCCGGTAGAATTAGGCTCTCAGAAAATGGACTTTAATGGGTCGTTTGAGATTTGGGAGGCTGGCAGAGAGTCTGATTGGCTGTGGAATTGTATTGGATAGGTGGGGGAAAATCAGGATAGAATCGACAAGTAGATTGCAAACTAGCCCGGTGCTGACTCTTATTGGCCAGGCAGGTTACACTGTAAGCTCATCTGGCCTTTATCTTACATCTGCACCCAATGTTGTCAATTTTTTGGCTACCTTGCAAATAAATACTGGTGATAGATGTACTTCAATATCATTTTATTTGATATATTGACAGTATGTACAGTACAGTAAATTGGGGTTATACGTATTGTGATTTGGACACTGCAGTGGGGCTCGTCATAGTTATTATGGAATACATTTGGATTCAGTCTTTTTTAACTCTGGATCTAGAGCAGTGTCACATATTAGAAAAAAAGCCATATTATAGTAAGCTAATGGCTTATTATAGTGAGCTAAGAACTGGCCTACATTCCCTCACAGTGGTGTATGTGGATAAAAGAATTATTACACTGCTGCTGCTGGTTTCAAAGACAACACAAAGGCAATCGGATTTCAGTAACGTTCGCACTCAAAGCAAGATTCCCGAAATTACAACAACATGCATGGGGGAAAGGGACTCAGACAAAGAAAAATGGGAGCAAGGCCATAACCCATGGACGTGCCTAGGAATTTAGAAAAGCTCTATCCCCCCCTTTTAATTGCAATGCATGTTATGTATAATATAATCGAACAGGAGGGATGGTTGCGTAGAGCACACAAATTGGAACGGACACATTTAAGTCAGGACAGGTGGATGCCAGACCTAAGGGCCTAATAAGTAACAAAAGTAATTGAGATCCGTCACCCTGCTCTGTAACGCACTCCTTTGCCAAGCACAGTACTCATATGCTCCTCAACTCTATGGGGGGAATTCAGGTGTTCAGCCACTACAAGGTGCCCAGTGGAGTAACTTTACTGTTGGGCCGTTCAGACGCACACAACCGCCAGCGCTGGCATTGATGTTCTGTCATTATGACCGGCTGATAACTAGTAGGAAAATATTTTTTCTTTTAAGTACTAGGCAGCTTTAAGTACCAGGCACTTTTCCTGCGACCTCCGACAAGAGCTGTTTCCTTCAAAATAATCGAATGCAAAATTAACAGAATTATTATGTACAAAAACTTGTTTGAAGTCTTTATTGACAGAACATCTAAAATTTATGTCTGGTAAGTTGAACAAAAAAAAAAACAACTTATTGATATTCCAAACGGGTCCGCTCATTTTAATTCTATTTAACTTACCCCGAACAAAGTTATTTAATTGGTAGAGAGAAAATATCAGCCCAATGTCTGCAGTTTATCCAAGCTGATATGATGAAATTATTAAAACCAGTGATGTGACAAGTGCTTAAATGGAACGTGATCACTTCATCGTCTCTCTAATTAAAATATCAGTTCTCGGGATGCAATATTTTGTTTTTTAATAAAGTCAATCTCATTCAATATTAATAAAGGAATTACAGATGTGATGCGGATGTCACGGACCTTTCGAGTTACACCTGGCTGAAAAATGCCGACGTAGTCTCGTTTTGTTCTGAGCTCCAAGTGGAGACTTTTTTTTATTGAGAAAAAAAATAATGAAATACTACAAATAAGATACCAGTCAGTGAATATGGTACATATTATTACATGTGTGTAAAGTGTTGCAAGCTTTATATTAATAAACAATAGACAGATCAAGGGTGTAATACCCCACAAATGCAGGACTGCCTGGTAGGGGCAGGCTATAGCAAGTCTGGAGATAGTACTTGGTGATGCTGCTATACTCACACATACTGCATACAGTACTATTGCTGATGTACTGAACACATGCAGGACACCCATATAGGGGCAATAATTCTATTCCCTGAAGAAGTCATTTGCAATGAAACGCGTTGGGTTATAACTGTAGCTGAACTAGGACAGTACATTGACAAGTCCATACAATAAAAACCTGCACCCCACTTGGGGATACTATACGTCTCGTGTGGGACGACTAGGCAGGATCTGAAAAGTGGGGCTGTCCTGCTGAAATCGGAAGGTATGGTCCCATTGCCTAATTTATAGATCCATATTTTTTGTACTTTCTGGTTAACTATTATCTTTTGGGGGCCCACTATAAATGAATGTTTGGTATGCAACTAAAAATCACCATTTAGAAAATAAAGGAGGTGGTCACACAAACAGATGGGCAAGGGGAGGCTCTACCTGCCTTCCAGCCAGACAGCATGCTGATAGGTGGATGGCTGTAGCTACCCACCAATCAAAGCGCTGTCATCCATTGACTGTACTGAAGCCCATGTAGAGATGACATGAGATCGTAGAGAGGTGCATGTTATGGTTTTGTTTTAATCTGGTACCCATGAATGGGTGGGAAGGGGCCCAAGTGCATTCCTTTGACCATGGCCTACAATGCAGTCAAGGCAGCCCTGGTCCATAACTTAGACCATTTACATGCGCCACCTCCCAGTCCCCGCCCAGCACATTTCTAATACATTTCTGACACTGCGTCTCAATAGAATCTGCACCTCTGTGAATACGCACATGTCATAGTGGCAACGGCGTTCCATCCGCCATTGTGTACATATTTATATAATGGGCCAAATATATTCGGTGTGAGAAGTGAGAGATTTTGGGAGAGAAAAATCCATGGTTTCCCTCCAGCTCACTGAATGCCATTAGTAACCAGTCTTAAACTCTACATGATAATAGAATTCAGAGATATCGGTTACATATATTTGCACAAATGTATGATAAGCCGCCAAGCCACCGTCAAGGCTTCTCTGTAGGTTGCGGGTCGCTATTGGTCTCTCTAGGTGCGGAGAAGCCTTGACGACGGCTTGGGGGCTTCATCACACATTTGCGCAAATACCTGTAACCTTTATCTCTGAATTCTATTATCATGTATTGTTCAAGACTGGTTACTAATACCATTCAGTGAGCTGGAGGGAAACCATGGATTTTCTCTTACCCAGTATTACCCCTCCCTTTCATGCACCTGAGTGGTATTACTAATCTAATAGAGCATCTGCCACTATATATAGATTTTGGGAGCATTTTCCTAATTTTTTTTTTTAAGTGGCAATCATTTACACCAGGGGTGTCGAACACAAGGCCCACGGGCCAAATCCGGCCCGCCAGACCTCTTCATGTGGCCCGCGCAGCCGCCGCCAGCCTTCACCTTTTATTCTCGATTTTTTTAAACAAGAAAGCCGCCTCTTCAGCGCATGCGCGGCAGCCTACAAGCCAGAGAACGTCTGCCCTCTAGCGCAGTGCCGCCGGTCGTCAACCCCTCCTCCGCTCCCACCTGCTGTATAGGAGCCAGAGAGAGGAAAGAGCAGGGGCGGCGTGGTGAATGGTGCTGCTGCTGCTGCTGTGCGCTCCAGGTCACTTACTGCTGAGTGTGCACTGCACAGTGACCGGGAGCACGCTGCCCCCCCCTCCTGGATAGATAGTGCGAGGAGCGCTACTCACAGGAGGGAGGGGGAAATGTGCCTGTGTGAGAGCGCAGCTGTGTCCTTGGTGGTGGAGCAGCTCAGACTGGAGTGGACGCATCAGAGCGGGTAAGTGTCAAACTCTCTGCCTATGTGTGTGTGTGCGCACTGGCACATTACAGCCCATCATTAATTGCTGTGTCCCATGATAATAAGCAGGACATATGCCCTAAGACTGAGTGCTGCCCCCCTGTGCAGGCAGCGTGTGCCCTAATGCACTGCAGTTCACAGCAATAGCAGGAGGGAAATGCTACTGCTGAGTTACAGTGGTATTATTTGGGACATACTTGTATGAAGGACACTATTATGATAATAAAGAGTGGACACATAGTCCTACAGATACAACCGGCCCATTGAGGGTGACCAAACTGCTGATGCGGCCCCCGATGAATTTGAGTTTGACACCCCTGAGTTACACTGAAAAAACAGGTTGATTGCGTCATGTAATTTAAAAAAAAAAAATGGGAAACTCCTTAAAAAATTTTCTCTCTCTCCGATTCTCACATCCTATTACATTTTGGCTCATTGTCTCTGTGACGTTCGTCTTCAAAATCCCACTTTTTCTCATGAGACTACTAATGCACAGTAGCACATTCCATCCTGTCCTGCACTGATGAGTCCAACCAAGGAAGAAACTGCCTGCAGCTGGATATTCTGTATGAGCACAACATTGTGTCATCTACAAACACAGTGGTTAGAACTTAGCCCAGGAGGGCCGTCGTCACATTAACATAACAGAATGCTGTTCTCTCTCCACATTGGAGTGGCTTATGTTACTGTAATGTACAATGAAATGGTTGGTAATTAGGGGAGGGAGGAACATTTGTACTGCCGCATATATTTTACAAGGAGGAACTATGATACAACTTTACAACTTGCTGAATTTCCTAAAACCTTCATATGGAATCTGGGACAGCGAAAAATGAATTAATTTGGGAAGCGTTTGAAGACATAAATGCAAAGTGCAGAGCGGGGCTTCTGCTGGAACAGAGGATGAAGAACCAGGTACAGCAATCACGCTGGGAACATTTGCTGAACAGTTGCTGGATGGTAATTTTCATGTACAAGACGCCTAAAGGAAAATGTGCTATCAAAATGTCTGCGAAATCTCTGTGTTGGCAATGACTGCTCATCTCTGATTTTCAGATCCGTCTGTGCAAACAAAACTTGCGCATTAAAGTACTTGTGAGATGCATGAGCGATGGGCCTGGCCGGCAATCACTTACAGGCATCGGGGCTTTGATTATCGGAAATAAGCTCCGAGCATTTCGCATTCATTTTCATCAGTTGTAAAAGTGTATGCAAATGTAATCATTTATCGGGCTTTGTGATGAGAGGATGGCGGGTATCGGGGGTGTCCGAGGCCGGCTGCCTGGCGCTCAGCTGAAGGGACAATGGACATTTTAGTTTAATGTTGCATTGTTACATGTAGATTGTACAGGTAAGGGGCTTGTGTAACGGAGTATGTGTACCTTCTATTATAGCAAACATTGAGCTTGGTATAGATGTCCTTGCAGGGTAGTTGCAGAAATATGCTAATGACGAAGCTGTTTAGGGGCTTTTCCTACTTTGCTTTGCCAGTGCTCCCACTTCTCCTACCTGTTATCCCCCCCCCCCCCCCCCTGCTTTTCATCTCCATACCTCTGTTCCCTTGCTTTCCATCTACCCATCCCTGTCGCCCTGCTTTCCATCTCCCCACTTCTGTCCCCCTGCTTTCCATCTCCCCACCTCTATCCCCCTGCTTTCCATATACCCACCCCTGTCCCCCTGCTTTCCATCTCTCCGCCCCTGTCCCCCTGCTTTCTATATACTCATCCCTGTCCTGCTTTCCATCTCCCCACCTGCCTTCCATCTCCCCACCCCTGTACTCCTGCTTTCCATCTTCCTACCCCTGTCCCCCTGCTTTCCATATACTCATCCCTGTCCCCCATGCTTTCCATCTCCCCATCTCTGTCCTCCTGCTTTCCATATCCCCACCCCTGTCCCCCTGCTTTCCATCTCCCCACCCCTGTCCCCCTGCTTTCCATCTCCCCACCCCTGTCCCCCTGCTTTCCATCTCCCCACCCCTGTCCTCCTGCTTTCCATTTCCCCACCCCTGTCCCCCCTGCTTTCCATTTCCCCACCCCTGTCCTCCTGCTTTCCATCTACCCACCCCTGTCCTCCTGCTTTCCATCTCCCCACCCCTGTCCTCCTGCTTTCCATCTCCCCACCCCAGCCCCTCTGCTTTCCATCTCCCCACCCCTGTCCTCCTGCTTTCCATCTCCCCACCCCTGCCCCTCTGCTTTCCATCTACCCACCCCAGCCCCTCTGCTTTCCATCTCCCCACCCCTGTCCTCCTGCTTTCCATCTCCCCACCCCTGCCCCTCTGCTTTCCATCTACCCACCCCTGCCCCTCTGCTTTCCATCTACCCACCCCTGCCCCTCTGCTTTCCATCTACCCACCCCTGCCCCTCTGCTTTCCATCTCCCCACCCCTGCCCCTCTGCTTTCCATCTCCCCACCCCTGTCCTCCTGCTTTCCATCTCCCCACCCCTGTCCTCCTGCTTTCCATCTCCCCACCCCTGTCCTCCTGCTTTCTATCTCCCCATCTCTGTCCTCCTGCTTTCCATCTACCCACCCCTGCCCCTCTGCTTTCCATCTCCCCACCCCTGCCCTCCTGCTTTCCATCTCCCCACCCCTGTCCTTCTGCTTTCTATCTCCCCATCTCTGTCCTCCTGCTTTCCATCTCCCCACCCCTGCCCCTCTGCTTTCCATCTCCCCATCCCATCCCTGTACTCCTGCTTTCCATTTCCCCACCCCTGTCCCCCTGCCCCATCTCAGTAATGCTGTCAATCCCCCCTATCATAGTCCCTGCTTTCCATATCCCTCCTGCTTTCCATTAGCCACCCTAGCTATTCTCTTTCTATGCACTACTGCACCATCCTCACTGCTATCTGTCGCTGACCCCATACCTACCATCACCACCACCACCACCCGATATCGATCTCCTGCCTCTTATCTTGGCAGTGGTTGTGTTGCCCACTCCTTTCCTAGGCTGCGGTAGAAGTGCTGGATATGAAAGTGGAGATCACTGAGAGCCACCGCCCACCGCAGAATTCTTCTATTGCTGATGGCAAACATAGGACCAGGTATTGTGTCCGCCAACGAGAACGTGAGCATCTAATACAAATCTGTCCACTGCCGCCCAAGCCCAATTACAAGTCCCATTATATCCCATAATATCCAGAATCACATCCAGGACCAGAAACTGTCTGGTCCACCCAATATTGGAAATCTTTGTCTAGAGATATCACATAACAAATCTGTTGCTGAGACGTACAATACAATCCGCACCTCGTCTTTAAATGTAGGCACGGAAAATACAATATAAAACCATTGCACATATGCTGAGATGTAGCAAACAGTCTGTCCTAGTTAGGCCCCTGGAACTCCCGTATAACAGTTCCTTGTGACCAATAATAAGGAAAAGATGTTACCAATGATGTCCGGGGGGTAGTGATCAGCTTGTTGGAGTCTCCCATAACATGGTGCGGTACCTTTGATAAAGCTGCAGGGGTATCCAGCGAAACGCGTCAGTTCTCGATATCATTGCATGTGTGATGATGCAGTGAGGGGTGCAAAGATGCAGTGAGGGGTGCAAAGATGCAGAGATGCAACGATGCAGTGAAGGGCTCCACAATGCAGTGAGGGGCACCACAATGCAGTGTGGGGCATGACGATGCAATGTGGGGCGTGACGATGCAATGTGGGTTGTGACAATGCAATGTGGGGCATGACGATGCTGTGAAAGGTGTGCCGATGCAGTGAGGGGTGTGACGATGCAGTGAGGTGTGTGACGACGCAGTGAGGGTTGTGATGATGCAGTGAGGAGTGTGATGATGCACTGAGGGGTGGGCCAATGCAGTGAAGGGTGCGACGATGCAGTGAGGGGGTGACGAGGCAATGAGGGACGCGTTGATACAGTGAGGAGTGCCAAGATGCAGTGAGGGGTGCAACGATGCAGTGAGGGGTGTGACGATGCAAAGTGGGGTGTGATGATGCAGTGAGGGGTGTGACAGTGCAGTGGGGGGTATGATGATAAAGTGAGGGCCGTGGCGATACAGTGAGGGTTGTGACAATGCAGTGAGGGTTGTGGCAATGCAGTGAGGGCCATGGTGATGCAGTGAGGGCCATGGCATTGCAGTGAGGGCCATGGCGATGCAGTGAGGGGTGCATGTATTTTCTGTTTCAAAAGAACCATTGGATGCTAATTTGAAAAAACAAAACAATATTGCCACATACTTTTTATCAATAATTACATTTCCGTATACACATTATACGGCACAAGCAATTAGGGGATGCAGATAGCAGAGCTACAAAGCCAGGCGACTCCAGTCTGAATGTGTTATTAGTATGGATGTATTCAGCAACGCTCACACAAACAGCTATTTGAAGATCTCCTTCCAAAGAGAATTATTTGTTTACTCACAAGAAATGATCCAGGGGATGTGAGCAAAGTAAGAGGCGCACTTGGAATATACAAATGACACTAAATAAGTTGGGAGAGCTCTCTCCACACCCCTAACACCAGACAACAATGACAACGCATCTACACCACCAGGGAACATAAGGACGCACAAAGATAACAGATCTGAGGGCCACAATAATACGGCAACTAAAAGGAACTAAAATGCTACAGGGAAGCGACTGCTCTTACACGGTTCAACTCCGACTTCCTGCTACCTCCATGCAAAATCCTATTTATATACGCACAGAACTATGGGCCTGACACAGTTTTGGCAGCAAAACCATGAGGCACTGCAGGTGGGGCAGATGTAACATGTGCAGATGGCATTAGATTTGGATGGGATACATTCAAACTTAAATCTAAATTACAGTGTCAAAATAAAGCTGTGGGCTACATGCAAAAGCGGCCAGTATTTACCCTGCACAGAAACAATATAAATGTTTTTGCTCCCCTCGTATAGCAACATGGTTTGTTCCGGACACAAAATGAATTTTTGCATCTGGCCCTATAACATTCATCTTGACCCAGAAAAGCAGGTGCGTCCCAGAAACCCCAGACACAAACAATATATAAACCGCAGGAGGAGAACGCTTCCACAATAATCAACTAGCAAGCAGTTATATTAATAATGAATAATTATCTCTTATATATTTAGCCAGATCTGTCACTCACCTGTGTGTATAACGCTGGGAGGAGTTACAAGAGTGATTGACAGCGTTATACACACAAAGTCTAGCCAGATTCTGCCTTAGGATACCACTCTTAGATACCACTCCCCGCCCAGCATTATACACAAACCCGCCCCCCCTAGGGAAAAAAACAGCGTTATACACACCATCACCCCCTTGAAATACACCCCCCCCCCCCCCCGCCAAGCCAGGGCTTCAGCACACGCCCACCATTATACACCACAGTCTGCACCGCCCCTCTGCCACAATGACAAGCTGCAGCATTAAAAGGGGGTGGGGGGTCCGTGTTCCTGTTGCCTCCTTTTCTAGGATGGAAGAGACAAGGATCTGCGTGTCACCATGCAGAATTCCTGGTCCTGGCTGTAGACCCCCCCCCCCCCCCTTTCATTGGGCCGCAGTGTTCGAATCGCAGCTGAGGCGTCTGATGGCAGTGTTTCGGAGACACACACACACACATTTTATATATACATATAAAATGATCAGACATCGATCTGTTTTTTGAAAGTCATGCTTTATACTGGAAAGTACGTTTTTATAAGTAAAAATATTCCAACACACCAACCGCCACCACACCATGATGGACTGAAGACACAGATGTACCAGAATCGGGCTGTAATTTAGGTGAAAAATACATCAGTATAAAAAAAAAATTGGTGTATTGCGCTTGCCATTCCTGACCTCTAACCACTCACCCTCCTATAAGCTGGGTGCCCATTGGTCAATCAACTCCCTGATTTTTGCATTCATGGAACACTTGGCCTATTTTAAATTGAACTCCTTCTTCTTGGAAAATTGCTAATAACAATGCACATTGGGCCTTATTCTAGTTCACTCTTAGAGGCAAATTCCTTCTCAGATGGACAAAACCATCATGTGCACTGCAGGGGGGGCAGATTTAATAGGTGCAGAGAGATTTAGATTTGGGTGAGTTATTTTGTTTCTGTGCAGGGTAAATACTGACTGCTTTATTTTAACACTGCAAAATAGATCTCGCTTTGAAGAAAAACCCCACCCAAATCTAACTCTCTCTGCACATGTTACATCTGCCCCACCTGCAGTGCACATGGTTTTGTCCAGCTAAGAAGGAATTTGCCTCTAAGAGTGAACTAGAATAAGGCCCATTGTGCTGAGTATCACCCCAGCAGGCCAGGTTTTAAGGATTTCCTCGATGAGTTACATCAAGTGAAAAAAAGTTAGCAAATTGCATAACTTTATATATTAACCGCAGAGTAAACCGTCTGCGTCTTAGATGGTTGTTTTGAAAACTTTCATTATAAATCGTTAATTTATATTGAGATGAATTTTCAACATCTTCCATGTTTGAGATCCATAAAAAAACATCTGTATAAAGAAAAAAGAAGAGAGAGAGCGAGAGAGAGAGAGAGAGCGAGAGAGAGAGAGAGAAACGGCCATAATAAAACTATAATTTCTTTTTTTTTTGCTTGGGATTTTTTTTTTTTAGCCGCAGGAAATCAAATCTTCCTCCTGGATGTTGTTATGACCATGATAAAAGATTTATTGCCCAGTTACAGCAGTATTGGGATTTATTTAGGCACCCAATCATTGAATTGGCTTGTTTTGGTCTTGGTAGATTTTACTTATCACCATTGCTGTAATCCCAACACGGGCAGACACAGAATTGAGATTGTCCAGTTCTCTCATATTCGATGGGAAAGATTGCCGCAGGCGCATATAGAGCTTCATACTGATTTAATTTGAGCTCTCCATCTAGGCGGTTCAGTCTGAGAATACCATCTGCCGACTCTTCTCTCCGTGACTCCAGAAACTGAAGCTGAGACTGTGTCTCTTCCAAAAAAATAGTTGCTCATCAATAAATTAATCATCTGAACATCTTTCCAGCAGCAGTTCATGTTTACTCCCTCGCACATGAACGTGTTGCTGAACACAGTGGTAATGAGCGAGGATAATGTCTGCTCTTAATGTTACATACAGCAGTGTCTAAGGCCGTACATCAGCATGTGTGTAAGTTGTATGATAGCGGTTTGTTAACAGTAATTACCAGTGGCGGGTCCAGGGGGCGGGGCTGCAGCTCAGTTCAAAATTCAAATAGGGGAGCAACACCGACTACCAGTGAGTCAGTTTGGAAAGGCAGTTGGTGACAGTTGCTGTGCCTCCCCTATTTGAATTTTGAATCGTGCTGCACTCACCCCCTTACCCCACCCCCTGGAGCCGCCACTGGTTAATACATATATATTACAGTATTAGATTTAGCATTTTTTTGTGTATTTGTGCCCTCATGTTTTTAATTTAAGGGATCATCCTGTACCCTTGATTATTTCAGAGTTAACCCCTTTGATCTTTAAAGTAGCTTTTGTCTGGAGGGTTCAATATATTGGGCCGGCAGTGATCATGTCGACAATCACAATGTTGACAGGAGAATATTGCCAATGCACTGATATTCATCCCTGCCAATTCACTCACTGGCCAATCAGAACCAAAGGGTGGGGCTTGGTAGGTGCATTGGGAAGGGCTATGTCACATTACCCACTAGGGAAGGTAAAAAAAAATTGGGCGACGAGGGCTGTACCATCGATGGTTGAGAACCATTTCGTCACCATAAATGGCAAAATGATCGAATATTGTTATTAAACCATCGATTGTGTGTAACCTTCGACTGTTGCTGCGCTACACCAGACATGTCCGACTAAAGTCTCATCCAGACAGCAGCTGATAAGCGCGGGGGAGGCAGCCACAGCTTGTCGGATCCATAATCGCAGGTAGTGTTATTATGCCTGCAGCCTCATCGCTGCCCCTCGGGGGCCGGCGTCCTTAGGCAGCTGCCTAATAGTAGCGTTGGCCGTACAGCCCTAGGTAACTCTACTTGGCCAAAATAGTACATACTACAAGATAAATGGGCCTAATATTCAATAAAGCTTGTAATATATTATCCTTACTCTGTATCTGACAGCATAACGATGCTGCTTTAGGGGGTAGAATTCATCCTTAAGGTGCACATTTATCACCCGCCGCACCCACCAATGCCGATGGTAATTACACCGCAACTCACAAAAGCACACCTTCTATCTTAAATCTGAGGCATATTTAGCTTTTACTGTAATCCAGTGATTTTCAACCACTGTGCCGTGGCACACTAGTGTGCCTTGATCTGTTCTCAAGTGTGCCCCCAGATCTAGAGATGCCCAAACCAGTTTACAGCCCCCACCAGTTCAACTGTTATTTACTGGTCTCTTCTTTTCATGTAAATGGATAATGTATTTTATTTTTGTTCCCTGTGGGGACTAGTGTGATTGTTTTTTATATGAGGGCCAATAGGTTTTTTTTTTTTTCCTGTGGAGGCCAATGTGTTTTGCCCTGTGGGGATCTCATGGTGTGCCTTGGCAATTTTAAAATTTAATTTAGTGTGCCGCAAGGGAAAAAGGTTGAAAATCACTGCTGTAATCCCTTGAAAACAGCTACAGTGTATTCAGGGGATTTCCTACCAAAATGACTCTGCTAAGTGTACCTATCAACATACCGCTCAACTGTACCAGATCCGCTGGGCCAGTCCCAATATTCAGACACAATTCCATTCTTCGACCAGCGGGTGGCAGTGTCCCTTGGGCAGGGATGGAATCGGGGAAGACTTTGATCAATGCACGTTCCCCAATTTGAGGATAATGGCGGACGTGTGTGGCCACATGCCCCTTTATGGACAAACTCGCGTTCCACAAACGCCCCAAATTCTAGACATCAAAAGTTGTTTTTTTTGGGGGGGGGGGGGAGGGGGGGCTGGGGGGAGTCCTAAGAGACATTGGCCCTACCCCGGCCAAACCTCACACCGCATAACACAAAAGTAACAAAGAACATCAAAATCAAAGTGTAACCTGGGCCCTGCATCCCTGTCGCTTCTAGAGAACGGCCTGTCCTACGCAAAACCAGTTTGCTGTCGCAGTTGCGCTCAGTCCTACATTCTCGCATCGAGATTTAGACATGAGTCATAAGAACTGTGTTCTACAAAAACCAGGAAGAGACCACTGTGGATAAACACAAACCCCTTTATTAACTAGACCCAGATTAACACCCATTCCCCAAACATCTAGTAATCGTATCAGACAGCGGAGTAATTGCCATTTTGTATGTCATTACGTCGCATATTAACAAACAAGAGATTCTGGTAATGGGTACAAGGTATAACGCAGAGCAGGTAGAAAGCAGACAGATACCCCCGGCCCTTCTCGCCTCCGTCAGCAGAGGTCCATTCCTCACTGTATCCGTCTGCCCAGCCTAGGAAAACGGATGATTGTACCGGGAATAGTGGATCAGCCAGAGCCTTGGTTGGCTGATTCATTGCTCTATAAACGTAACACAGGAGGGCACTTTAAGAAGAGCATCGATGCATCAAACCTCTCTGTGTAACATCTGGATATGCAGGTGAGATTACAGTGACTAATCCCCGCACTGCAAACAAACAGATCCAGCGGGGGGAACTAAATTAGCAGCTACAAAACAAAAAATATATATGTATTTTATTAAGCTTCTCCTCTATGTGGAGGCTTTCATATTGTTCTTGGTTTTAATGTAAAATATATATTTTCTTAAATGTTGGTTTTCGTGGATTTGTAGAAAGAAGAAATAAAACGAGTACCTCTAGTGTTTAAGGACTATGGCCGGGATTTATCAACGAGTGATATTCTTGTGATCACTCATTACGAGTGATAAACGGTTTCCCTGGCGATCAGCATCCAACTGTCACGTGTTTGAAAAATGAACGTTGAGAGCTGATTGGCCGGAGCACCAATTATCAATTGTATCCAGTGACAACAAAAATATCACTCCTTGTTAAACGTTCCCCTATACAAGATAAATATGTGGTTAAGGGGGCGCTTCCTAACTACAATCTCCCATGATCCCCAGTGGCTATTGACCTCTTCAGATAGGAATTGAGCTGTCGGCCAGCAAATCAGCTCGTAACTGCCATGCTACAGGCTGGGTTTGAAAAACGACAGTTAGGAGCTGATTGGCTGATTGTTTATCTCACTCAATTGTATCACTTGTAATGCTTGAAACATCTGGCCCTGTATCAGATATATGTAGGGGCTAATAGATAATTATTCGAACATCGACGATGTTTAGTGAACTGTGCAGGATTGGATCCAGCATTATTGGGGCAGATTTATTAAGCTTGGCGAAGTGATAAAGTGGCCGATGATAATGCAACCAGCCAATCAGCTCCCACCAAGTATGTGATGTGACAGTTAGGGGCTGCTTAACCGGTGATGAAGTACCAGAGCAGGCTTGCCTACCCTCCCGGAATGGCCAGGAGCCTCCCGAAAATCGTGTCCTTCTCCCGCCCCTGTAAAATTGCGGGGAGGGGGCGGGGCTTAAATGACGCGATCGCTGCATTTTGCGTCATTAAACGGTGAGAGGTGCACAGCGCCTGGACGGCTCGGGGACCTTAATGCAGTCAGGGGACTCTGCAGCCATTTGAAGCCCAGGCTCCCGCATGTCAATAAAGCCTGTGTCCTATTCCAGCTCATTTATGCAATGAGCAAAGAAAAGGACGAACAAATCACTTTATAGCAACTCCACTTATAATTATCTCTGACGGAGGACTGATTAAATGCAGCTTTAATACAACGGAGCTCCATAAACCTTCTGCGTCTCTTGGTGTGCTGCAACTTATTATGTGTTCCGCATCATCCAAGTACTATAGATGTCTCTGCACTCAGCCATCAAACATAGGATCGTTACAAACAAGGGTCACATTTGTGTTGAAGGATAGGCACTCTGCGCTGCCTCTCTCTTTGTACAAGGATATGCTGGGCACTGGGACCCAGCGTCTGCAGGTAGGTGTGACCTCCGGCCTGATGTGCTACTGCTGACGGGGCATACCAAGTGAGCTGGAAGGGCAGGGGCAGCCGGAAAGTAGCTTAGAGGACACATAAATTGTACCCTTGGTCATGAATTGTATTACTTGTGTCAGGACATAACAAAGGGGTTTATTTACTAAGATGGGAGTTCTATTAAAGATGGGACATTGCTATGGGCAACCAGTCAGATTATATCTATTATCTTCTAGAAGGTGCTAAATAAACAAGATTTGGATTCCGATGGGTGGCTATGGGAGACATCCCATCTTCAACAGAACTCCCATCTTAGTAAATAAGCCCTTAAGTGGGATCATTTGCTAATATGCATATAAGGACGTTCAGGGGTATAGGAGACGAAACGCGTAGAGTTGAAACGCGTCGGGTAATAGCTTTCTGTGCTGAAATACAGAGAGGTGAAAACCCGGCTACTGTATATATCTGAGACAACATATAGGCTGTTTCCATATACAAATGGTACAGTATGTGCATATATTTAGCTCAACGTGTTGAACTTTATCCAGAAGTTACGTCACCATTGGGCCCCCTCCCCCCTTTTTTCCTTTTATTGTAATTATTATAAGCACTCTGCATTTGAAGGTGAAGGAAGGTCTTTATTCCACTGCGATGGAGTAGTAATCAATGATCCCGAAGACGGCTGCAGTTCCATTTGTCTGTGAATGCGGGGAACTGAGTGACTGCACCTGTGAAGGCAGTCAGCGCAGGCGGATGAGGAATGAGCCCGTACACTTAACAGCAAAATGCTGTACTTACTGAAACTCTCATTCACTGTTTGCTAAGGTGTTCAATTAATTCTTTCCGGTTCTACCAGGATTATCGCTGTGTCTCTCCTAGATCAGGGCCTCCACAGAAAAGGACCTGATGTGAATAGCGAAGCTTTATGTGGGATCCGCCACCTGAGAGGCTGGGATCCGCCTTCTACCCTTTCAATACACCCGCCAGGCTGGGATCCGCCTCCTGCCATATCGATACGTCTGAAAGGCTGGGATCCGCCTCCTGCCATGTTATTACATCAGCCAGGCTGGTATCCGCCTTCTGCCGTATCATTACGCCTGGGAGGCTGGGATTGGCCTGCTGTCATGTCATTACGTCCGCCAGGCTAGGATCTGCCTCCTACCATGTCATTACGCTCGTCAAGCTGGGTCCTGCCCCTGAAAAAGTATTTAAAAAAACTCACGTCGCCCTTTTCATGTATTGTACACAGTAACAACCATTCATAGGGCAAGGAGAACCTCGACCATCAAAAGATGTGTTAGGTGCACGCATACAAAAGTGACATTCAAGTCACTTACATTTGCGTGCACGCCCCCCGCCCGCTGTCCTGGGTGCGTACACAGCTCCATGTATGCGCGTGCGCAGAAATGCGCAGAACAAAAACATCGGACCCTGTCCTATAGTTCTTATATGAAAACACAGTGCAGCTGTAATAACCCAGTAGGTACAACCAGGAGGCTGCAATTAATGAGCGAGAAACACAATCTTGGTCCTCCGTCTAATTATGAAGACGATCATGAGTTGGGAATTAATATGCAGTCTCTATATAATATGCTGTCTATACCTTCTGCAGAATAACCCAAATGACCACCTACTCCTCATGTAGAAGACTCCCCTCCAGTGGCGTAACTATAATTTAAGCCCCCCCCCCTCCTGGCTTCAGAATGAATACAGGTAAAGCTGCGGGGGATGGGGGGGGGGCATTACAATAGCCCCACTGGTTTTGTCTTTAGCATGCTGGTTTTCTCTCTTTTGTCAGAGGGGGTTTTGGGTACTCGGAAACCCCCCTGTGTGCGCTAGTGCTCGTTTGTATGTCGCCCAATCCCAAACACTCTGTAGATCTCCTCCCATATTGAACAGCACAGACTGGCATCTACAGTACACACACATATGACATATAGTCTGTGTAATGAACACTTAACTTATTTAGACTTGCAGACATATTTCAAGCTTCCGCAGTCAGGCAAAGATGGACGCCTTCATTGTGTCCCATACCGTATGCATGGCCACACGCCCTTGGTGACTGTACATACATCTATTATGTTTTATTCAGCCAATCAAGGTAGATAATAGATGGCCTGCATCGCGCAGCCACTTTATCTCCCTCTACAAATACAAAGTGACTATTAGCATCTAGAGATGTAATGATACAGAGGTTTGTGTCCGCGGCGGGGAGATTGCCGGCGCTTCCTCTGCTTACTCTCCGGATTTTGTGCCAGCAATAAAAAGACAAACTGGATTTTCCCAACCTCATTACTGAGTAAATCAATGCTCCAGCCCTGCCAAGACGATGATACTCCCATAACGCTAAGATACCTGTAGCCATCCCTCGTGACTACAGCCATGCCTCTAACTGGCTGACAGCGCATTCAAATACTGGTCCAGTTCTTATCCCCTTAATCCTTTGGGTTCTGCTTTATTGAGTACTGTATATATACAGTCTTATTTGAGTATATATATATATATATATATATGTACAGTATGTATATATCTATATACACTGTATATTAATTATATTAATCAAAGGCTAACTACTCCTCACCTTTAAGGTGAAGTACCCCCACTGACCACTAGAGGCCACTCGACAAACCAAATTACTCCTTAACAGAAAGTAAAAGCAAAATGATCTTTTTGAAAGTTGGTGGATGTGGAGAGAGGGAACTGTGAGGACAGAGATGGGAGGTAGGAGCAGATAGGGACTAAGCCGTCACTCTGACAAGCTTTTATCTAGTATATATGAGCTGTAGATAGCAGTACAGAACTTGTATCCGTCTTGGATTCACCATTAAGGACCTGGGGCCCATCTCAGTGCCGCACGCCGGGCTGGAGTGATTATCGAACAATTGTGCATGCCCATACGCGAGCCGTCTTCCGAAGAGCAGCGAGCGGTGATTGACACCCTACAACATGGTCAAAAGTCAAACTGAGTTTTTCATGATTTTTCAATAGTGGTCGACCTTTTGAATTCGCCCTGTCCATCTAATAACCCACATCCTCAACAGATGACACTGATAAATAAGTATCAGGGTAGCAGTAAATCACCGGAATTAGGGGATTATTCTGGTTCACACGCAAAGGCAAATTCACTCTCAGATGGACAAAACCATGCTGCGCTGCAGGAGGGGCAGAGAGAGTTAGATTTGGGTGAGTTATTTTGTTTCTGTGCAGGGTAAATACTGGCTGCATTATTTTTACACTGCAATATAGATATCAGTTGGAAGTACACATCCCGTCCATATCTAACTCTCTCTGCACATGTTACATCTGCCCCACCTGCAGTGCAGCATGTTTTTTTCCATCTGAGAGTGAATTTGCCTTTGCGAGTGAACCAGAATAACCCACTTAGTGCCTGTGTGGGAGGAGGGCCCTGCTCGCAAGAGCTTACATTCTAAAGGGGAGGGGTGGACAGACTGTAGTAGTTTCTGTCCATTAAACGCAAATTTGACTTGGTAAGTGTAAATCTCTGTGAGATGGACCACGACTCGTGCCACTGGGCACTCACACCTTGGAGATTAGGTTATGGAAAACTAACAGATGGAGAAAGAGAATGAGTTCAATTACGACCTAATTGGAAGGAAAGAGTCATTATTCTCACTATCTGCAGCTGAATAATAGCCATCGTTCCCGCATTACATTACTAGAGACATTCTATTTATTAGAACACATAGCTCTGTCATTTCCTGGTTCTGAGCCGTGATCACCGTTACCATGGAGAGGACCCAGAAGGAGGAGCCCACCTGGTGGAGGTCACTTGGTTCCTCCAGTACGAGATTAGGGGGTCTATTTACTGTAAAGTGGGCGGAGATACAGTACTAGCCAGCCCCTAACTGTCATTTTTCAAATACAACTGATTGGCTGATGCATTATCGCCTTCCACTTTATTATCACCAGGATTAATTCATGTACATCTTCCCCATTAATCTACCTGGTAGAGGGTCAACCAAACACTTAAGGGTATATTATAAGATGGGAAGATGAGATGTTGTTATTGGCAACCAATCAGATCCTATCTATTATCTTCTAGAAGGTGCTACTCTGGTTGCTATGGGCAATAGCAATAGAACTAATTAATAAATTTACCCCTTAAAGTTGTTTTAAATGTTTTTTTTTTCCCCCTTTAAAGATACTGTAGGTTAGTTTTCCTAAAAATGTGTAACATAGCCTACCCGGATATAATTGTAAGCATATATTAAAAAAAAAACCTGATAAAATGAAAAGTATATATATATATAATCCTGGGAACATTTCCCCCAACATTTCCCCACGTTATCATCTCACAATACAGGAATAAATTGCAGTTTGTAAATCTCTAATGCACCAGGCAAAGACTAAAGAAATGAAACTCAAATACATTCAACTGGAATCCATTATGTGTAGAGAATATTTCCCTTTTTCTTTCTGCAGACGGGGAAACCAGTAAGAACGACCATCACATAATAGAATATTTCTGTATCACTTTCCTGCATTCCATTGTCTGCGGCCTTTTCCAGGGGAATTGTTAAGTTAAACTTCTTTTCTTTGAAGAATGTCTGATTTTTTTCCCTAGCAGAACATAGAGTATAAATATTTTCCTGGAGGGCTTCGCTGGCTGAAATCTATAACCGGGAATAAATGAGGACAGATTTTATCTGGTGGCAGAAACCCTTTTACAGTTGGAATTAATAAGGTAGGCGGCATTACATACTGGCCGATTACGGAAATGCCCGCTGGTAAACTATTTCAACACACACATTGCGGCACGTTATATTATTGCCGTATTTTCACATTGACATGACGCATCATATTAATCTAAAGCGACGTATAAAAAAATATCCTCTTTATCTGAAGTGTAATCTTATTAAGGTTCAGCAGACCAGGCGCTTAAAGGGATTGTGCTCTTTCGCAGAAGGGGACCACTCAGAGATGGAATTGTGAACACACTGTTCTCTCTGAGCTGAATGATCTGAAAGGCTAGCATTACCAAGGCCATTAGTTAGCAGAAATCCATTGCGCTGGGTTGCACTGAACAGCAGACTGTAAATGTGACCCATTATAGAGACAGATTTAAGGTGCCCATACACTAGCAAGATTTATCTTCAGATCTGGCTGGTTGGAACATAAACATGGTTATGGATGAATGACAGTTTGTCAGTTTTCCAGCATTTCCAAGCAAATGGTCAACTGTCATTTGCTCTCATCCATAACCATGTTTTTGTTTCAACCAGACAGATCTGCAGATAAATCTGCGTGTGTATGGCCACCTTTAGAGTCCAGCGCTTTCATTGCCAGAGTGAGCAATTTACAGGAGACAGCGTTTTCTTGGTTTTAACAAAAATGAACTTACCTTCTCTGGCACTACGGGCCTAATTCAGATTAGCAAAAAAAAAAACTACCGGGCCGAACCATGATGCACTGCATGCGGGGCAGAAGTAACAGGTGCAGGGAGAGTTAGATTTGGGTGGGGTGTGTTCAAACTGAAATCTAAATTACAGTGTAAGAATAAAGTATTTACCCTGCACAGAAACAAAATAACTCACCCAAATGTAACTCTCTCTGCACAGGTTACATTAAAGAAGGAATTTGCTTTTGCAAACCAACCTGAATCACCCCATATCTCAAGATTCTTAAGTTAACTTGAAAAGCATAAGCCTTGTACATCTCCACACTGCAACGTGGGCTCAGCTGATTGGCACCACATCCCTAAACATGACACAATGTAATTGTGAAATCTGTGGACAAGCAATTACTCATCCATAGTACGCTTCCTAACGCAGTTCCTATTTATTTTATATGTGGATACGTTGTCAGATCCTTCCAAACCACACAATAAGAACGCCGCGTCCTCGGGTTCTTGTTGTCATTTGTGTTCTGGTGCTTAGAGGAGGAGTCACAGGGCTGCTCGGAATTCTCCATCACTCCCATGGTGACAGTTCGGACAGACAAGCAATTGCCTGTCAATCGTCACACAGTAGCAGCAGACTTTGGGAAATGTTTCATTAAAGCAGGATTACTCTCATGAGAAAGGGAAAAGTTTTCCGCCTTTGCTTCACACTTAAAGTCCATTCTGACACCACCCTTATGGTAGTTATACATCACTTACTAATGCTGATGATTTTACGGTTTGGTTGTGGCTTTCTATATTTACGGGACAGATCAGACCTGTTCGCAGAGGACCGAATTAGGACCCGTCTCCGATGTTTTTGGTCTGGACATGCCTATTGCCACCAATACACATGTGCAGGCCCCGGCTGCAAGCGCCTTCAGCGGAGTTTCTCTACGCCTAGGTGTTCACTGCCGGTGTGACACAGAGTTTGCTGGGGTCCGCCCAGCGATTCATGGGCGGGGCCCTGCCTGCATGGGGCAGGTTGGATGATGTCACAAGACGTCAGTGCCCGCCCCCATTTTGTCAGAACGCGTCTATCTGAAAAGTGACAGAACCGGATTGGTTGCTATGGGTAAAATCCCCTCTTTTCATTTTTAAAAGCTTTAGTAAATTTACCCCTCAGACACGGGGGTGGGTAATAAGTGCCCCTCCAGCTGTTGATGGACTACACATCCCAGAATGCCTTGCCTTAGTTTTGCTATTTGGCTAGGCTGAAACTGATGCAAGGCATGCTGGGATACTGGGATCTGGAATAGGTTGAATTACCAAAATAAAACATGGAACAATGATTCGTCAATATTATACCGTGATCCACAAAAGCCACACCCATTTGACTGGAACGGATTTCTATTAAATGAATGAAAGTTGATAGGTAATGGTAATCCAGGGGACTTTGTAATTAGGGAAGTAGGGTGATGTGACTGATTGCATGGTTTCTATGGGAACCCAGTATTATTACAGATGTCCATAGGCCAGTCCTAATACCAATGTCAAACTTTTCAAACCGATACACTGGGGACTCTACCATTGGCATTCCTATAATGGGTGCAATGTGTAACATGCACTTGGACCCATGTCTATGGGGGTGGGCCACACCACACAAGCTGCATCCATGTTTTCTCCCTTACCTTTCCTAACTCCAGAATTGGGCAATGCAACAATCACAGCCAAAATGTTTGCCACACATTCGCGGCAGTGAAATTAGTCTCGGGACATGTGTCAGGCGCCATGTTTCCGGAGTCCTGTGCATTTACTGTATGGTGCAAGAAGAACTTGCGCATCATACTTTATATAACATGCAGCATATTTTACCTCAGAAATCATTGGTACAGTCCCCCACAAGTTAGTTGCCCTGGGGTGCCCACAAATCTGCTGTCAACACACAATACACCAAATATATATAAGTACAAGTCTGTATTGGGTGTCATGGAGACACAGATAATTGATGTTTTAAGAGAATCTCTGTAGCTGCCACACAGAATAAATACATCTGCATTTCTCTTTTGGCACATCTATGTCCTGATTAATAGACTCCAAATGTTCCAAGACACTTAAAGGGAATGGATAATGAAGTACAGACTGACGTGTTACCAAGTATCACAGTCCCACTGCGAAGACGTTGTGCGTCTCCTGAACGCACGGCTAAGAATTCGCAGTACGCATGTGTTTACTATTTGCTCGCCGTATGCAAGGTGGTTACAGGAAGTGGGCGTCTGGGGGGTGGAAAACCGGCCACATACGCCTTTTTCCATCATACGGCCAAGTAAGTCCAGGGCTACGTTGCGCCTATTTAGATCGACGTGCATTGAGTTAACCGCTAAAGTTGACAAGGCTTAGGGCTATTTCACACGCTCCGGCTCCTGCCGTGCGGCAAAACCCCGCGCGGCCAAATGCCGTGCCGCACACAGTAGTTATTAATGGACATGATTGTGTCCATTCACACGGGACGGCCACGGCCCAGTTGCAGCCAGATCCCACCACTGGAAGGAACGGCTGCCGGGCTGTGGCCATCCCCACCATTGAAAACTTCTAAGTGCGGCGTGGATTCTTGGCTGTGCGGGGTTTCGCCACCCGGCAGGAGCCGGAGTGTGTGAAATAGCCCATAGGATGACACATTAAATAGGTCGACGTGGCTATAGTCAACAGGGTTGGACGGTCGACAAGAGCATTAGGTCGACGTGTTTTTCAGGTTTTTTTGTCCCGAATGTCGACAATTGACATGGACACATCTAAGTGTACCGCTGCGCTTGCCATGCTTCGGGCACGGTGCCTCACTGCACTGGGCACGCTATTATATTCTCCCACCATGCCATAGTGGATGGTAGGGTATGGTAGGGTTCCTAACTGAGTGCTGGCTGTCGGGAAATAACCGCTGTGTGGTCAGACCTGAATTGGGCCCAATACCCACAACACCTACTTCTCTCTCATTACTGATCTTGCCAGGGTCCAACGCACAGAACCGACTCCATAATGTCAGAACGTCCGACACTTAAAGACCACCCACATTTTTTGGAGGTAAACTAGTGCAAAGAAAGCGCTCCCCAACCAGCATTTAAGAGAAGGGGACGTGAAGTGGAGAGAGAGATAAAGTACCAGCCGATCGGCCCCCAACTGCCATGTTACATGTTGTTTGGGGGGACATGGCAGTTAGGGGCTTGTTGGTTGGTACTTTACCTGTGTCCGCTTTATCCCTCCTCCAAGGTTTGATACATCTCCCAATATTCCGATACATTCCTATTAAGTCCAATATGCTTCATTGCTGATAAGATGACGCTTTCCGGCTAATTGCTGTAAGCCTCATTAGCACTCTGACAAACAATGCCTCCGATTGTATCATTAAAAGGAGCTGCGAGAATCCTACAGCTGCGCCCCCCCCCCCCTTTCATATCCGTTTACAAGGACAGAAATCAAACTGTGGGATTGATGCTAAAAGGCTCCCTACATGGGGAAATGGGCTAATGAAATAATGACTCCCATGGCCCGCTGCGCTAAAGTCTTGAGTGGTCCTGGCAGGTTGCAGCAGTCAATCAGCGTCCTGCCAGTTCCATGGGATCTCAGCCTACAAACCCTTGGCGCTTCTTATGTCGCAATACAAAACAGCTGCTTATGTATTATGGCCCTTATTCAGATCTGATCGCAGTACAAATTTGTCCTCAAAAGGGGCAAAACCATGTGCACTGCAGGTGGGGCAGATGTAACATGTGCAGAGAGAGTTAGATTTGTGTGAGTTATTTTGTTTCTGTGCAGGGTAAATACTGGCTGCATTATTTTTACACCGCAATTTAGATTTCAGTTTCAACACACCCCACCCAAAAAAATCTAACTCTCTCTGCACATGTTACATCTGCCCCACCTGCAGTGCGCATGGTTTTGCCCATTTTGAGAACAAATTTGTACAGGTACGGTATCCCGTATCCGTACATACCGTATTCAAATTTTTCCGTTTTTTTTTTTTAACAATTCAAATTATTATTACTTTCTCTCCCCCTAACCGTTTTTTTTATACTTACCAAGTCCCCCAGCATCCACGGCAGGCCTTCAGCATCCTCTCTGGTGTCTCCATCGGTCCCAGGAGTGCAATGCCTGAGTGCGGGCGCGCGCTGGTGATGTCGCGGGTGGCGCCTGGGAACTCGCGCAATGCACTCCTGGGACCGCTGGAGACACCAGAGACGGTGCTGAAGGCTTGCTGTGGACGCCGGGGGACAATGTGGACGCCGAGGTACCACCGGGGCACCACCAGGGGACAGGTAAGTATGCCTAAAAAAATGTATTCCAAAAGCCGGAAAAATCCCTTATCCAGAATGGTCCTGAGCATTTCGGATCAGGGATACTCAACCTGTACTGCGATCAGATCTGAATAAGGGCCTATAGGTGTACCAGGCGTACGGTGGGTGCCAAAGAGCATGGCTTATATGGCCCAGCGCAGGTAGGCACGCCTGCAGCATCTGTAATACGCCTTTAAGGCACATGGAGAAGTGAAAGTGTCTGTACAGCGAGGGGTCCTGCATACTGGATATGCAAAACATAGGGGTCAAATGACTAAAGCTTCTAATAAAATAAAAAGAGGTGACGTTGCCAGAAGCAACCAATAAGATTCTGTCTATCATTTTCTAGGATGCAATAGGGAAAAGATCGATAATATGATTGGTTGCTGTGGGGGTATTCAATTCTAAATTGTCGAATTTGTGTCCGCATTAAATGTGTGTGTCGATATTTTCATCAATTCTTATTTCACCAAATTAATAAAACTGGGACTCATTATTAATAACGTCAGGTACATTGGCACGGAACTAAACTCCAGTCCCCAATCAGTAATTCGCTCCTGTGCCTGATGCAGATGAGACAATGAAAGAAAATTTCTGATTGGGCTAACTGTGCACCTAATTGTTCCCGACTGCGATATGTGGTATGAAGCAAATCTAGGCAGTTATATTATTCACAACCTGAGTGTGTTTCTGAAATTTTAACAGGCATTTTCAGGCAGAAGTCCTATTCCAAGGGCAAGAAGTTATTCCAGCCCTTTGTGGTAATGTGAGATTTTAGTGCCCCCCGCCCCCCCATCATCCATGGTGGGCCCCACTGCCTGAGGGCCCCGCCCACCCCTCTAGGAATCAGGTTCTGCAATGTACACTTACCTTATGCATTGTTACTATGTTAGCGGGTTAGTTACATGGTGGAGCAGGACCGCTAATGAGCATGGATGCTTGGTGTGCTTCTATAGAAACCACACCAAGAGTCTCCCTCCTGCCAATAACAAGGGCGGTTAGGAAACACCGTCACATGATTCTAGCTGTTGAATTGTTTTCACAAGGGCGGGTACCTCACCTCTTTCAGATCTAATGTAGTTCTCTCTGTGGCGGTTGACCACTCCCCCTCTGATGCCTGGCCATACCCCTTAAGTGTGGACCCTTAACGCTGACAAGGGGGACTTGGACAGTACCACAGTATTAGTTTATGGGGGAGGTGTATCAAGCCTTCTAAAGTGGACTGGTGGACCAGCTAGCCCCTAGCAGTAATTAATAATTTTCTATATATCATACTGTAGATCAAGAATTCTGTAGGTACTCTTTACCTAGCACGGCGCCCATCGCGGGCATCGCGGCCATCAAATGCACTAAAAAACGGGTGCGACGCGATGGCCGCGATTTCCCATAGGGAACAATGTTAAAAGTGTGATTGGACGCGATTTTACTGTTCAATGCCTCAATGCCCGCGATTTTTTCATAGGAAACAATGTTAAATGGGCCACAGAGCCCAAATAGTCCCCCTGAAGTCTGAAATGGCCCCCACAATTGTTAACGCCACCCCACGATCAACGTGAACCCGAAGCGTGGCGAGCGCAGCGAGCCCGCGAGGGGCAGCGGTACGCGTCCTCCGACCTTTTCATACCCCCACTATCCACGTTGGCGTGGAGTTGAGAATAGAATAGTGTGGCGAGCGCAGCGAGCCACCGAGCCCGAAGCGTGGCGAGCGCAGCGAGCCCCGCGAGGGGACGCGGATACCTTCATAGGTAAATGCGTCCCTTCGTGGGCTTCACAGGTATCCGCGTCCGCTCGCCACGCTTCGGGCTCGGTGGCTCGCTGCGTTTGCCACACTATTCTATTCTCAACTCCACGCCGACGTGGATAGTGGGGGTATGAAAAGGTCGGAGGACGCGTACCGCCGCCGCTCGCCACGCTTCGGGTTCACGTTGATCGTGGGGTGGCGTTAACAATTGTGGGGGCCATTTCAGACTTCAGGGGGACTCTTAGGGCTCTGTGGCCCATTTAACATTGTTTCCTATGGAAAAATCGCGGGCATTGAGGCATTGAACAGTAAAATCGCGTCCAATCACACTTTTAAAATTGATCCCTATGGGAAATCGCGGGCATCGTGTCGCACCCGATTTTTTAGTGCATGCGATGGCCGCGATTTTTTACCCCCGATGACCGCGATGGACATCGTGGGCGCCGTGCTAGGTAAAGAGTACCATTCTGTAAAATGATAGGTAGATGCTGTTTGGCTAGGTAGGCAGCTTCTCTACTTGGCTTGATACATCTCCCCCAGTGTGTCTAGAACCAGGGAAATATCTGCATACACCTGTTGGAGAGGCATTAATAAACACAATCTTAATTATTATTGTATTTATATACAATAACAAAACAATTATAAAAGTCATCAGCATCAATACCATCTACAAAATGGGCGATAAATTAAGAATAATGGCTTACATCTAGTTTCCTAGGTCAAATGCATTTACTTTGCTCTTTAACAGAATAACCGGCATATTAACCCTCTAAGTGCCAAGTGAACTTGTCAAAATTGGTGTGAAAATTGCCAAGCAAACATTTGTATTCATCATAGTGACCGGTAATGTTAACTTATATAGGAAATGTAATCTTTTTTTTAGACAACATTTTTATTTGAATTTATATAAGAAATGTGAGGGACGCCGGCATTTTTAGCGGATATTTTGAACATCTCTCAGAGATTTTGGCCCTCAAGGGTTAACATATCTGCCAAATGCCGGCCTGATGAGATATAACCAGACATCTAAAAGACATTTTACACACGGAGCCTGAAAAGCTCTTTTTTTTTTGTACATTTCTTTTCTGTATATGAAAAGTCCAATAAAACATTTTACTCAGAATCTCACCCTTACACATCGGGGAGTTATTTATAGCCGGATTTCAAACTGAAACACAAGACGCACAAAGTAGGTCTGACAACGTCTCCATGGCAACCTGCGATTCAGGACTTACTGCGGGGAGGACTATCGCCACGGCGACGCTTCTACACAACCAGGCAAAATGAAATCATTGTAACACCAAAAAAAAATAAAAAAATCACACTATATCAAACAGTACGTTATTCAATATATTACAAGAAAGAAACAAATGCCGACTTTTTATTTGATTTTAAACTGAAACACCCCATTTATTGATTTGCTGTTAAAAACTTGCCCAATCACCCCCACAAAAAAATAATAATAATAATAAACAATAAGATTAAAAAAAAAAAATAATGGAGATGTAAATCGGACCTGCGATAACAACATTTATCTGGGGTCATTTACAAACGGCAAAAAAAGGCGGAGTCACAGCACTAATGTGCGATCATGTGATTAAATGATGATTTATCGTTTTTTTCTCTAAAATACAACTCAGTTTAGCTTCATCTTTGTAAAATGATTAACAAGAGAGAGTAGACAGAGGGATGTCCTAATTTGAGATGTCCTTTATCTGTGCTTGAAGATTTTTAATTATATTAATCAAAGTGCATCACTACTAACAGTATTACCGAAAGCAGCTTAAGGGGGTTATTCAATCTGTTCCGACAGGGGAAATATCGCTTCTCGCCTATTCAATACTGTCGTTAATGTCAGCTGTCAGATCCAACTTTTTTGCAACGTTGGATCTGTTTTGCCGAATTCACGGACAATTTCTGACCATTTGCAGCTGTCTTTGATGATTTCAAAACTTTCCGACACTCGACTGTTTGTACTTTAAATACCAACGGTCAAAATACTGTTGGAAGCTGGCAAGAAAGGCCGTGATTCTGACTGTCAAATGTAAAACCAAATGACTTATGACTCCATGGTCCCTGTGGAAATTGCTCATTTGGGCCCTGTTCCAACCCATGTTTGCAAATAAATAAATAAATAAACACCAGTCTTATGCTTCGTACACATGGGCCCTTATTCTGTTGCCTCGCAAGGCTGCGAATTTCACTGCGAGTTCACCAAGGGACTTGCGCATGCGTTCCGCAACTCACAGGTGAAATAGAGGACATACAATGTGCAGAGAACTAAATTAACATTAGGAAATGATAAATGAAGCTACAATTTGGTTGTTTGCGAATATATTTTGTTTTCCCCAATTATTCCGCTTACAGAGCTCTTGGCATAATGAATCCTTGAGTAAAAACACACTTCAGAGAACAGTGAGAATCTTCCCGGCCTCACGCTGAGCACAATGCTGTTGAGTTTGAATACAGCGAACGTCGACAAGCTCTCGGCTCCTGTTGATAGTGAGGAGACTGTGATACAATGGATCATATCTCAGAAATGTCTGAACCGGGGACGACATGTAACACTGACATCCCACTTGATAAAAATACAGTAATACATACTGTACATCCTAAAGAGTAAAATATCTAATGCAGTGACGTAGCAAAAAAAGTCTGCGTCCCCCCCAGAAAAGTACATACAGTATATAAGCCCCGAAATCTTGGGGTAGTTTCAAAGAAAAATAATTTTTATTTACAGCTGAACCGAAAAATCCCACCATAGCGGCTCAGTGCAAGTGGCCCCGCCCCCTTAAACTATGTCATCATGATGTCATGCCTACGATTAGTATTTATATTAGCATCTATAACCATTTTTGTATCATTGTTGTTAATTGCCTGTTTTATCAAGCAATTCAGTTTTGTATATGGCATAAAACTGAAAGATAATCAACTTTTTTTAATTAACTGATACATTATTTATTAACCACTTCATTGATATTCCCAGAAATATTTTGGGCTTGGCTTCGCTGCAGGAGCGGACTCTCCCGGAAAATTTCAGTGCGTGCCACTGATGAGGAGTTGTGCGCCAGTGGTGGCTCTGGCGGTGCACCACCATGTGTCAGCACCAGTGCCCCCCCCCTCCTCGTCGCTCACCCCGGCGGTGGAACAGCAGCCCTAGGGGGGGTTCACCACTCAAGGAGTTAATAAAGTAACACCATGTACCATTCACAGTACGTAATTCTCCTCCTACAATAGAGAGGGTATCTCTGTTTTTGCATAAATACAATGTTTTGGGCGTAGGCGGAAGATCCGTTTTGCACCCTGCGGTGCTTGGTTGGCGGCATCATCATTGGATGTTGCCCTATTGTTGCTGGTTGCGAAGGGACCCCCGTAACAGCTTCCACTGTCTGCCATAGGTCTGCCATGACAGTTGACAGCTGATTGGTTGGTATTTTATCTCTCTCCAAGCCTTGATAAATCTCCCCCAGTATCACAAGTACTGATATAATCTATAGGAGACCATGCGGAGCCGCAATAATAAACAGGCTGTTTCCGCCTCATAGAAGCCAATTATAAATGTAATTAAGCAGCGCAGATGTGTTGTATTAGAAGTATTAATGTCACCCCCATCTACATCGCATCAAACGTACAGTATAACATAAGGGACAAACCGTAGTCCAATCATGAACGGTAAATAATGATATTTTAATGTCAGCGATTTAATGCCAGCCAAGCCATTGCCGCTGTGAAATGACGGGAGGAACAGCGGCGCGGAGGAATGGGATGAGTTGGATGTCATCCACGACACAATGGGATTGTTTTAGGCTAAATTGCCTTTTAACAAAAGGTTAGAACAAGACTTGTGGAACCTGACTGTGGTCCAAACGTCGCCTATTGCAGGATTAGATCATTTCCCCGTGATGAGTGAACCGGCGTTTTCTGCGAGCGAGACCTTACGAGACGCCATCATTTAATTGTGTTCTCCCAAAATAAATCTTGTTATATTTTGACATTTACTGTGTTCTGCCGCAAACACATCCAGCGACCAATACAAACACAATTACCTCTGCTTTCGGAGAAGGTTATATATTAGTCATTTATGCACGTTGGGAAGTGGAAACACATTATTATCTACCCTCTGTAATCACCATCGGGGCCAAGATACGGCCCAATAAAGGCGGCAGTGTATGGGTTGGGTTAGGCACCAACTGGAAGGGTTAGGTGCAGGCAGGGGTGTCTACATGTAGGCTGGGCCCCAGTAAAAAGGAGGGGGCATGGCCACCGGGCGGGGGTAGGGCCACGCTCTTGTGAAAAATATAAACGAGAGGGAGAGAGAGGACAGGCTGCTGCCTCTCTCCCCAGCTCAAGACACAGCACTGAGCAGCCTGTGCTGAGCTGGGGAGAGAGGCTGTGCTGTGCTGTCATCTCTCTCACTACTGATCGGCTCTCTGCAATGGGGGAGGGGGCAACAGGCCCCTCCAGCAGCTCCAGGCAGAAAGTACACCCCTCCCCTTTTGACGGCACTGGGTGCACAGGGGGGGGGGGGTGTTCGGTTGCAAGCAGGGAGGGCTAGGGGGATTCTCCATATCGGCATGCTGGGTTCGGCCTGTTGATTGGTTGATTGACAGTCTCATGACGTTTGTGGGCCGGAGGGTGCGGCAATGGCCACCATTTGTGAAAACAGGCACGTCACTGCCGATTTGGATGAAGTAAGAGACCAGAGAACTCCACGGTTCGTACGCCTGATGTGCCGCAAGCCACTGGCAATGCGCCCTCTGCAGCACTAACATGGAATATACCGTGGAAAGCACGCAGCGAACATGCTGAATAATTAATTACACAGTAATTGAATCGGTCCCAAAATGACAGTTAGCAGATATTGGGTTGATACTTTATCTCTCCCCAAGATTTTCTAAATCTTCCCACATAGTTACTTGGGGGGCGGGGCTGAACTGGTTTGTAATTAGGCTCCACCCCCAAAAAAGAGAAACACCCACATTCATGTGCCCACTTTGAGGGGGTGGAGCCAACTGGTATGATTCATCATGTAGTCCCAAGTAGTAGTAGTAGTAGTAGTGAATGCTGGTGAATATCACATCTACGCAGTGTGTAGTAGGGTCTGAGCACTAGAGCACTCACACCGTACTGCGCATTCTTGAATCTCCAGAAAAATGGCATGGTGGCCATTTTTCCAGCGATTTCTGTCTTTGCTGCGTGAGGAGTTTGAGCACTAGAGCCTGCGCCGGTTCCTGGAAAAATAGCCGCAGCACCATTTTTCTTGCGATTTTAGCAGCATTCCTGCCAGCGCTGATGGTCTCCGAAAGGTAATTATTCGAAAAATGGGTACAGGATGTTCGGTTTGGGCCCCCCTGGGACTCACGGCCTTTGTACACTGCACCCATTATAAATCTGTCACTATATTGAACACTAGAGGAGTATAAGAACACAACCTGGTGCAAACACGGATATCCTTTTTACATCCAGACTCTTTCACACTGGCTGGGACTCATCAATGCGGGATAGGGAGCCTACAGTATTTGCAAAATCAAATCGAAAAAAAAAAAAGTACCTGCTCAAAACAATGTTCATGAAACTATCGCAAGATCCCCAAATCGGTAATATCTTTTGCATCGCAGTTTATTATAATGGGCCTAACGGTATTACTGCGCTGTAAAACGCTCTAGAACAACGTCCTATTTTTTAGCCGGCTTTGGAGACCGTCATATAAACGAAATGTTTTTGCCTGGAAGTTTATACATTAATATATTATTTATACAGACAATAAAACACCTTAGTAAATTGCATCTCACACTGCGTTAAAGTGACGTCCCACACTATCCTTTGTATTGTGCAATATGCTGCTCGGGTAATTGTAACCCTCTAGACGAGAGTCTAACCCCTTTATGCTGGAAGGCAGGAGAAGGAAATACATATTCATAAGTAACTCAGCACTCAATTACTGCCTAGTGGAATAGCGGCAGATAATGAACTGAATTAATTCTGATTTTCATACTGTGCAAGATCCACATAAATGACACGCACGCGTTTTACTCCTAGCCAGGGCTGAATCCTTGTTGGTCACAATACATCTAATCTCCTATAATTCAGCCCGGCCTCTTTATAGCCGCAATACGCTTCCCCGTATCACTGGAACTGTTTATACGGGATAAAGGATGATCAGCATTGGGTAAGTGTAGGTACCGCTGTGAGGTAATGGGGAACCGCTGGATGACCGCGTCGGCAGTTCAGGAACAGAAGTGGAGGCTGCAAAATAATGGAACTTATTACTGTGCTAAGAAACATCCTGCGTCGGCACTGTGTCAGCCATGGACAATGTCTTATTGCTGAATGTTTGAAAGAGACACCGCAGATGTAATTCAACTCAGTGAAGAGTGATAGAGCAGCAGCCAACCAGCTCCTAACTGTCATGTTACACAGGGTTGCCTACTTTTAAAGCATCCTTTCTGGGATAAGCCTAGAGAGGAGACTGTCTGCAGCACTTCGGGGGGCAGAGCCTGATGTAGACGTCATCAAGCCCCGCACCCCAGTACTGCAAATCCCGCAATTAGCGGGGCTTCAGGGAGGGGGCGGGGCTAAATTACGTGATTTGCATATTTAGCCCCCCCCCCCCCCAAGGGCCATGAATCACAGGATATTAACACTGCCGCGGGGGAGATGCGGGGGGGGGGGGGAGAGAGAGTTGCCCACCTTTCTGGGGGGGGGGCGGCTGGGAGGGGGACACGATTTTCAGGAGCCTCCCGGCCATTCTGGAAGGGTAGGGAACCCTGATGTTACAGGCTGGGTTTGAAAAATGAGTTACTTTATCACTCTCCAAGGCGTAGTTCATCTGCCCCTCCTAGGCTTAGCACAAAGCGCCCGATTCAGACCTGCATGATCGGATGCAAATTCGCCGCCCGAGCGATAATCAGATGACAGCGTATGCGCGTTGTACGCTGTGCTCATGTGCGAGCTGTACATACGAAGGGTAGCCTCCGGTGTCTGTAAGCAAGGTGATTGACACCCTGTCACCATTTGGGGGCGTAAACCTTAGTAAGTTCCCGAGTGGGCTCCGAACACTCGCAGCCCAGCGAGCAGTTAAGAATCGGACCCAATGTCTGGAATATTTACGATTCACCACTTTGATGTTTAAAAAAAAAAAAGATGACAATAGAACAATAGATACAGTTGTTGCTGTTTATTGTATGTACTGTAGCCAACAAACTAAAACAAATTAATTGCCTTCGTGGCAGTGTATCCAAGGCACCGTACAAAGGGGTACAGCGGTATAACTCCTGCTGGCGCTGTATTTATATGGTGTTATTACATTCCGGGAATCTGCTTGCTGTATAATTATTACAGATAACATACGGTGATAGGCTACGGGCATCTCTAGGAATAGAAGTCAGAGCTTCGTGCTGCGTTCTCCATAAACACAGAAGTATGGGTCACCGTTTATTCCATGCTGCGTCTTTATGTGGCTGAGAGTGAATAGAAGGCGAGTGCGGAGCCTCTGCACCAGAGGATGGGAGGCAGGAGAGGTGCCAGGGGGCACCACAGGTGGCACTTTCCTGCTCTGCTTATTCCAGGCACTTCCATTGTTTCTCATACAGGTTTTGCTCCAGTCCCTTGGCAGTGAGCCGTGTGTCCCGTGGTACAAGGTGACAGAACTCAGCAGTGTTTGACAATCTTCCCGAGGCACAGAATGATATCCAGGTTACGCTCCACAGTCTGCATTCCCCTGCTCTGTACGGTGTGAGGCGGCTCACGTCATCTCCAGCAGGTATGATGGACACTCACATATTACAGGACATATAACCATGCTGTACATACTTAAAAACAGAAATTCCCAACTCTACTGCGCCCTCAGATCTGCTGCCCGGTTTCCTATCACAGGAGCACCTCTCCTCCAAAATACTACAATGTCCAAAAAGATAGAGATAGTAACCAGGCGCTGATTTATTGTACTGAATGAAAGTCCATTGATATTCCACTTTCCCCTGGGCCTTCACTCAGTTTCCTCTAGGTGCAGGTGGATATCCACTGGACCACACTGACCTGAGTGCTGGTCCCTATATGCACGTAGAGGTTTCTTTTTCTTTCTGGAACCAAGAAAGCTGACGTTACTGACCTGGATAATGGTCCCTATGTTCAATAGCTGGGTTTCTTTTCCAAATAAATTTCTGGAAAGAAACCCAGCTATTGTCTTGGCATCCTAACTTGAGGGAACCCTTGTCGTAAAGAACTCGCTATGTGAACATAGGGACCATTATCCAGGTCAGTAACGTCAGCTTTCTTGGTTCCAGAAGTGATTGATGTCCATAAGGGATAAAGAAAAAGAAACCTTTACGTGCATATAGGGACCAGCACTCAGGTCAGTGTGGTCCAGTGGATATCCACCTGCACCTAGAGGAAACTGAGTGAAGGCCCAGGGGAAAGTGGAATATCAATGGACTTTCATTCAGTACAATAGATCAGCGCCTGGTTACTATCTCTATCTTTTTGGACATGCTGTACATACACACACACACACACACACACATGCACACACGTAACGTAATATTTTACACGCATTAACGAAGGTCAGCCTAACCATACCCCTCCCACTCCACACACACACACACACACACAACCA
Source organism: Crinia signifera (assembly GCF_055691185.1). Taxonomy (NCBI): domain Eukaryota; kingdom Metazoa; phylum Chordata; class Amphibia; order Anura; family Myobatrachidae; genus Crinia; species Crinia signifera. The sequence continues at coordinate 163,475,401 of NC_139224.1, forward strand.
TCTCTCTTATACTGTGCAAATAACTTGGTCAGAGTGCGGTGTGAAAGAGCCATTTCGAATATCCTGGGTCCACCAACCTGGCATACTGACCAAGGATAAAAGAAGTGTTATTCCCAGGTCCGACCCGGGTTGCTGGGCGGTGTGAACGGGTAACCCAGGTCCCGTTCACTTTTATGGAGGAGGCAGCAGCATCACCGCCTCCTTCCCCACTTGACTGCTCTGCCCCGCCTCCCGGATGACATCAGCGACCCAGCAATAAGCGATGTGAAAGAGGTGTTAATGTTTAGCCCTAACTTGCCTACCCCACAGCCTAAATCTAACCCTCTCACCCTGTAGCCTAACCTCCTCTTCTAATTGCCTCACTATAAAGGCCCCTATAAACTAGTGCAATTTTCCCCTTTTTATACACGATTCGGACGCATCGGACGATAAATCGTGTGAAAAGTTTTAAATCGTATCTCCTTGACTTATGATTCCAATTCGACGTACTGTCCCATGCGCATCAGAGTGGATCTGGAGATTGTCAGTGCTGCAATAAGGATTTATCGTACCAGCAGTGGTGAATGGGACTGCATGCGATATGCAAAATGACTGTATACGATGTATTGCATGAGATCCAGCCTCCAGGGAGCTGCCGGATCAGTTGCCATGGTATCGCTTACGATGAATGATCTCTTAGATCTGCGGTCACGCTATGACACACACACACGCACACACACAGGCACATAAAGGGTGACATTCTATGTGTTGCGGTAAAATCTGCATGTTTTTTATCGCACCTAATCGCACTTTTGAAAATCGCAAGATTGGGCCGTTTTTCGCATATTTAATGACATGCGAAAAACGTCCCAAATAGTGCGAATAGGTGCGATTTGATGCGATTTCTTTAGTCCTGAAAATGTGCGATTTTCAGGTCTGAAAATCGCACATTTGCAGGAAATCGCAATTTAAAATAAAAAAAAAACTGCGCGGGTTCCGCCGCCAGAGCATAACCAGCCCCGGGCTCATTGAGCCGGTGCTGGTGACATAAAATCACGGTCCCCGACAAATAGGGGTCCCCTTGATTTAATGAAACCAGCACCAGGCTCAAGATCCGGCGCTGGTTCCCAAAATACGGGGGACAAAATGACTAGGGGTCCCCCGTATTTCAAGAACCAGCACCAGACCCAACCAGCCAGCAGGGTAATGCCACAGCCGGGGGACACTTATTATATAAGGTCCCGCGGCCAAAGCATTATCCCCGTGGCTGGTCAGCATGGGCAGGGGTCCTGGGGAAGTGGGGACCCCCCCAAAGAAGGGGTCCCCCCCCTCCAGGACTTACCAGCCCATGCTGAAAGTCCGGGGCTGTCCCCGATGCCCCTGGGCGGTGGGCATCGGGCTGATGAAAAGTGTAAAAAAAGAATAAAAACTATTGTCTTATACTGTAGAACTATGATTCCCAGCAAGCCTACCCCACATGCTGGGGCTTGGAGAACCACAAATTCCAGCATGCGGGGCATTAAAGGGCCCGCTGGCACTTGTAGTTCCACAGTACAAGAAATAGTTAAATAAAACACACACTGACACCCTGAAAAATAAACGTTTAATACATCCACAGCCCACACATACTGATACTTACATACCTTGAGCCCGTGGGTCGGTCCCTGGATCTGGAATCTCACCCAAAGTGTTAAATACACCAATCTCCTCTCACGAAATGATCATTAGGTAATTGGCCATATATGTGAGGAAGATAAATCCCCTCATTGGCAAACTGTTCATATTCATAGGACATTGTCTAATCCTGAAATTACATTATTACTATCCCTTTATTCATCCTTTTCTGCCGACATAAATATTCATTGATCGTAAATTAACATTAACATTGTTGCTTCGCCTAAAGGTTCCCAAAGTCCCCGGATCACGTTTGTACAAGTCCCATCTCCGGAACCTCCACAAACAGAAAATGCTTTGTCTTAATTAATAATACAAGTCATGCAAGTGGAGAAGAGCGCACCACTTATTGTAATATTGTATCAATTGTTTAATGTTTGTGTCAAATCGCGAATCATTTATTTATAGCGCAAGAAGACAATAGGGACGGTCCCAGGATTACTGAGGCTGCTACTGGGCCCAAAACTAAGGGGTGGGGATGGCACCCTGACCCCACCTGGTCACGACCCTGATTAGGCCGACACCTGAAATCGGTCGACATATGTAAGGTTGACAGGGTCAGGATATCGACACAAGCCGACAGAGGTCGACATTTCATCTCCAATAAAACTCCCATCTTAGTAAACAAACATCAATGACTGGTATAGAATAAATCCATCAGGTGTAAATCTGGTGCAGGCTTCCAATTATCACCCCTCGCGTTCAGTGTGTGCATTTTCAGCAGATGTAACAACCATGAATGGAACAATAGAACAGACAGACAGAGTTGCCAAGCGTGCAGGGATTAGGGGCACCCGGCCCCATCTATCAGCCAGAAATGGCTGCAGAGCACAGAGTCAAGAATGTCTTGGATGAGCATTCGGATAGTGTTTTCATTTGGAAAGGTGAGATAAACAAAAGCTGGTCTATGGTTTATTTCTCCAGTGTCATCTACCGGCACATCGCGGCTTGCCAGAAACACCCCACCGAGAAGTGACAACAAAGTGCCGACTGCTCCTTAGTGACGGGAGCCAAATGCTGCACTGTAATATGACATGCAGCACCTGGCTTCTGTCACTTTGTAGGAACCCAGTGACAAATGCAGGATTTTTGGAGGGGGGTTACCAAATGTAATCCAAAATATCCCACTCTGCAGCGCATTGGAGTAAGTACGTGAGCCGGGGGGGGGGCATTAGCCCCAAAAATTGGTCTTTTTATTCACTGGATACTGTATCCAATACAGAATTAATATGTAACAGTACAGATGGTCTATAGTATAGGCTCTTTCAAACATTTAAATAAGATAAGTGGTCAGGAACATATAAGAAATAAATACACAAACATAATAGAACCAGTACGGCACTTTCTAAGCTCCCAATCTTCCACCTCATGGTAAGGCTCCTGTCTCTTCCTCCTGGCAGCTGCTCTCTGGTCCATTGTTATGTTTGAGGGCTCAGATCCACACATACAGTAACTGTGGTAGAAGAAGCTGGTACACTGGGCATGTGCAGCAGCTCCGCTCTGTCCCTTACACTGCATGATGTGGTGTCAGCTCTATTGATCATATTATATACCAGTTCTATTGTTGTCATAATTTAAGGCACTTGCCAAGTGGAGGGGGGTTTCCAGGCTACCAGAAACCCCCCTGCGTTTGCCTATAGAACCAACACTGCACACAGACCGTTTCTGGAGTGACGAATATGGGGGTTTGGTCCGCAAGCTCATACCCCTACCCACAAGATCACGTCTGTATAAAGTATTCCCGCACCAGGTGACACCAAACGTAGGGAGGCCGCTGCCTGATATTTGGTAACATTGGGGCTTCGGAATGATATCTTTCACAATGTCCTCTAGTGTGTATGGGGCATTACTTTTTAACTCCAGCATTCCTCTAAGCCAGAGATGGGGAACCTTTGTCCCTCCGGCTATTGTTGAACTACACATCCCAGCATGCCCTGCTACAGTTTCGCTATTTGGCCGTGCTAAACCTGTTGCAGGGCATGCTGGGATGTGCAGTTCAACAACATCTCTGCTCTAAGCCAGGTCCTCTATCACAGTAACGGGCCGCAAGATACTACAGGCAACCTCTCCAGAACAATTAACCCGGCCTGCGGGAAATAGCGGGCTACGTTTTCGACTGCGGTGGAGCCGGACCAAATATAGGCCCTTATTCTGATTGATGCGGACTTTACCGCGTTCTTACGGATAGCGTCTTTACGGCGTCTGCGCATGCGTGGAGAACGCTACGCGCATGTGCCACGCCTTGACTCGGTACCAGTTCGGACAAAGCCCGTCCAAAACTGGTCACCGCAATCAGTCGGGAAATAGGGGCGTATTATGGGCGTCATGCGGAATGACACATGGGCGTAGTTTCAAAGTGGGCAAAACGGGGCGGAAACATGGGCGGACACGGGGGAGTACACTTATGTTGGGGGGCGTACATTCGGAAACCACTCCGAATGCACGCGAGCAAAAAGGGCTGAAATGTGCGGTGTCCACAAGTGTACTATTGCTTTGCGGACACCACTCGTTCATGCGGTAGGCGAACGTACGCCTAATGACTACAACCATTAACACCTGAACCCAATACAATCTACTCCTTTACTCATTACTCACTAATAGGCCGCTTGTCAGTGCTTTAATTGAAACCATTGCTGCTTCAATTGCTGTAAGGGTTAATGTGTGCAATGCATGTGTTAGGCATGCTTGTAAGGATATATTGGCATCTAATTGATTCCAATTCCAAATAAGCAGTTTTTTATGAGGATAGGTAATTGAATAAGTGGGTCATGTGATGTCTTGCAGAAGATACTTCATAGTGGGTTGTTTGGCGTAAATACTCCGCTTACGTGCGGTAGCACCGCTTGGCTCCCGGTCGGATGCGGTATTCCCGAGCATACTCTGTAATACTCTGTAATACCGTGCCGAATCGGAGTGTTTCTCCCGCACACGCATGGTTTGTATGTCGTCCGTAAACACGCCCTGTTCTTAAAGAGTGAGTCCGTCCGAATGCGGAGGACACGTGGGCGTTTCTACGGACGATGGCCGCATGCGGCAAAACACCGTGGCGTGCGGACCGCTCCGTAAGAATGCGGGAATTTCCGCACAGATCAGAATAAGGGCCATACTTCTGTGAATTTATTCATTCGGATCACAAAAGGGACTGATGATCTTTTGTAACAAAAAAATAAAATAAAATGATAGTAAAATCTGACTGTCTCCAATTTGCAAAGACCGAGCAGGATTGGTGAGCGGGATTAAAATCCTGACGTTCCTGGCAGTTTAAATTATTCAATGAGTTCCTCTAAGGGATGGAAATCAGGCAAGACAGAGCGCAGAGGAAAATAGCTTTGCAGTGCCAACAGGCTTGTGTGTGTGCAAATGAGGGATAACAGCATTAATAAAGCCGGCAGCTGAGCTAGGACAGTGAACAGAACTGTAACACCGATCTCATTCTCTCCTTCATTTATAAGTATGCTCAGGAGAACAGAGCGAGCAGCTGTGTGCTGCCTTGTATCGTTGTGTTACTTACATGTTAAGGTGCATTTAACACTGAAAGATGTGCCTCTCCATATTCATTTAGCAGCACTTCATTATCTCAAGTTTTCCATTTTTTAAAAAAAATTTTGCATTTGAATATTTTCCTTTGCAAGCGCAGCATTCCGGACCTCCAATATCAAAGGTATGGCCGCGGTTAAAGTGAACAGTGGACAAGCACACCAGAAGACAGCAGGGATTGCCGTGCAATTGCGATTAGAACTGGACTAATAGGTTTATTGACCCGCACTTGAATTTGTCAAATTAAATTTTACTTATATAAAGACCGTGGGCATAGCTAGGACTTTGTGGGCCCCACAGCAACAATTTGACAGGGGCCTTGTCCCAAAGCTTCTCAAGAGACACCTCCCACAGTAGCTGGTTAGTTCATGCCCCCATGATAGTGCCCTAGTTCATTTTGGAACCATAGTAGTTTATGACCCGGAAGCTCTAATGGCTCATGTGTATAGGGATGCACGAGCAGCGAGGGGTTCTGGGAGAGATCCCGTTAGATCCCTCACGCCAGTGACTTGCAAAGGGAAGTCCATGGGCTTTTGCTGCGCAACACTATTTAAAGATGGTGTCATCCACCACATCCAAGCCCAGGAATGTATTGCATCCCACCCTATGCCACATTATAGGGCTGCAAGTACACATTATACCACACAGTGGGGCAGGTGTATGAAGCAGTGGGAAGGGAGGAGTGAGCCAGTGGAGAAGTTGCCCATGGCAACCAATCAGCTGCTCTGTATAATGTATGACAAAGTGTCCCCAGTACATACTGGGCCACATTACAGTTATCATTCTATGTCACACTATAGTGCTCTCGCCCCATATTGTTTAATTTTTCAGTGCACTCGTTGGTACTTGTGTATTTTGGCGGCGCCCGATTTCAGCATCGTACGATGAACGTATCGCATCGCATGCCATGCACCCGATGGCATGCGATGCGATACGATTTTGACCCCCTATGCAATGAAAAATCGTATAAGCACCCTAAAGGGTGCTTTTGAGCACCCTAATGGGTGCTTACAATGTTAAATGCACCCCTACGCCACCCCCCCACTATAAACGTGAACCCGAAGCGTGGCGAGCGCAGCGAGCCTGCGAGGGGCGGCGGTACGCGTCCTACGACCTTTTCATACCCCCACTATCCACGTTGGCTTGGAGTTGAGAATAGAAAGCGTGGCGAGCGCAGCGAGCCACCGAGCCCGAAGCGTGGCGAGCGCAGCGCGCCCCGCGAGGGGACGCGGATACCTTCACAGGTATACGCGTCCCCTGGTGGGCTTCACAGGTGTCCGCGTCCCCTCGCGTGGCTCGCCACGTGGACACCTGTGAAGCCCGCCAGGGGACGCGGATACCTGTGAAGGAATCCGCGTCCGCTCGCCTCGCTGCGCTCGCCACACTTTCTATTCTCAACTCCACGCCGACGTGGATAGTGGGGGTATGAAAAGGTCGTAGGACTCGTACTGCCGCCCCTCGCGGGCTCGTTGCGCTCGCCACGCTTCGGGTTCACGTTTATAGTGGGGGGGTGGCGTGGGGGTGCATTTAACATTGTAAGCACCCATTAGGGTGCTTATACAATTTTTACTTGCATCGCATCGTATGCCAATGTATGCCATGTACAATGGCATACAATTTGAAAATTGTATGCCATCGTACACTATGGCACGAAATTGCGTCGCATCGCATACCATCGCATGCGTTATGGTATACGATGCGATGGGCGCCGCCAAAATACACAAGTACCCACTCGTTTTCCCATGATGCTGTATAACAGTGCCCCTAGGTCATATTATGCCACATTATAGTCTCAACTTCGTATTATAAAACATTACACTGCCCCAGATCATATTATGCCACATTATAGTGCCTCAACTTCATAATATGCTACATAACAGTGCCCCAGTTCATATTATGCCACATTGTAGTCTCAACTTCGTATTATAAAACATTACAGTGCCTCCCAGATCAAATCATGCCACATTATAGTCTCAACTTCATAATATGCTACATTACAGTGCCCCAGATCATATTATGCCACATTATAGTCTCAACTTCATAATATGCTACATTACAGTGCCCCAGATCATATTATGCCACATTATAGTGCTTCAACTTCATAATATGCTACATTACAGTGCCCCAGATCATATTATGCCCAGGGCCGGCGCCACCACTAGGCAAGTCTAGGCATTTGCCTAGGGCGCCGGCCACTGGAGGGCGGCATTTCACCCCCCATGCCACGGGTACCTGTTGTGCCGTCTGGGGAGGAAGGGGTGTCTATTCCGGGATCTGACAGGAGCCTGCGCGGGTACCTGTCCTGCGATGCTTTGTATATAAACCTGGCGGCGGGGGTCCCTGCAGTGAATAATAAATAACAAGCACTATGCGGCGGCGCGGGAAGCGCTTCTATTTTGAAAACACTGGCCGCACGCTGATTCAGCCAATCAGCGTGCGGCCAGTGTTTATTCAAAATAGAAGCGCTTTCCGCCCGACCGCCGGATAGAGCTAGTTATTTATTATTCACTGCAGGGACCCCCGCCGCCAGGTTTATATACAAAGCATCGCAGGACAGGTACCCGCGCAGGCTCCTGTCAGATCCCGGAATAGACACCCCTTCCTCCCCAGAAGGCGCAACAGGTACCCCCCCCACACACACACACACACACCATGGCACTGGGGCGCCCCCACCCCGACTCGCCTGGGGCGCTCCGGTGCCTTGCACCGGCCCTGATTATGCCACATTACAGTGCCCCAGATCATATTATGCCACATTACAGTGCCCAAGATCATATTTTGTGACATTATAGTGACTCAACTTCATATTATAGTACACTACAGTGCCCCTAGATCATATTATGCCACATTATAGTGCCTCAACTTCATATAATACTTTATTACAGTTCCTCTAGATCACTGGTTGTCAACCTCGGTATCAGGGTTAAAGGTCGACATGGCTCAAGGTCGACATGACTTAAGGTCGACATGGTTTTAGGTCGACAGTCATTAGGTCGACATGAGTTTTTCACAGTTTTTTTACCCGAATGTCGACACAGTCGACATGGACACAGTTGGAGTCGAACCGCAGCCCATCGCATCGCGCGCTTCGCTTGCAATGCTTCGGGCACGGTGCCTCGCTGCGCTCGGCACACTATTTTATTCTCCCACCACGCCCTAGTGGATGGTAGGGCATGAAATACCGCCTATCGGCACATGTCGGCTCAAAAAACAGTGAAAAACTCATGTCGACCTAATGACCGTCGACCTAAAACCATGTCGACCTTGGCCCATGTCGACCTTGAGCCATGTCGACCTTGAGCCATGTCGACCTTTAACACTGTCGACCTTGGGGACAGTCGACCTTCCGGGGTCGACCTAACGACTGTCGACCTAAGTCTGGTCTGACAGATGACCGTTTCCCATCTAGACACGGTCAGCCTAATAATCCACACCCCTTCCTTGCTGGTTTTACCAATCTTCCTCTCCAAACACAAGGAGCAGGAAGTATAAGAAATGTGCACACATGTTCTGCTCATGCCGTGGACAATATTATACCAGCACGCGGGAATACATTGCCCTGACAGCAGCAAGAACCCAGGTTGTGTATGTGAATACACTGTATGGGGGTGATTCAGCTAACGCCGCCAGTTTATACTGACTTTTTTCTGGCTTGGACATGTCCGAGAATGGGACAGGCATTGATGTCAGCGTCTCGCCCCATGCAGGCTTCGCCATGCTTGCGTTTGCATGAGGCTGTTGAGTGTTTTTCTGGGAGCACCCACAGTTGCCAAAGGCATTCGCACAGGGGGGAACACACATGCGCAGTTCCCGAAAGATCGGGGACGAATTTAGCCCCATCCGATCACTACCGAATCACCCCTATATGTAATGCAGAACGAAGCCTCAGAAACTTTTCCTATACGCGATAATGTAAAGGAGACTTTTTAAGAAACAAAAATATCAGCTCTAGGCTCATTTCCAAGTCACCTCATTTGCATACTGAACCTCCACGCCGTTTGTTAAGGACAATAATTATGGTTATTTGATTTTAAACACTTCACACCTTTTCTATCAAACACTTATTCTCCGCCGCGCATTAATCAGCTTAGTCGTGGAGGCTATTTAACACCCGCGCACTGCAGACAGATTTGTTTCACAGGTTACAAGAAGACTTATTTAATCTGTAGGAGTATTGATGTTACATCGGAAAGTAGAAGCAAACACTACTGCTGTACTTCAGCTACTTAGGAGATATTGCATTTATAATGCCTGATGCGGGCGCAGCATCGATGCTGCATGTTAAAGGGCAGCGAGATAACTTAAAATATTGCGCACAACTGTCAAGAAAGTTTCTGGAGCACCCCCACCCCCAATACATTAATTAGAATTACTGTACCGACATGCTTGTTTCCACTGGGTTTTTGCTCATTGCCAGGAGTTACATGCCCGTTGCCAGGTGTTCCATTCTCATTACCAGGAGGTTTATTGCTCGTTACCAGGGGGTTCGGACAGGCGGAGTCTCTGGTGCTCGGTAAACTGCGATGTTCACAGATTACCAAGCAGACGAGAATCAAGGCCTAGATCCTGGTGTCCTATCTGTGTAGGCGCCACCGGGGTCCCTCTCATGGGGAAATAATAAAGGGAAGCCCATGGACTTTTATATAGCAACTCCATCTAAAGATGGCGTTTTCCACCGCATCCAAGTCCCAAAATTGCATTACGGTGCATTGGCATTTTTCGGAGGTTTGACCACATTTTTAAGCTTGATGCACCTGTCCGGGATCATTGTTACTTCGCTTTTCTAAACAAATACAGCACCGCAGAAGAGCATTAACTATTATAGCCCAGAAAACCATTCGCTGACTATGCCCATCTATTAGCCTAAACGGAAATAAATGATATTGCGCCGTTTGCATTCCAGTTTCAAATCTGAGATCTTTAAAGCTTTTGTATGATGTCACAGGAATGTGGGACCACAGAATAAATATCATTAGTCTGTTCTTGGCCTGTGTGGCCTACAGCAAGGAGGTGCGGCCAAAGTGTACACTGATGTGAGGTGCTGGCTAAATGCAGGATAATAACTGCAGTCCGCATACTTACATAGGTGTGAAGTGCAACAGGGGAGTTGGTAACCAACGGTGACAGCCACCTTCCCACTGACACCTGCAGGAAATATTGCAGCAGCCAATTCATCAGAAACGAAGGAGCATCAATATCATTCTGCCAGGCCGGACTGCATTATCTGGGAAACATTGTTACCTGTCACCTATCATTCTGTGCAATTCATCACCAGCTGTAAGGTATTGGGCAATGGTACCTAGCATGGTGACACGAATGTATGACTCCGCAGCGTCCGCAGCCAGACATGCCCCCGGGTCTTCCATACCTCTGAGGTCTACAGTAAATTGGCAGAGATAGAAGGACAGAGATCCGTTCTAATATATAATGCTTTCATGCAGGTCTCACCTTGCAGCCACCAATACATTCATTCTAAAATGATAATCAATCTATATATGTCATTTCGGACCATTACTATTGCACTGTGTATGAATGAATGCTGAGGATCACTCAGTGTGATGGTCCAGTGTAGCAGCGATGGTTTCATATCTCCCCAGATGCCGCGTTTGCCCTTGGTAAAACACTAATTAAATCCTCCCCAAGGTGTTACGGTGCCTGAACTACATACACTTTGCTGTTATGCTGAGCTGCTGCTGCTGATGATTCTGATTGCAGATCTCATTTGCTGCCGGAACCTTAATAATTGCCGGGGAAACAATGGCCGGGAATACTGTAGAGCTAATAGGCGTGGAGATGTTTAGAGCCACAAATGTTGGTTTATGGCAGCAGCATTCTCCATGTAGGGGTTTATGTCATTAGCCTTAGGGCGAGGGAAAGTGGGAGGGGATAAAGTACCAGCCAATCAGCTCCCAACTGCCATGTCACAGGCTGGCATTCCGAAAAATGACAGGAGCCGCACACCTGCCAACTCTCCAGATTTTTGTTGAACAGTGCCATTTTTGGGGGGGGGGGGGGGATGGCGGACTGTCCAACCCGTGAGCAGCAGTATCCTGCGGTGGTGGGGGGGGGCAGTGGGGAATATACATGTTTCCCTTCCCATCTGTCAATGTCAAATAGGGCGTGACTCGTGATGTCAGCCTTGTAAAACCATGCCCCCTTTTGATAAGGCGACACCCCCTTTTAGGGCCCCAGTTATTTTCAACCAGAATGTTGGGAGGTATGACCTGGTTGGTTGGTAGATCTCTTTATCTAGGCCACTTTATCTCTCTCCAAGCTTAGTACATAGACCGCATAAACCTCTAGAATCCTATATGTAGCTCTTCCCGCCATATACAGTGGCGCTGAGAGGGGAGGGGGTACTTTTTACCTGGATCTGCTGGAGGGGCCCATGTCCCACTCCCCCTCCATTATTACAGGCTGCCACCGAAGCACAGCCTCTCTCCCCAGCTCAGCACATGCTGCTCAGTGCCGCGTGCTGAGCTGGGGAGAGAGACAACTGCAGCGGCCTCCTGTCCTCTCTCTCCCCCTCTCGTTTATTTATGGTTTTCATGGGGACATGGTCACACCCAGTAGGCTCCGCCCACACCCAGTGACAACGCCCCCTCCGTTTTACCGGAGCCGGTCCCTGCCCGTACAGGAATATCATCAGCTGGGACAGTGACTCTCAGGAATCTTGAGGTCACTGGCAGGCCTCAGTCTGTTCTGCAACAGCGTGTCTGATTCCTGAGGGGCCCTGGGGATTCCGGGGGAGATGCATCAAGCATTGGAGAGAAATAAAGTGGAGTAGTTCCCCAATCAGGTCTGTCATTTCAAAGCCTGCGCTACATTAATTACAGTACAAGCTGATTGGTTCCTTTGGACAATATCTCTGTCCAAAGCTTGCTACATCTCCCCCTCTGTCTATAAACGCAATGCCACCAATGACTGCGCTACTAAATAAAATGAACACAGAGAAAGAAGACGTTCTAGAAGAGAGGATGAAACTAGGACAAACGAATTAGAATTTGGCTGCTCCCGGTAGGAAATCATTTCATTTTGTGTCTTGATTTCCCAGCTTTGCCCAAAGACATTGCAGCGAAAGCTCCCGCTGCTCTGGTGGAGGGAGGACCTCCCTTTCCTGGCGCTACATGGCGGATAACATCACCGCGGTTTGCCAGCCTCGATTCCTTCTTCAGTCTTTTTGTTATTTTTTCCTTTCTTATGTAGCGATCCTGAAGGAATTCAGTTTAACTTGAGAAATCTTCCACTGTTTGGAAATAGATTTATTCAGATAACGTCTGGTATGAGTACGCTGTAAAATAGCCTCATATTATCCTGTTTGTGCATTAATTCCGTATGCTGGGGAATATTCTGTGTTGTATTCGTACATTTAATGCTGCATATGACGCAATTACGTCCATTTAGCCCAACGTGTAATCATGGTGTATTAGATGTCGCCTGAGATGGACAGAGGTTGTGGCCTCATCTGAGCCCACACACCATGGGGGTAATTCAGACCTGATTGCTTAGCTGTGTATGTGCAGCAGCCACAGCACCACCCTGCTCCTCTTCCTGTCTCACCCCCTCTCCAACTCATGTCTCCCTCTCCCCATCTCCTCTTCCTGTCTCGCCCTCTCCAATTCATGTCCCCCTCCCCCCATCTCTCTCTCTCCCTCTATAACCTGTGTCCCCTCTCCCCTTTCCCATCTCCCCCATCTCTCTCCAACATGTGTCCCCCTCTAACATATCTCTCTCCATCCCATCTCCCCAATCTCTCTCTCCCTCTCCAACCTGTGTCCCTCTCTCTCTCTCTCCATCCCATCTCCCCAATTTCTATCTCTCCTTCTCCAACCTGTGTGCCCCTCTATCTTATCTCTATCCATCTCATATCCCCCATATCTCTCTATCTCCATCTCCAAACTGTGTCCCCCTCTACACCATCTCACTCTGTTCATCCCATCTCCCCTATCTCATTCTCCCTCCACAGCTCGTGTGCCCCTCTACCCCTATCTTTCGCTCCATCTCATCTCACCCTCCACCCACCTTTCCCTCTTTAACATGGTCTCCTGCTCCGCATCTCCCCAGCCCATTCCACTCTCTCCCCCATCTCTCTCTCTCTCTCACATGGGTACATGGCACTATGACTCTGTTCCAGAATTCCAGCAGTGAGACTCTGGTCAGCAACAGGCTGCATTGAGTTACTGTAGGAGCATCAGGGACCAGCCGCAGCAGCAGATGTTGGATAGACCACAATGGCTGCACTTAGGCCAAGTGGCAGGCATATTTAATATAGCCCACAGCTTCAGGCTGCAAACGGTAACTGTTACGTGGCCTTGTCCCATACTATGGGAAGCAACTGTGACCCACATGTCATATACAATATACAATTACACAACAGTTAACCTTGCCAGCTCCCTGTTGATAAAAGAAAGAAACCTGTATCAAACTTGATTCTATTCCATCTACTTGTGAGCTGAAATTTTCAGCCAACCGTAAATTTAAAACATCAGAAGTCTTACTCACGATCCCATCCCGAACCACTCTTTCCAATAAAACATGGCCGAACTACGGGTAAGCAATTTATCACGATTACAGGATTCCACCCAAAACAGCATTCTCACTTTTGGGTTTAATTTCTATATACTGTAGGACTCAAGTGACCAATTTCACCATTTATTTCCTCTGTATCGGTAACAGAAAGATGGTGAGTTACCCAGCACAAAACACAATATTTACTATGCATTATTTCCCTGAAGCACAGAGAATAGATTATAACTCACACAATATAGATTCTGACTATGTTGTGCCCTATTGTTACAGCAATTGTTGTGTTTAAATAAAATAAAAGTTCAAGAAGATATTGTTCAAAGGAACACAGGAGCCTAATTATTTGTGAGCTCGAGCCCTCTATGACCAGGGTCTGTTCCCCTCTCTGGGTAGAACTGCACGGTCTGATGTTTTATGCGATTGCTAAAGGCGACGGTTTACGCGCGGAACATCTCGGGAGAGCGCGTAACTTGTACACAGCCGACTTAAAAAGAACACATCACGAATACAACAGGCGCCTATAAAGCAATTTACGGTTAGCAGTTGGGCCTCTGTTGCTGGAGCATCTCCTGAATCAGGTAGAATACTATATACTTCCTATGTAAAGAGACCTTTAAAAAAAAATTGTATTAATTAAAAAGACTGCAATGTAAAGTAACCTATAAAATAATATATGTTTAGCGTTTCTTATGCTGCGGGAAACAATGGACTAACAGATGCTCAGAAATAATTAGGGACCTGCCACGAATTATCAGAGAATTTGGCCACAGGGGAACTTTCTAGGAAAACCTTTGAAGAAACCCAATTATTTTTTTCTTACAAGGATGAAAACATTAAGTTGTTTTATGCGGTTTGGATTGTTAGATAGACAGCAACTAGGCCGACACCAATAGCTCGACATGCATGAAAGTCGACATGACTGAAGGTCAACGTGGGGTTAGGTCGACCGGGTCATTAGGTCGACAGGGTCATTAGGTCGACAGTCAAAAGGTCGACATGGGGGTTTTCACGTTCTTTTTTGGGCCAAATGACATCATAGTCGTCATGGACACTTAAAAAGTGTGTCGCCATGCTTTGGGCACGGTGCCGAGCTACGTGGATGGTAGGGCATGAAATACCACGTGTCGGCACAAAAAGTCAGTGAAAAACCAGATTTAACATTGTGACTGTCTACCTTCCCATTGTCGACCTAATGCTTGTGTCGACCTTAGACATGTCAACCTAAGCCTTGTGTGATCGACCCAATGCATGTCGTGCCTAGTGTATCAATCATTCGATGGTGATCCGATTACTATGGGTTCTGGACATATTCGCATGGCTGCGATTAGATGTGTAGCGGTACACATCCGTGCACATTAAACTCCAAGGCGGAGTCCTAACTTAACGATGGCCGCTTGCGAAACCACAGCCGTGTGATCAGGCCTGAATTGGGACCAATATCCACAACACCTACTTCTCTCTCATTACTGATCTTGCCAGGGTCCAACGCACAGAACCGACGAAACGTCCGACACTTAAAAGACATCCTCTCCAACCATCGGGGACGGGGACAAATTTGGCCCATTATGAATGGCTCTGAATCGGCACCTTTGGGGCTAGAGGAGATAGTTGTGATGTCAGTTTGGTAAGTGCCGGAAAAGAGCTTTTAAGAAAAAGCCCCATTCCGGGAAATAGCTATAAGCAAAGTGAAACTACAGAACCGCTATCACTGTGCTTCCAGGCGGCGTGCACCCAGCAAATGTGCGTCCATTGATCTGCACTTGCGTCAGTCGATGTAGACGAAGAAGATGAAAAAATAGGCAAAACAGCAGCACGTCGGCTACTAACGGCCGACACCATAACGGCGTCATCAGCCGGAGCATAAATCTGAGATTTCAGAAGTCCCCCATAGAAACACTGGGGCCAATAATTCTGCAGCAGTAAAGGGGTTAAACATTACTCCTATGTCACTAAAGAAAACCCAGCAACTGTATCATATCATGTTCCGTGTTTATCCGTATAATCATTTTACAGATGATAAAAGAAAACACATTTCCTTGCAAAGAAACCTACAGATTTGGATAAATCCCTATTTACCAGCGTCTCTTAGTAAACGACTTGCGTATTCCGTACGTGATTCCAGGCGCTGATCTCTGCAACTCAATCACTGCATATTCCGCTTTAATTCTACGCGCCCAGCCAAGGTCACATCGGCTGAACGTGGCCCTGGAAAATATGCCTGGTAAGATGTGTTTGCACATTTCATTGCTTCGCGGTTTAATAAGAAGATTGGGAGCTGCTGCTTATTTGCATTCTGCCTTGGCAGTAAGTGGTCGGGGAGTTGCGGGACCTTGTTTAGGCGAAAGCAAACTTATGGTAAATGGATTTTATTGCCGTTAATATTCTTATATGGTCGCGATAAACTCTGCAGAGATTTCACTTTAGATGTAAAGATTGCAATGCGTGTCACCGGCGCTGGACGCTGCATTACACATAACCATGTGTGCACATAGGAAACACTTATAGTAACTGGCATGTACATGACTGCACAATGTCCCTTTATGGACAGCTTACATTTCTATCCTTGAGAACAAGGATTATAACAAGATAAACACTTGCTGCAAATGCATTCAAATATGTAGCAAAAACTGTTATACATTTCATTAACCCGACCTCTACGCTCTTCACAACATCTACGTCTGTCATCCACACTCATTACTCGCTCCCATTCCCGACTGCAGGACTTTCTTCGGGCTGCCCCCACTTTGTGGAATGCCCTCCCAAGCACAATAAAACTCTCCTCCAGTCTCCAAACCTACAAGCGTTCCCTGAAAACTCACCGCTTCAGGCAAGCTTATCATATTCCAGAACCAGTCACTTAACCTTCATATACCGTTCCTATCCAATCACACCACCACTGTACAGGCCACACATATCCTCCCTTTCTTTTTCACATATTCCATCCTCCTGACCCCTGGCCAAACTGCTGGGTCACCGCATCATTCAGCACCACCAGGAACCTTTGCATTCTGGTGGAATTAATGCAACAAAGAATATCTATCCTTGTGTGTCAATGCCTATTTCCCTATAGATTGTAAGCCTGCGAGCAGGGCCCTCATACCTTTGACTGTCTGTAAATACGCAGTTTGTTGTATCACGGTCTCCTTTGTAAAGGGCAACGGAATATGCTACGCTATATAAGAAACTGTTAATAAATAATAAATAAATAAACATGGCTACGTACCTACAGACTGACAGCTATTTTAGTAACTCTCCCAAATCCAACTCTCTGCACATGTTACATCTGCCCCACCTGCAGTGCACATGGTTTTTGTCCAGTGGTGGAACTTACCTATGGGCTGCAAGACTGTGGGAGTGAGACAGATGTAGTTTGTGAGACTGCACTGATTTCCTTTTGAAAGTCCTACCTTTCAGTCAAAGACTCCAGAGGCAGAGAGCTGGCTTCCTGTAGGAAACCACTCCCTGCCTTGCCATGCAGCCCAATTCAGCTTATATGGGCTGCAGTAAGTGCAGTCCATAAAAGCCGAAAGTTTGCTCAGTCGCACGGTGGTGACTGCCCATGTGCCAGTCACTGCACCTGTCAGCTTCCCTATTCCCGAAGCAACTACTGCAGACCTGCTCTGAGGATTACATCAGCCCCATTTCTTTCTATTTCAGCCAAAGCCACTTCTCTCTGCTAGACTAACAGCAATGCCATGTATATAGTTTTGGCAGGAAGTATAACTAGTAACAAACATTTCCCCTATTACCGTGCCTTTTTATCCGAGATCTTTCCCGTCCCCGCAGTTTTGTACGAGCGTTATCTGTTCCTTTTGCAAGTGACAGCTTCCATTTCACCCTTAGTGGCCCTTTAAACAAGCGCTGGCCAACATCTCCCGAAAACCCGTATCCGTCTCAGATCTACTTTCCGGCTCGTCTCGCCTGCTAGTTTATTTAATAATCAACCCTGCACCGACTATATTATTTTCAGATATGTTTTTTTTCTGCTATCTGCAATCTGAATGCAAATTTGAATTTAGGAACAATCACTGTGATGAATTAACGCTGGCGGAGAGCGGGTAGGATGCTCAAGTGTCCTCCACGGGGGGATTCCAGTTAATTCTCTAGGAAATTGGAAACTGTGTTTTCTCCTATAGAGCGGCATCTGTGATTTACCTGGGGATTACAGAAATGCATCTTCCGCGGTGAGTCTTTGTAATGACCTGATGCAGGGCAGCATTACGCGGATAGTAGGTAGGCTTTTTCCTTTGTTACCCTCAGCTGGATGCTAAATTAAAGTGTGCTGACATTAATGCCAGATCTCTGCATATTCGTCTCTTTATTTTACCTTTGTGGAGAATAAAGGTTACTTATCAGCTGCTGCGCTGCGCTCCAGCCTGCGGCTTCCACCGAACGCTGTTCTCTCATATCCCAAACATTTCTTTCTTATCTCAATGAAGTTGCAGGAAATGTTTAACTGAGAAGTAAAATGGCTACAAAGTAGACCTATAAAGCGGCATGGGGCAGGCAATAGAATATTAGCAGGAGCGGGAACACTGGAGAGACGTGTAGGTAACTAATGCTTATGTAATAATGTGTGTGCGCATTGGCTGCTAATGCAGGGTTTTATAGGGTGGGATTTACTCCCTGCTCTGGTTGCTTTGGAATGCTTTGCTTAGTTACAAGTTTAGGATAATTGCTTCAGATTGGCTCAAACTCCATTTTGCCTGGATACGCTCTATACTCAGTGATGTCACTGGTTCCTAGTTGTCAGATAGGCTGCATTTGTTAATGATGTCACTGGTTCCTAGTGACTGTACAGCCTGAATTATCAGTGATGTGTCTGGTTCCAAGAGAATGGATAGGCTGCATTCTCAGTGATGTCACTGGTTCCTAGTGAACGGATAGACTGCATTTCTAATGATGTCACTGGTTCCTAGTGATTGGTTAGGCTGCATTCTAAATGTGATGTCACTGGTTCCTAGTGACTGTACAGCCTGAATTATCAGTGATGTCACTGGTTCCTAGTGAATGGATAGGCTGCATTCTCAGTGATGTCACTGGTTCCTAGTGAACGGATAGGCTGCATTCACGGTCAAGTCACTGGTTCCTAGTGAATGGATAGGCTGTATTCTCAGAGATGCCACTGTTTCCTAGTGAATGGATAGGCTGCATTCTTATTGATGTCACTGGTTCCTAGTGAATGCATAAGCTGCATTCTCAGTGATGTCACTGGTTCCTAATGGATGGATAGGCTGTATTCTCAGTGATGTCACTGGTTCCTAGTGAATGGATAGGCTGCATTCTTAGTGATGTCACTGGTTCCTAGTGAATGCATAAGCTGCATTCTCAGTGATGTCACTGGTTCCTAATGGATGGATAGGCTCAATTCTCAGTAATGTCACTGATTCCTGGTGACCAGATATGCTCCATCCTCAGTGATGTCACTGGTTTCTAGTAAAGGGATAGGCTGCATTCTCAGTGATGTAACTATAAAGGGCCTGGTTTAGACCAGATCGCAAGGCTAAATTTTCCTGCGATGGGTATACACCACCCAAATTGCTTAGCAGGGCTTGCAAAATTATTGCAGGACTGCCAATAGATGCAAATCCATTCCCAAGCCGCTCACCACCGAATGATTTCCCTGTGTGTGCAGTGTGTGCGTAGCCCAGGACTTACTCAGCGGCTGCGATAGAAACAGGCAGATCGGGGCTGTAACTGACGTCACATGACTTCCCCTCAAACGCCCTGGGCACGCCTACTATTTCCCTGGCACTCCAAGAAAATGGAAGGTCACCACCCAAAAAAACGCAGACTTCCTGCCAATCCCCTTCCGAACGGCCAGCAATTAAAAAAGTATCATGATATTAATACTGGACCGCCTTGCGCATGCGTAATACCTGCCGTACACCTGCGCAATCTATCGATAATCGCCTTGCTTATGAATTTGCAACGGCGCCATCAGATCTGAATTCGGCCCATAGGCTGTTTAGCTCACACAATGGCGCGCGTTACAATATTACAACGAACGCAGCTGTATAACTTCTATACATGGCATTGATTGGAAGGTTGAGACATTGGTAAAATAATCACCTTCCTTGTGTAACATAATGGACGTTCCTCTTTGCTATCTGATGCGCCGTAATAACAGCTTGTAGCCTTTGTTGTGTGGAACATTATTATTATACAAGTGAATTGAGTGGTTTTATTTATATACAGAATATTGAGTAAACATTATTTTAACCACTTCCCGGTGCCCGAGGCCACATACAGCCTGGCGTTACAGTAAGTTGAGCACATGTACGCTGATGTGAAAGTAAAAATAATTGTACAAAATGAGACATTGTGTTATGCTACAATGAGCACCTCTTATTCCGTGTCAGTGCATCTGGTGTGTGTCAATACAGTTGAAAACACACATTTATCAGTGGAGACACAATCTAACTGCACTCAGTTAAGAAATGTATATCTGAATTTCCATATGAGCAGTGCTGGATTGCAACAGGACCTCGAGAGTCAATCGCCAAAGGGGTCCACACACAAGGGGGCCCCCACACATAGCTACAGTATGTCACCAGAATTGGGTAGGAAGGGGGGCACTGTAGCATGTGTAACCTGGGGTTTCTTTGTTGCATAATGTGAACTGTGCTTGGAGCATTAAAACATTAAGTTTTATTATTGGTAGGGGCCCCAAAAATTGGTTGCTCTGGGGCCCCTACAAACCTTGCTCCAGCCCTGCCTAAGAGTTTGGCTTGAACAAGATAATGACTTAAGCGTCGAAAAATGCAAAAAAGTGATGTTGCCCATAGCAACTAATCAGATGCTCTCATTTTCTTGGATGCAATAGAGAAATCATAGCACGAATCTGATTGGTTGCTATTGGCAACAGCCCCCATTTTCATTGTTACAACTTTAGTAATTTTACCCTTGAATGTAATAAATGCAGTCATCTAAACATACAACAAGCAGTGGCCTTGCAGCCCAAAAGGTGGTGGTGGTAGGGGGGGGGGGGGGGGGGGGAGTTTAAGCTGATGCCTGTCGACATGGAATCTACAGAAAACAACACTCCAAAAATGGTCGCCACCTTGGAGGTGACAGATTCTAGAGGTCCTACTGGATCTCTAGGGTTTGTCAAGGGAGTGCAGCACATGCAGCTCATTTAACACCTATCTCCTAGCAACGAGCATGTATTACCCCTGGCAACTAGCAAGAAACACCCGGCAACGAGCAAGAAATACCTAGTAATTAGCAACAAACACCTGGCAATGAGCAAGAATACCTAGTAATGAGCAACAAACACCTGGCAACTAGCAACAAACACCTGGCAACCAGAATGTAAACCCAAGCAATGAGCATGTAACCACTGGCAACTAGCAAGAAACAAGTGGCTATGAGTAAGAAACACCTGGCAACGACCAAAAAATGTCTGGCAATGAGTATGTAACCCCTTGCAACAAGCATGTACTGTACCTCCCTGGCAACAAGCATGTAACCCCCTGGCATCGAGCCAGAAACACCCGGCAACGAGCAAGAAACACCTGGCAGAAAATCGTCTGTCATACATATCCACAGCTCAGACATTGGGCCTGATTCAGACATTATCGCTGCTCACCGCCACCCAGACACCTATCGACCTAACCCATGTCGAACTAGATTCATGTCGACCTTCCTGCATGTCAACATAAATGCATGTCGACCTAATGGTGTCGACCTAATATAGTACGATAATGGGCGATTTTCAGTCATGAAAATGTGCGAATTTGAGAATATGTGCGATTTTGTGTTTTTTAATGACAGAACCATGCACAGATATCAATGATGGTTCTGTCAAATTCGGCCTGTCAGAACCTGGTCTATTTTTTGGGTGATTTTTGGTAACGTTTAGCAAAAATCGCACCCTATTACATTTGCGAGTTGTGTACTTTATAATGGGAAAACATCTGGATGCGAATTTAAGGGTGACTAAAAATCTCAAATTTCAAAATTGATTTTTTTTTACCGCGAATCGCGCCCTATTACATGTGCAAATTTTTTTTTTACCAAAAATCGCACATATCTAAAAAATCGCCCCCTATTATATTTCGCCCCATATATCGGTCTCTGATGTTGTGGATAGATGTGGCCTACATCAGTAATGCTGCATCCTACAGATACACCCCCACTATCTAATACCATGTCATCCATGCCTCATTAGGGGGCCGGGGGGTGGGGCATGGTAATTGGGAAACACTGATGGTTCAAAACAGTCAACTATCAGAAAAGAGGCTCACGTCAGTAACGTAAAGCAGTTTGTATACTGCTGCTATAAGCAACAGCATATATCCTTATGGAAGCCCCATAACCGTCATATAGGGCCACCGGCACTGCATGGAAAGGGACCACTGTATCTTAGATCTTACATTCGTAGGTCCCTATCGGAAAGGGACCTACCTTTTCAGCCATTTCCGGCGGCATTTAAAGTCAATTTAGACATAATGTTATATAATGTGGTATTTAACTCGGAGAGAGATGAAATTGTGAGCCAGTGAGCTTCCCCCAGCTGTTTTACAGGCTGTTTGAAAAATGACAGTTAGGTTGGTATTTTATCTCTGCCAATTTTACCTCTCTTTGATAAATACGCCCCTATGAGAATAGACTAAGCTGGCGCTAGGGTTACATACTGGTCACAGAACAGTACAGTAATTGGGCAGCTTGTTTGAAGAAAGCACCATCTGTGAGATCAGGTCAAAAGCTATGAAGCCTGGATCAATTCTTGTCCCTCTTCTGACCTTTGCCTCCGAGCCTCAGGCATTGCGAGCCTTGGTGTGGAGACGCCTGGAGAACAGGTAGGAACCCTGCACAAGCCCTGCGGCAGAAAGTGGGAAAGAACGGCAATGGGGAATCTTTTCAACAGGCCGAGCATTGTCTTCTACTGTGAAAACCCAGCAGTGGCCCTCTGTTACTCTATTGCTGATGCTCAGTGGATTTAATTCTAAAACCTTCAAATTCTATATAATATTTTTTATGTCAGCTATAAAGAGTGGCGCAATCACAAAAGCAACAATCCCCCCACAAGAACTCACTTTGCCTGATATTACATTTTCCCACTTTACAGGCCACAAGAAACACAAAGGGGTGTAGTGTGGCTGCCAATCCTATGTCTATCGTATTATTATAAAGTTATTTATATAGCGCACATCAATAATGCAGCCCTTTACAGGGAATATTACTGTATGACGCACAAGCCACTAGCCATAGGGCAGTATTCAATGTGAATACTGGCGACGTGCAGCGAATCCTGTTTAGGATTCGCTGCACATTCGCCACTGCTCGCTGCGTTCCGGAGCCTCGCCGGCTCTGGTATTCAACGAGTCAGGGGCTCGCTGCCCCTGACTGGCGAATTTGAGCTCCTGCGGCGGACGCCGCAGGGAGCCCGAGGACGGCGGCAGGCAGGGAAGATGGAAGTCTCCCTGCCTGCCCCAGAACGTTTGTGGGGGGGAGGTGGGCTCCCCGGGAGCCAGGCAGCACAGGCTGCCCCCCGGGGGTGCCAGCAGGGGACCGGGTATATTCACTACACCCGATCATGCATATGTAATGATCGGGTGAAGTGAATATATGAATATCTAATGAGCGGCTCGGCTCCCGGCCCCCTGCTGGCTGGTCTGTGTAAAAAAATATATATATATTTTTTAAAATTAAATATATATTCATGTGCTTACAGCACATGAATAAAAATAGCATGCCCCTCCTCAGAATAAAATTCCTGATTTTCTGACACCAATTGTAAAAAACAAAACACTTTATTTTAAAAGTTCACCTTCCACTTCACCATAAAAAGATAGCGATTGCTACTCGGTGAATCATGGCGAAAAAAACCTTGAAATGTATTCGCCATCTGGTCATTGAATAGGGTGATTCACCATTTTAGTCAGAAATTCGCCAAACAGCACAAAATCGCCATAAAAACCTGGCGAATCAGCCTCATTGAATACCGCCCATAGAGGCCAGGGAATCTGTTTGCAACCACAGAGAACCCTGGCCTTCTCCCTAAAAGGCCACATCACACCTTTGTTGGTTCAAACTGGGGCAGTCACCACCCTTTCCCCGCCTCAGATGGCATCAACAGTGGCGTAACTACATAACATGCCCCCACCTGGAAAATTTTGCCACTGGGCATCAGTTTGTCACATCACTACCAGTCCTGGATCGCTACCCTTCACCGCAGGACCAAAATCAGTACTTTGCACATGATGACGTCACCATCAGTCACACCATCAAAAAAACTTACAGCAGCCTTATGGCAAGTGCACATTTTCCGCCTGATTATGGCTGAAGGTGCGCAACCACTTTAGCGACTTGCTAGTGACCCTCCCCTAACACACCCATAGAACAGAGGCTTTTTCTGTATCCTAATAACCAACTCCCAGTCATCACATCAGCAATCACTTTCATTTTTGCGCACTGAAAGGACCGGCTTCCTAACGCTCCCACAGTCCTGCAGGTGGATTTTGCTACATTACACGGGAACCTCATTTCTTTTTGCCGCGATATGTAGCAATAAGAGAAAAGGGCAGATATATCAAGTCTTGGAGACAGAGAAAGTGGAGTAGTGCCCTGTACCCAAAGCAGCCAATCAACGCCTGTCATTTCACATACAGTGCTAGATACAATTAACAACAGCAAATTGCTGAATGGGTACTTCGTGCTTCTTCTCCAATGGATAAGATTCCCATTAACACTACCACTCACCTTTGCCCTTCGCAGGTTCAACTGGAGTGACTGGACCCAGTCACCGTTTTAGGAAGCCGCTGCCACTGAGCCACAACCTGGGTTATCACGGCAATAACCTGTGTTTTAGCGACAGTGGAAAATTGCTATAAGTAATCTACATCTGTATTTCATATACAGAAACTCAAGCTGTATGAGCAGGGATACATATGATATACCGGCACTTAGGATGCCACCAGCCAAAAGACCAACCTCAACTGAATGTGGAGACGCTTCGTATGTACTCTAACCCTCCCCCTCTAACCCTCCCTTGCAGCATAACCCCTCCCCCTCCCAACAGCTTGAGCTTAATCTCCACACCCTCCCGATTTAACTTTAACACACTGGAGCAAAAACTCTAACCCTCCATCCTGCAACCTAACCCTAACCTTCCCCTCCCTGCATCCTAACCCTAAATTCCCTCACTAGTACCTAAACCTTACCCCCACTTGCCCAGCCACACACGAATGATGGCACCATAATCATTGTTCGGGATGTCAACAGACAGTATTCCGACATCGGCATCCAGATGATTTCGAGTTACACCACAGGTACTGTGAAGTCGGTATGCTGAACGTTGGCAACCTGACCGCCGTGATGCTGGTCTCACACTGTGGTTATCGGTTATTTTCTCGGTTTAGAATCATGCCTCGTTCTGTGCCGGCGACAGAACACCAGTCACCTACAGTATTTACCAGAACAGACCTTAACTGTTCATTTTAAAATATTAATCTACATTGACGCTCCTGGTAATTACACGTAGTGATTATGCCGCACAATACGAGCTACAGCTATCAATGGGGAACAAAGAAGGAAAGTGTCATTTATTAAACAATGCAGAGTATTTCAGATTGATTTTTTTTTCTTCCAATGCATTTTAATGAAAAATAATAAATGACTCTTCTACCTGAATGGAGCGGAGGGGAAAATACTTTCACAATTAGGGGAAACTAAAAGCCTCGTCGGAGTTCGAATGTTGACTAATGACTGACATGAATGCTGCAGATGCCGCCCCGTAAGTGTTGTCAACAAGAGCACAATAATCACGGCCAATTGTGTCTCTCTGATTCCGCAGGTTGCTGCGCGGCTCAGATCGCAGGAAAATAGAAGCAGTTTCCTAATGACACAATTACACAGGGATGCGGCAAAATGGAATATATATAAAGGTTGGAATATAAGCATGTCATCATTCAGAAGAAACTGTGCTAAGGAGACTATGATAAGTTCCTTCACATTAGGTTAACTCCTTGATTTTCAGACAGTACCATATTTTTTTAAGACAGTGGCGTAACAAAAATGTGTGCCCCCCCCCCCCTGCCCCCCCCAAAAAATTCAATGCCCCCCCCCCCTCTCACCTCTAACGGGACTGCTGCCATCACCAGGTCCGTTGCCGCTTCACTGCCAGCCTTCCGGGACCGGCAGATCTACCTGTCTACGGTTCCAGCATGCCTGATGATACAATGAAAAAATGTCCCTTGCAAAATGGCAGCTTCCTCACTGCAGACAGTTATTAAGGATGCAAGAGGAGGCCGCCGCTGCACCACCAGACTACGCAACATACACCTTGACCACTAGATGGCGGTGAGTAGGGTTGTTTGAAGATGGGCAATAGCCTTCAAGATTCAACTGAATGTATTTTTCACAAGAATCTCTCATTAATAAGCGGAGGACCAGACCCTTCCTTTTCACCAAACGTTGCACATCAACAGAATAAGATGTGGAGTCTTTGTATCATACATCTCACGGAATATGGCAGATCCACTTAGCGGTGATGACCCATTATATTTATTGAAAGATTAATTTTTCCTTTGTTGCTGCTTACGGTTGACACCGACAGCTGGACTAATGTCCTCTCTGACTAATGGCAGACGCTGTGACGGAAAATGGACTCACAAGATGAATGCAAGACGATGAAAGAAGACCATTACAATGAGACAGCAAATTCATCTAGCAGCTGAGAGCGTTCCACCTTTAACCGTTTTGCCGTCTCCCAGCATCAATCTGTTCTGCGACTAAGGTGTAGCCTGCCCTGTTGGATGCGACCAGACACCTGCGTATTAACTAAGGAGCCTGGACAATGAAAGGAGTAACACGGTTGCATAGAGGTGAGCGATCATTGCAGTAGATATTCTGCAGGTTGCTTTTCATTTCACCCTTGTGTGTATCCATGTATTGCTGATCTCACACATTGTTACCTAGGTAGCATGCCCAATATGGCCGCCTTGCCTGGAACGCTTGTGTATTATGCCCAATGATTGGTTGTCATCATTTCACATGGATTGGCTATTACTTTTAGGATTTACTCCCTCCCCTACAATTGTGTCATCTCCTGCTGACATTGGGCCTAATTCAGTCCTGATCGCAGGACAAATTTGTTCTCATAATGGGTAAAACCATGCTGCACTGCAGTTGGGGCAGATGTAACATGTTTACCCATATTGATTTTTAGTTTCAATATCCAGTCTATAAATACTAGAGACCAAACTAGAAAAAAAACATTCAGAACAAGGCGGATTTTCCACAAGGCAACCTAGGTGCCTGTATAGGGCCCAGCAGGTCCCAAGGGGCCCTATAAAGATATGCTGGTCATCAAAACCCTTCTCAGAGGAGCATTGTGTGACTACTGTGTGATGTCATGAAATTATGACATCACATGGACCCGCCACCACTCTTTGATAGGATGAAACACTTTTGGACAAACAAAATGGTCTCATCCATTGTATTTGGGCAGTCAGTTTACTTTAAATGTGACACATGTATGAAGCTACTTCCAAGGGCCTGATAGAGATTTGTACACAATGCCAATGTTCACGCTTATCACGCTTATCGTGATAGGTACCCTATCGATGCCGCCTGTAATCATTAGCAACAAAAACAAAAGTGCTATGGATTGTTGGATGGAGGAGGGCCCCAAATCGGTATCTTGTCTAGGGCCCCAACCCGGTATTGCATACTTGCCTACCCTCCCGGAATGCCCGGGAGGCTCCCGAAAATTGGCTCCCCCTCCCAGCCCCCTGGAAATGAGGGTCAGAAGGGGGACTCACGCGGGTATCACTGCGCAGGCTGCACGCGGGTGTCCCCTCAGGGGGGGGGTGACAAAAAGTTGCTGACTCCTCAGTGCCGAAAATGGGGGCCAGGCCCCCTACCCGCGAGGCCACACACCCTTTTTTAGAGACATCGCTGCCTGTGTTCCTGCTCAGCTACAAGTGATTTTTCTCTGTCGTCAGTAACAATTACGCATAATGCAAGTTTAAGCTCCGCAGTGGTTATGTGCTGTAACTCATAGCAACCAGACGTTCCACAGCCAGCACTAGAAAAGTGATGCTAGAGTCTGGAGGTTTCAATGACAGTATATTTGTGGCCAATGCAGCATGTAATAAAGCGGGACCCAATAAGCAGGTCATATTGAGACCATGGCCCTTATACTGAGGTGTAAGATCATTACTGAGGGGTACATTTACTAAAGCGTATAATAACTGCCCACATCAACCAATCAGAATCTGTCTATCATTTTCTAAGATGCAATAGAGAAATGACAGACAGAGTTGATTGGTTGCCATAGGCAACATCACCTCTTTTAATTTTTAGAAGCTTTAGTCAATTTACTCCTTAGTTTCTAGCCGCACAGATAATACTGTGAGGTAAATTTACTAGGATGGGAGTTCTATTGAAGATAGGATGTTGCCCTTAGCAACCAGATTCTGGGCTAGATGCACTAAGCTTCAAAAGTGATAAAATGGAGAGTGATCAACAAAACCAACCAATCAGCTCCTACCTGACATTTTTCAAACACAGCCTGTGACATGGCAGGCAGGAGCTGATTGGCTGGCTGTTGATCACTCTCCATTTTATCACTTTTGAAGCTTACTGCATCTGGCCCACTATCTATTATCTTCTTGAAGGTGCTAAAGAAATAAGTAGAACCTGACTGGTTGCTATGGGCAACATCCCATATTTAAAAGACATTTACCCCTGTATGTGTTATTCCTTATCAGCCTCTTCTGCTCCTCATACTGAGATATATCCATCGTATCTCCCCGGGTGACTCTTTGTATCACCGGTAATGCGTTCCGTTACCAGACCTGCTTCCCCGTGGCCTGTCGCCAAGTCGTGTAACCTTATGTATCATGGTAATTTAGCCAGGGCTCACGTAGATGGTGCACTATCCGTCCCAACTCCGAAGTATGACAGCTGTGGCCTTTCCTGTGTATTAGCAGCGCTGGGCTGCATCCGTCAGCCGCACAGGTACTGAGCTCCCATCAAATCTCATTTGTTCCACACCTGCACATTCTCACGCTCTTGTCTAGTTAGATTTCACAAGGAAGACATCGATGGCCTCGGTAACGTACCTATCATGTATGCCAGCGATGCAACACGCCTCGTACAGAGATAGGTCAGGGCGTTATTTACCAACTGCAGATTTTATCTGGCTGTAGAGTAAATTACGACGCTTGCATTAGAATAGCCGCTGTTAATTATGTTCATACACATTACTCTTTTTTTTTTTTCAATGTCATCTTCCTTTATGATGTTCTAAAATGCAGCGGCGAGGTCACTCATTAAGTATCACAGTATTTTCTTTACAACTGAAAGCTTGTTCTTTTACGTCGTAATATAATGTCATTATATCTATATAATGTACAATTCCTCATTCACACATAATAACTGCAGAACTAGAACTAAGTGGCCAAAGATACAGGGGGCTATCCAGCAGGGGCGTAGCTATCGTAAGGAAGCCCCCGCTGCTGCTTGGGGGAGCGGGGGCTGCGTGGGCGCCGGGTGCTGGCACCAGCCACTGCCCTCCGATCATCTACTTACTGTGCCCCTGCCTCCCCCGCCGTGTCTGTATCGCCGGGAGTTGGGACCGCATATCTACTAATATGTGTTCCGGCGCCTGGCTCCTTAGAGTCAAATGTACATAACAAAATGGCCGCCTCCTTAGAGCAGACCGTTTTTTAAGATGCTAGAGGAGGCAGCGGCGGCCTCCTCTAGCATCCTTACAAACGGTCTGCTGTAAGGAGGCGGCCATTTTGTAATGGACATTTTACTCAAGGAGCCAGGCGCCGGGAGATGCAGTCCCAACTCCCGGCTGAATATAGACGCGGCGGGGGAGGCAGGGTAAGAATAGCGCTATATTTATGGAGCGCCGATATTATCCGGCGGGGGGGCGCAAAAATTGGCGCTACGTCCCTGCTATCCAGATATGATCGCACAGCTGTAATGCATGCTTACGCATCACTGCGCGCATGTGTAAGATCATCCTGCAATAATATCCTGCTACTTTTTTTTTTATCGCTGGCCGTATTGAAGTTAATTGACAGGAAGTCGGAGTTTGGGGGAGGTAACTGTCCATTTTATGGGAGTGTCAGGGTCGAGTGACATCATCTTTAGCTCCCGTCGCTGAGTAGGTCCTGGGCTATGTACATACTGGGGTATCATTCGATGTTGATCGGCTTGTGAATGGATTTGCAGCTAATTGCCGATCATGCTAATATTCATAAGCGGAGCTAACTAAAGTGCAGGCTTGCTCGTGCCGGATTTTGCCCTGGTGGATGGCATATATCTGATTGCAGGGCTCTGAATAATAACCAAAGTACCAACCAACCAGCTTCTAACTGTCATGTTGCTAGTATACTATATACTATATAACTCTCAGTCTGTGGCTTCCTGCTGCCTCCATTCCCCTCCTCACATCATGTCACTGCCCCTGTCACCTGCAGCCCTGTCCTCACTGACACATCACTCATCTCCTGATATACTCTGTGCTGTTGGGGACCCTGCTCCTCCCATTATATAACTCTCAGTCTGTGGCTTCCTGCTGCCCCCATTCCCCTCCTCACATCATGTCACTGCCCTTGTCACATGCAGCCCTGTCCTCACTGACACATCACTGATCTCCTGATATACTCTGTGCTGCTGGGGACCCTGCTCCTCCCACTATATAACTCTCAGTCTGTGGCTTCCTTCTGCCTCCATTCCCCTCCTCACATCATGTCACTGCCCCTGTCACATACAGCCCTATCCTCACTGACACATCCCCCATCTCCTGATATACTCTGTGCTGCTGGGGACCCTGCTCCTCCCACTATATAACTCTCAGTCTGTGGCTTGCTGCTGCCTCCATTCCCCTCCTCACATCATGTCAGTGCCCCTGTCACATGCAGCCCTGTCCTCACTGACACATCACTCATCTCCTGATATACTCTGTGCTGCTGCTTCCATAATAACACAACCTTACAATGCTTTGGTAGGAACAGGGACCATTGCCTTAAAATTATTATTCTGATCATTATTATGATTAATATAATAGAAGATGAACCCTCCCACATTTTGCTGCAAATCTCATCGCCGTGCCCCCAGACCTCGTTACCTGCTCAAACTAAGACCTTCCATAACAGATTACAATGTATAACTGTGGGGGGAGGACTGCACCAGTGACAGCCAGCAATGCTGTGCACCTGTGGATCACAGCGATACAGAAAACATTATTAAATATGACTTAAAACACATGAAACAGTTTGCAGTAATCACCTTTTCTGTATAACCACAGGAACTAGAAAGTAATTAGCAGCAGAGAAGGATGAAGCTGATTAATATCTGTATTGTAGATTTACATTTCTGCCTGTCCCCCCTGTGCACATACATCGACAGTCAAAAGGTCGACATGGTCAAAGGTCAACAGTCAAAAGATCAACATGAGTTTTTTATGATTTTTATTATTTAAAAAAATGACATGTTCACACTTCACCATCGGGCATAGCGTTAGATTATAATAGTAAACCCCAAAAAGTCAACAGGCATAAGGTTGACATCTACTTGATTCCCGGGCCCCGCCACTCTGATAGAGGGTAGGGCCCAGGCAGCAGCACCCCCAACCCTTCACTTTCCTTGTACACCGCCTCACACCCCCTCCTTCTTCCGCTGTCCAGCGTGCAGCAACTATGCAGCCGGGCCCGGCAGTGACCCTGCCCGGTTCCAACTTCATTGCGGGCCGCGGCGGCACATTGTGACTGTACGTTACCTTGTCATTTGTTTTTTGTTTGCTATGTACGGCGCTGCGGACACTTTACGGCATCCTAATAAATAAACGTACTACTACTACTACATGTCACCTAGCCCACATTACACTGTTACATCATATTTACCTCCCCTACTGCATTCTGCAGGAGACTCCCTGACATAGCAGCAATCTCCCTCTCTCCCTCATTAGTCTAGCAATCACCCTCATGTCACCTAGCTCACATTACACTGTTACATCATAGTTACCTCCCCTCCTACATTCTGCAGGAGGCTCCCTGACATAGCAGCAATCTTCCTCTCTCCCTCATTA
This sequence comes from Crinia signifera, assembly GCF_055691185.1. Taxonomy (NCBI): domain Eukaryota; kingdom Metazoa; phylum Chordata; class Amphibia; order Anura; family Myobatrachidae; genus Crinia; species Crinia signifera. The sequence continues at coordinate 163,507,172 of NC_139224.1, forward strand.
GTCTAGCAATCTCCCTCATGTCACCTGGCCCACATTACACTGTTACATCATAGTTACCTCCCCTCCTGCATTCTGCAAGAGACTCCCTGACATAACAGCAATCTCCCTCTCTCCCTCATGTCACCTAGCCCACATTACACTGTTACACCATAGTTACCTCCCCTCCTGCATTCTGCAGGAGACTCCCTGACATAGCAACAATCTCCCTCTCTCCCTCATTAGTCTAGCAATCTCCCTCATGTCACCTAGCCCACATTACACTGTTACATCATAGTTACCTCCCCTTCTGCATTCTGCAGAAGATTCCCTGACATAGCAGCAATCTCCCTCTCTCCCTCATTAGTCTAGCAATCACCCTCATGTCACCTAGCCCACATTACACTGTTACATTTTTGGGGAATAAAGGAATGAGAGATAGATACAGTTACATTGAATCATCAGCACCATTTCCCAGCACTTTACCAAGTATAGTAGCTCTTACTAACTGCTTTGGGGCTCATCTACATTTGGATATAAGTCATTTTATAAGATTCCTCTCAGATGTAGCAGTACACACCCACGCTTCTAGGTGCCACGTTCACAATCTCTTTTCACAATCTCTCCATATATGGATCTAGACACGCCCTTTGGGTGGAGCATGACACGCCCCCTCAATGGGGCGCTTTGCAAAATTCTACTACCAACTATAAGCTCCCTGAAACTAGTTTTCGAAAGTAGGCAAGTATGCTATAGATCAGCTTCCTTCACAGCCTACAGCAGCACTGTATAGTGGAAACATTTGTATCACATCGTACTTAGTTCCGTGATAATGTAGACTGCACAAAGGTATAATACAATACATTGTATCAACAGGGCAGAACAAACACTCATTTGAACTTGGCTGCAGTTCAGTCCATTGAAGAGCCCTCTGCGCATTAAGTAAAGAACAATTCCGTGTTTTCGGTCGTTTATCCCAGACAGAGACCTTTGTGTGTACAGTGTCAGCAGGGGCTGCCTGATAGCATTCACTCCTCACACGTGTTACACATCGCATAATACACATTTATTTCCTAGGACATTTTTTATTTATAAAGTGTTTAAACTGTAAAGTGATCAATCACAGGGGCGGTGCGGCATCACTGTTGGGAAATGCCAAATTCCCCCGGGGTCTGCCCTTCCCCTCCACTAAACACACTCTATCTGCGCTGCGGGGAAGATGCCGCTGACCTTATCAAAACAAATACATTGAGCCACAAATTAACTTGTGATTGGCCCCAAGAACACGACCATGATACGATTATATTCCGATGCTACTCACCAAGGGGTACATTTACTAAGATGAGAGTTCTAGTGAAGACCGCGTGTTGTAATGGGCAACCAATCTCCCATCTTAGTAAATTTACCCCAAGAATAGAAGATGCTGGGCACAAACTGGGTATACATTAGGGGGGGTACACACCAGAACGATTAGGGCTCAATTACATCAATCTAGATCTAATTCCGACCGATTGGATGCAGATTGTATGTAGATTGGGCATGTTTAGGTCCAATTCCGATCCGATTCCAATCCGATGCGCGTCCCCGCTGTCGTTTGGTCGTTTTACAGATCCTACCTGCTGCAGTGAGGATCTGTAAAAGATCCATTCAACTGGATACAGACTCAGATCGGATTGGGATCAGATTGGATGCAGATCGTTAGCAGATTGTTAGCAGATTGTTAGCAGATTGTGTGCTCCAACAGATCGTGCGAAAATCACACAAAATCTGCTAACGATCTACTAACAATCAGGATCGTTCTGGTGTGTACCTGGCCGTAGGCGATATGTGTATCCTGCGATAACCTTACTGATGCCGGTGAGTTACAGAGATGAGGGAGGGGGACTTGGCTCTCGATAACGATATGCTCCATTGTCCTGCATGTACAGACAGCAGAGGACATTGCGCTTTAGGCAGGGTTGCCTACCCTCCTGGAATGGACGGTAGGGTTCTGAAAATCGGGTGTGTGTCCCCCCCCCTTCCCCGCCCTCCCTGGAAAGGTGGGCAACCTTCACGGATACCGGCGGGCCCCCCTTCGCATCTCCCCCGCAGTGATTCGTGGCTTTTCGAGGGGAGGGGCGGGGCTAAAGATGCAAATCGCCCCTGAAGTGCTGCTGACAGTTTCCTCTCTGGGCTTCTCCCGGATCGGAGACTTTAAAAGTAGGCAACACTGGCATTGGGCCTGATTCAGGTTTGACTGGACATTTCCGATGGTGGGGGTCTGCGCATGCACGTGTGCAAACTTCCTGTGCGAACGCCTTTGGCAAGAATCACACTCGCCGAGGCATTCGCACTGGCAGGGGAGGGAAGTGGGCGGGGAGGGGGCTGGTGCAGTAGAAAGCAGGCGGGTTGAAGCTTGCGTAGAGCGCTGCCAATCCCTGCCACGTCTATCCAGTACATATATTACATGATAACACGTATGTTTCTATGTGCTTAGTGATCCCCCGTGCACTACGGAACAGGCAGGAGGATGCAGGGCCGTTGATGTGGACATATCTGTACTGACCTCCACTAGACCTTTATACGCAATAAATTGAAAACTTTCATATTTTATATGGGATACGGTCATATGGTCGACAGTCAACACCACTAGGTCAACATACTGAAAGGTCGACATTGGACAAGGTCGACAGGATGTTTGGTCGACATGGGGTTTTTCACTAGGGCGTGGTGGGAGAATAAAATAGTGTGCCGAGCGCAGCGAGACACCGTGCTTGAATGCAAGTGGACGCGGTGCACTGTGTCCACGTTGACTGTGTAGACATTCGGGTCAAAAAACAGTGAAAAACTCCATGTCAACCTTTTGACTGTCGACCTAATATTCTGTCGACCTTGTCCCATGTTGACCTAGATCCCTATCGACCTTTCAGTATGTCGACCTAGTGGTGTCGACCATGTGATCCATACCCTTTTATATAGTAGTCATTCAGCATTTTGATTACTTGTTGCCTTAAAGTATTACACTACTGTCTCCTTTTACTTCCTTCTTTAATATACCTGTGAGGAGACCCCACATTCCAAGAATTTCTCCTAAATGGATGTGTCATACAAATATTAGTATATATTTTGCTTTGTAACCTAATTGCATTTTGGCTAAGGAGCTGTCCGGCCTCAGAGCTAGGCAGGAATGGGTCTCTGAGCTGTGCTTGGGGGAGAGACAGGTGGGCTCTCAAGCATAGGAGTCCGGTCCAGGTCTTCAGACCTACACAGCCACAGGTGGAAACTGGGCTAATTGCAGTAGAAGAATATTTCTTAAGTTTGCTGTTCATTGTGCTGATGCCCTGTAGGGGCCAGTTAGTAGGCCTGAGTATTGTCACGCCAGGGACTTGGGCTGCCAGTGGCCAGAGGCACTACGCCCAAAAACAAATATCTTTCTTTAGTTGTTTATAAGAAGCTTTGTTTACAGTAAAGTGGATTTGTGGCTTGTACATACATAAAGTGGATTTGTGGCTTGTACAGTAGGTCATTAAGTACATACATAAATACCGAAAAACTGCCTGCTGTGTCTTATCTGAACAGCGAACCTGTTACAATGTATTGTCTATAGTGTATAGCATATTGTATTATTATGTGGTTAGCCTCAGCGGAGCTCCATCACCCACCCTTCCGTTACTTGTACCCATACAACGGCCGATTCCTCTGCGTCTAGATAGCGGCTGAGTGCCAGCACTTACACACAATCTGCCTTCATTTTACTTCACTATTTAAGGTAATTGTAAAATCAACTGCAGCGAGTGTTTCTAAGAAGACCACTGATAATATAGAATAAGGGGAATGGAGAGCGCCGCAAGAAATTTGCATGAACCAAGATTAGAGAAAATGATTCATTTTCTGCTTGACGTACCCGTCAGCAGCTTCATTCTGTGACATGTCGCTGCATTCAGACTATTTATTGCCCTTTTGATAATTCCCAGGGAAACCTGAAATAGACAATTCTTGAAAACATGATTATAGGCCCCAACCTCTCTGTACCCCCCTCCTCCAGTCACACACTTCAGAGCTTCCTACAAGCATGACATACAAACAGTACACATCGGAGCCCTTCTGATACCAGGTATAGGGGGTGTAGTCGCAGCGTGACAGCTGTGATGTTGATATTATTGAAATGTCAACACTGCATATGTTGGCATCTGCAGAGCATGTCGTCATGCTCTGGTCGACGCGGTAAATGTGGACAAAATATATTACACTCATACGTAGAACTGCAGGGATAGCGCAGCAGCTATGGATAAAAATGTCCCTGTTTAAGTTGTGGGTGTGATATAGCAGGTCGGTAATGTCAAGGTTGACCCCAAAACGTCGAAATACAAAAGGTTGACACACAAAAAAAAATGGTAAATGTGGATGGTCAAGTCTAAAAAATGGCAAAAAGTTAACTCTCTCTGCACCTATTAGATCTGCCCCACCTGCAGTACAGCATGGTTTTGTCCACCCGAGAACAAATTTGTCCTGCAATCAAGTCTGAATAAGGCCCATTGCACACCTCCCAACTTTTGGTCCTGCTGGCTCGGGACACACGCTTGGCGAAGCCGCGCGCGTGCCCGAAAAGGGGGCACGGCCTATGAAAAGGTGGCGTGGTCTCATGGGGATGACGCGTCCTAAGGACGCACCCCCATTTTCCGCTGCTCTGCGTCGCTGAATAGATGCTGTGTTATAGGTGAATTATGTGGGATACTGTCCCTTTAATATATAGAATGGTTTTAAAGATGGCCGCTTGGTTTCTCCTGCCGGAGAAGGTGGTTACCGTTACTTATCTGTTGGTGAGTTTTCAACCACAATGAAACATAACTAAAGGTATTTTTCCTGTTAATTATGAGCTGTGATGATACAGGAAAGAAGCAGGCCCTACAGGTGCGGTTGATTTGCATTTTCAGGGTATTTTAATGACTTTTAAACAAGGAAGTCGGAAGCCTTTGGGCTACCGGCTTAATGCTCTTCATTTTTAATTTTATGAGAAGGTTGAAAACATCATCGGTGAATGCGAAAATAAAGCGATTAACTTTTATTGTGATTGCCACTCAGTGAAATTAAGTAGTTTGCAGACAGCTGTGAGGTAGAAAGGAGAGCGAACAAAAAAATAAAAAATTAAAATATTAAAAAAAAAATGTAAACGGGACGGACTGTCAAATCTAATCCAAAAAGTTGCAATGATTTCATTATAACATTTCACAAAGACTTCTATTTGGTCAGAGGGCGCCTGCCTGTTACAATGTTACTACAGGCAGAGAGAATTAAGTCTAAAGCCCCGTACACACGGGGGAGATATATTGCTCAGTTTCTCCTTTTCATCAGCGACCAGAGCATGTTCCTGCGACCAGCGATCACTACAGGGGTAAAAACAGGAGCGCGCACCCGGCGATATATCGCCGGTGCACACTCCCATCGTGGGCAAGATGGTCGCTTAGCGACCATATTTCCCACGATATTATACAAAATCTTCCCCGTGTGTACCACCTTAAATGTGCCCATACACTTGTAATGGTGTGTACACACGGTACTTTTTGCCTTCCAAAGTTGACGATATAGCATACCTCCCAACTGTCACGATTTTAGAGGGACAGTCCCGATTTTCGGGTACTGTCCCGCTGTCCCACCCACGGCAGGCATTGTCCCGCTGCGGGGGTTGGCAGTTGGGAGACCCCCCAATCTAGTAGAATAGACGCTGTGCGCATGCGCACAGCGTCTATTCTCGTATGAAAATGAGGTTGAGGCTAATTAGCATAAGCCACGCCCTCATTTGTATAAGCCCCGTCCCCTTTTCGGGCGCTCAAGTGTACCTATTTCTTCAGGTCAAAAGTTGGGAGGTATGATATAGTCAACATCGGATCGGATCCGGATAGCAAGGGTTTTAACCCCGATCCGATTCCGATGCGCGTTCACGTATCGCAAGGCAGAAAGTCTTGTCTGCCATGACTAAATCGTGCACTATATAGTCAGACTTGTATGCAAATCGGATGTGCCTTAAGATACTATCCATGATCCGATCTGATCGTGGATAGTATCTTAAGGCACATCTGACCGTGTGTACACACCATAAGATTTATCTTCAGATCTGGCTGGTTGGAACAAAAACATGGTTATGGATGAGTGACAGTTTGGCAGTTTTCCAGCATTTCCAAGCAAATGGTCAACTGTCATTTACTCTCATCCATAACCATGTTTTTGTTGTAACCAGCCAGATCTGAAAATAAATCTGCATGTGTATGGCCACCTTCAGGCTAAACTCATGGTGTTCCACTGGGAACGCAGGTGTGACTATATATGCTCAGGCAGGATCACCTGACCTGAGCGCCCACCCCCTTTTCGGCATTCACCATCGGAAATAATTTATTTGCGAACGGAAAAATAATAATTCGATGGTCGGCTGCCATCGAATGAGGGGATGTGTAAGCATATATATCCCACGAGGATTCAGGCAGCGAGGGGGAGGGTGTTCGGTGGGCGGGTAGCGGTTTCCTGTTCGCAAGGCTGCAAATAGGAAAGCCAATCCCTGGGCATTTTTTCCATCCCGGAAATCGGATTGAAAAATGCTCAATCTCAGGATTCCCGGTATTGGCTTTCCTAATAAACAAACAAAAATGTCCCGGCCGCCCTGCATATTTACCTATGGCCGGGAGCAGTGGTGGCGGGCGGCTGTGTGAGGCTGGCGGAGCCGTGCGGGGTAGCGTTGCGGAGGTGTGTCGCTGCATCCGGCGGGCAGGAGGGTGGGCAGCTGGAGCAGGGCCGGGGAGCAAGGCTGTGGGCAGTTTGCCGGATCGACTGTTTGGCCTGCGCAACGTGACCGCTGACCGCCATCCTGCGCAGAGCCGGGTAACTCCATTTCCTGGTGTGCAACATAGTTGCCCCACTGCAAATTCATACAGTTGGAGAGGCGCTAAGGCCTTACGCAACAGCCTCACTCTGCATAGCTTTGGTCACAGGCTCGATGGTGCAACCATCCGATGTTTCTGATATACGTAAGAGGCAGATGTAAAAAGCCGTCAGTTGGCATCGCTGTTCCGTAGGCGTTATTTCCTCAAGTCCTCTGCGAACGATAATACAACTGCACGTGTATCGGCCTGCGCCCCAGGCCCAAAGAGGGAGATATTAAGGATGACTCGCACTAAACACTGTATGGGCCGCATAACCTACTGTATATACGTTATAGGATTAATCAGTACTACCACAAAGATTTTAATGGCGAAGGAAGAATAGATTGCGATTTTCACCTCCTTCCTACAGTAATGAAATATTTTATATGTGACTGGCCAGACGCGTCTCTCCTCCACAATTCCAGCAACCTGTTTTTTTAAATTGACAGTTCTAATTTAGGACTTGTTTCTATGGAAACTTGCATTAGCCTCTTCATAATCTTGCAAGAGTAGCCCAGTTAGGGTGGTGACCATCCATACAAAGACCTCATTAAATATCATCCCACACGTTGGCGAGATGGGCGTCTGTGTGCCAACAATACAACAATTTACATAAAATACCTGCAGCAGCAGTAAACACTTGTTATAAGCCAATAATTCATGAATCCCAGCTAGTGTCCTCTATTAGTATTAATTGGTCAGATCGCCCCGACGTCTAGCCGGGCAATTATTCTTGTTTTTGTGTCATTCCTTTCGCTTTCCAAAAATAAAATAATTGTTTAACAAAAAGTTTTATAAAAAAAAAAAGCTGCAGACTTAAAAAAAAAAAAAAACATTTCTGCCTCGGTAAGGGCGTACTGTTGGAATTGTTTTTTTTTTTATTGTTAAAAATTATTATTTTTGGTTTAAATAAATATTTTTAAAAAACTTAAAAACGGTTGAACGTGGAAACCGATGATTTGGCAAAAGGGGAAATACGTACGGATGGAAGAGGCAGATAAGTCTTTTAACACTCATGTTCTTACATATCATATTGTGATTGGGTTATTGCCAGACCTAAACATGGTTTCTGACACACAGGAGCTTTACCTGTGCTGCGCATAGATGTCACTGAGGAACACGGTTTCCCTGTTGTCAAAAGTTTGAATTTGTATAATGCTAATATTCCTGTTAGTCCCTATTCCTCTAGCGTCTCCAGATTCCTCCTGTCTCTCCTGATTCCTCCCATCTACCCCTATTCCTCGTCTCTCCCTATTTCTCCACTCTCCTGATTCTTCCCATCACCCCTATTCCTCCAGTCTATCCCGATTCCTCCCATCTACCCCTATTCCTCCAGCCTCTCCTGATTCTTCCCATCATCCCCTATTCCTCCAGTATCTCCCTATTCCTCCAGCCTCTTCCAATTTCTGCCATTACCCCCTATTCCTCCAGGCTCTGCCTATTCATCATATCAGCCCCTATTCCTCCAGTCTATCCCGATTCCTCCCATCTACCCCCTATTCCTCCAGCCACTCCCGATTATTCCCATCACCCCCTATTCCTCCAGCCTCTCATGATTCTTCCCATCACCCCCTATTCCTCCAGCCTCTCCCGATTCCTCCCATCACCCCCTATTCCTCCAGCCTCTCCCGATTCTTTCCATCACCCCCTATTCCTCCAGCCTCTCCCGATTCTTCCCATCACCCCCTATTCCTCCAGCCTCTCATGATTCTTCCCATCACCCCCTATTCCTCCAGCCTCTCCCGATTCTTCCCATCACCCCCTATTCCTCCAGTCTCTCCAAATTTCTCCCATCAGCCCTATTCCTCCAGCCTTTCCCAATCCCTCCCATCTACTCCTATTCCTCCAGCCTTTCCCAATCCCTCTCATCTCCCCCAATTCCTTCAGTCTCTTCCTATTCCTCCAGCCTCTCCCAATCCCACCCATCCCCCTCTGTTCCTCCAGTCTCTCCTAAATCTTTCCATCTACTCCTATTCCTCAAGCCTCTCCCAATCCCACCCATTACCCTCTATTCTTCCCCCCTATCTTCCCTGTTTCCTCCCTCTCTATGTACGAATGTTCTGCACTTTTCTTACCTCATACATGGTTTCCTTATCCTGTCTCCCCTCTGTGTTTCTGCACCCTCCTCCTCTCTCCCCCGCACCTCCTTGTGGCTGCTGAGGGTAGTGCATGTGCACCCGCGCCTTGTGTATACACATGGCAAGTTGGTATTGCTATGCTCAGGAAGAGTGGATTCTGGGAAGGCTGTCACCTATATAGTGTGTGTGTGTGTGTGTGTGTGTATATCCGTGTGTGTGTGTGCGTCTGTGTGTGTTTGTGTCTGTGTGTTGTATTTATTATTTTAAAACGTAAAACTTTATATAAGATATAAGAAGTAACATTGGTAGCACACGATTATCCTGCGCCTGTCTCTGGAGTTCCTGACTTATTACATGTATTATTCATTGTATTTTCGCTATCTAGCTTCCGTACCACCTGCAGGGCGCTGCACTATAATCTGTAGTAGAACACACTACAATGTAACAATCCAACATTACACATATTACGGGCAACCTCTGCCGGGTGCTCAGAGATCGCTGCTGCATTGGGCCCTGCGCTCAGCGTCATCATCTCTCAGCCGCAGCCAATGTGTTTATCTGACAGATGTAAGAATGGGAGATATATAAATAGATATGAGATAGATACACCGGCGGAGTTATACCCGCAGTGGGGGGCAGCTGCTGACGAGAGCCTGGCAGTACCGGGTACCAACCAATACCAGCCCCGCTACAGATGTATACACCGGCGGAGTTATACCTGCAGCAGGGGGGCAGCTACTGATGGGAGCCTGGCAGTACAGGGTACCAACCAATACCAGCCCCGCTACAGATAGATACACCGGGGGAGTTATACCCGCAGCGGGGGGCAGCTACTGACGGGAGCCTGGCAGTACAGGGTACCAACCAATACCAGCCCCGCTACAGATAGATACACCGGGGGAGTTATACCCGCAGCGGGGGGCAGCTACTGACGGGAGCCTGGCAGTACCGGGTACCAACCAATACCAGCCCCGATACAGATACTGACGGGAGCCTGGCAGTGCCGGGTACCAACCAATACCAGCCCCGCTACAGATAGATACACCGGCGGAGTTATACCCGCAGCGGGGGGCAGCTACTGGCGGGAGCCTGGCAGTACCGGGTACCAACCAATACCAGCCCCTTTACAGATAGATACACCGGCGGAGTTATACCCACAGTGGGGGGGCAGTTGCTGACGAGAGCCTGGCAATACCGGGTACCAACCAATACCAGCTCCGCTACAGATGTATACACTGGCAGAGTTATACCCGCAGCGGGGGGCAGCTACTGGCGGGAGCCTGGCAGTACCGGGTACCAACCAATACCAGCCCCGCTACAGATAGATACACCGGCGGAGTTAAACCCGCAGCGGGGGCAGCTACTGACGGGAGCCTGGCAGTACTGGGTATCAAACAACACCAGCCCCGCTACAGATAGATACACCGGCAGAGTTATACCGATAGATAGATAGATAGATAGATAGATAGATAGATAGAGATATTAGACAGAAACTGTAGATAGATAGGTAGATAGGTAGATAGATAGATAGATAGATAGATAGATAGATAGATACTGTAGGAACAGAGATTATGCCACCTCCCTTGTAGCTAATAATGAACCCTCATTTAAAAATGACTTTCAATGGCACTAATATAATATCTGTCAGTGCCAGTGAGCGGGTCTGAGGGCCGGTGGGCACGCTTCTCCCGTTCTGATCTCCCGCCAGCACCACAGGAGTCGGCCTGTTTGATAAGATTATAATTTTGTTTATATTGTGCTATAGGAGGACACGCTGAGCGTAACACGAGGAAACTGCTAATGTCAGCATGTAGAATAAGTCTTCTCTAAAATATAAGTGCTCTTCTCTTTCTGTGCCATTATTCCCTTCATACTTCAAGTATTTCTTGGAGGGGGATTGTCTCTTAGCCGACAATATATTGTAGTTGCTACAGAAGGAAAAACAAAGATGTTTCACATTCCGTGTTTAAGTCTTTGGCTGGTATCCAAATAGTCCCGCATATGATTCAGCCGCAAAAATTAGGGAATTTTCATGATTTTTTTTTTATCGTATTGCCAATTTTTTTTTTGCCGTAGCCAATTAGGGCCCAATATTTGCAGCCAAAAAGTTCTCTTATCCCCCAAAAATACATAACAAATGGCCGCTTATTGCATATTTGGTTTCATCTTCATGATGAGCTGTAAATTATCACCGCTAATTGGATCTACCCCATTGGGTCTGTGCCAAACTGTCTTGGATAAAATAATGAATGAAACCACTTTCCATAAACGGCCTGATTCTGGTTAGCTGTATCGCGCGAGGGGGTGTGTTCCGAATTATTTCTCCTTGCTTCGCAAATAAAAGCCAGTTGGAACTATTATTTGCGAGCGCCGGGAAGAAGGAGCGGGCATCTGACGTCCTGTGACATCAGCCACCAACCCACAGCATTCATAACCCGCCTGCGTACCCATGGGAATGCCAAGAACAGCGGCGTAACTATAGCACCGCAGCCCCCGCCACCGCGGGGGGCGCTGTGCATGTGGGGGCGCCGGGGGCTGCGGTGCTATAGTTACACCCCCCCCCCCAATCCCCAGCAGACTTACCTATCTCGCTGGTCCCGGCGGCTCCGTTCTTCTGCTGAGGTCCACCACAAAATGGCCGCCCCCATATAGCACACAGTTCTTTGAAAATGTCTGCTGTATGGGGGCGGACATTTTGTGGTGGTCCTCAGCAGAAGAAGAACGGAGACGCCGGGACCAGCGCGATAGGTAAGGCTGCAGGGGATTGGGGGGGGGGGGGTTTGCATGGGCGGCAGGGGATTGGGGGTGCTTGGCGGGGCGGCGGGGGGGGCGCCCCCCCCTAACGGCGGGGGGGCGCCCAAAACTTAGTTACTCCACTGGCCAAGAAACATGAAAAACTTGTGTCCACCTTTCCATATGTTGATCATGTCCATGTCAGCATTTTGCTCCTGTCGAACTTCTGTCAATGTCGACCTAGAGAATGTTGACCAGTCCGGCCCAGAGCGATTTAATTATTTATTTAAATATTATATTTCCATATCGTATCAACTTGTGCTAAATGCTTATTATATTTTTTTATCTATTTATTACAGATGATTAGACGCAGGATATCGTAGTTACATTTTAATGATCTGGAATATTAGGAAACATCACAACGGCAGTAAACAAGTCAATACAGTATTGCCCGCGGCAACTGCAGAGCTTATTAGGAGTTGGCTATTAATCACAGGGCCTGTGTTAGTGGTGCGGCTGTACAATATATATATCTGGCAGCACACAGTACAGACCTTGTACAAACAGACGGTGCACAATCGGCATTGAAACAAAGCGACCAATCGGAAAGCTCCGATCATCATTTTCCTTGCGGTAGACACATAAGGGTAATTTTCCTAAGATGGCAGTTCTATGTCACATGGGATGTTGCTACGGGCAACCAATCAGATACTATCTATTATCTTCCAGGAAGTACTAAATAAATAAAATTAAGATTCTGACGCCCACCATTGGACCCCGTGCACTGGATCCACAGAAGACATACTACAGGGTTGAAGTCGGTCGGACCTCCCATTGGAGTACGCTGGCCAGAACGGTGACACTGGGAGCCTGTTCTGGGCCTTCCACTCTATGGTCTTTGGATGAAAACTTTAACAAACTGTAATAACTGACTGAAATAACCATAAATCAGTCAACTAAAATAAGGAGGAAGACTTTATATCATCTCACAGTGAAAAAGTGATTATATAATGGAACAGAAAGGAAAGCTGGGGATCGGGGCTATCGGCGACACCCCAAAACCAAAAGTGAAACTAGGCAGCCACCTGATGGGGGTGTTGGAAGAGCTGCTAAATATCTACATATATAAAAGGCTCACTACTACCTCAGAGGGGGTATTCTGAGGTGAAGTACCCCCACTGACCACTAGAGGGCACTCAATGGACCAAATTACTCAACAGAAAGTAAAAGCAAAATGATCTGTATTAAACATACTGGATGTGGAGAGGGGGAGCTGTGAAGACAGAGATGGGAGGTAGGAGCAGATGGGACTAATCTGTTTTGAAGGGGTTTTAACTAGCATATTATTTATATTACACATATATATATATATATATATATATATATATATATATATATATATATATATATATATATATATATATATATCAGGGTTGCCGACCCTCCCGGAATTCCCGGGAGTCTCCCGAAAATCGTAATGTAAATGTCGCAATCCGTGGGTCTCAGAGGAGGGGGCGGAGCTAAAATGGCACAATCGTGTAATTTTAGCCCCGCCCCCTCCACGGTGATCAGTAATTTCTCCTATTACCCGTAATGGGGTCGGGGCTTAATGACGTCACGGTCAAGCCCCGCCCCCCGATCGGGTAAGGAAAGTCTCCTCTCCGGGCTTCTCCCGGAGAGGAGCATTTAAAAGTCGGCAACCCTGATATATATATATATATATATATCAGGGTTGCCGACTTTTAAATGCTCCTCTCCGGGAGAAGCCCGGAGAGGAGACTTTCCTTACCCGATCGGGGGGCGGGGCTTGACCGTGACGTATATATATAAAATTGCAGTAGCTCTAATGTAAATGTTTGTTCGCAATACTGATTTTCTTATCTGTAGATTTAGTGCAACCTCTGTAACTTCCTTGTTTTTAAACAACTTCTACGCACCTGTGATTCCTCTGTTCTCTTAAATTAAGCAGGTGAATTACTCCCCCCCCCCCCCCCAATATAAATACCACCTGTGGCTACCATCTTAAATTTAACCGAGCTTGCCGAATCTCACATTCCGGCTGTGCTTTCCATTTAAAGGTGAGCTTGGCTGAGATGAGACAAAGTACCTCTGCAATTCGCAAGGTTCAGTAGTTCTTTAATTGGCCATTCCAAAAAACAAGTCCCAATTACACAAATGGGTATTTAATTCCAAGCGTCCTCATGAGGTGTCTCGGTGCCTGCTCAAAAGTTTACACAAATTGACTCAAACCTTCTCTGCTACAGGAACTGCTGAACTATAGCGAATATCTGACTGAACTTTCTCGCCCAAATCCGTAATACACACGCCTCCCTTGTAAGCAATAATGCGAGGCGATCAGCACTGGTTGTGCTTCACTATTTACTGTATTTGCATACGTTATGTGTTCTATATAACTTATATATTTCTACATTAGGGTGACCAACTCATCCCTTTAATCCGGGACACATATTAATTACACAGTTCTGTGGCTGGCTTTCACCTGGTTTTAAACTGTCACACCTCAAAACTCCATTTCACCTGGTTTCAAACTGCCACAGAACCTGTGTAATTAATATGTGTCCCGCATTAAAGGGATGAGTTGGTCACCCTATTCTACATATACGTTATGTGTTCTATATAACTTATATATGGCTGACTTATATTCAAGTTCAAATAATTGGGTGTGAATGGAAAGGTCAACTTTGTCTAAGGAGACAATTAAGAGGTCGACACACAAAAGATCAACATTCATATGGTAGACACTGCCAAAATGGCGACATGGTAAACGGTGACACAGGCCAAAGGTCAACATGAAAAAAAGGTAGACACATAAATACATAGACATGATTCTTTTTCTAAAGTTGTTTTGCGGTCAACGTCGACACCTGTCGACATGGACCACAAATTAGTGTAGCGCAGTCGCTAGCCATGCATTCATTCCCAATCAGGTGAATGCTAGTTTGAATAAATAAACAATTAAGAAAAAAATTAGAAAAACTGTCGACCTTTTCATGCGTCAATGTTTCATGTCTACCTTTTTGTGTTGGCTTATTGGCCCTTATTCTGATCTCGGCGGTACGGCCCGCGTGCGGCCGTACCGCCGATGTTTTCACTCTGCACATGCGCAGAGGTCACTCTGCGCATGTGCAGGCGAAATCGCCGCACAAAAAATGTATACGCCGCAAAGGGGGCGTATAGGGGCGTGAGGGGCTTAATAGCCTCATTACCCTATGCATACGCCCAGCGTTTCATGGGCGTTCCCATGCAAACGCGGGGCGTATGCATGGTAATGAGGCTATGACGCCAGTGATGGGGGCGGAAAGCTGACATCGCCGGATGTCAGCTCTCCGCCCCCATACAAGCTTTCACACGGACGATTGTCCGTGTGGTCTAAGCTTGCGGGAGCTGGTGGAGCGTGCGGCCCTGCCTTCGATGGTCGCCGACCATCGAATGCAGGGGGCAGCTCCCACCATGGTGGAGGCGTACGCCCCACCATTTTCATGCGGATCGCCAGCCGTCCGCGTACGGACGGCCGTGGCGATCCGTATTGTAGGCGGGGATTGGTTTGTGCGGCCGGAGCAACGTATGCGGCTCCGGCCGCACAGATCAGAATAAGGGCCATTGACTGCCAACCTGTACACAATAGACGTATCAACGAGATACCCTAATACCTGACGAAATGCACCTTTAAAATGGATATCAAAATATTTCCTGTGAATTTATTTTCATTCAACTAAGGACGCCGCCGAGTAAAACGTTGGATTGCAAAGGGCTTTAAAGTAATTAACGTATAGAATTAACATGTGCTAATTGTAAATGATGGCTGGAAATATGTGGCAGGGAGTTTTGACCTTGGTCCAATATGCTGCCACATGTTGCTTAACTGAAGCTGGGAATGCACGTGGGCTTTATCTGACAGTGTTTATCAGACCCTGCAGATATCGTGGACATACACAGAGATGTTCCTCCATGTAGCTATGATATCTGGTATTCTTCTCTGAGGACATCTGCCCATTCCTTCCCTGTGATAGAACAGGTAATATGTGCGTCGGTCAGCCCCACGGTAAGGCATAAACTGCCTGGTGCGATGGACTAATGACTTGGAAAATATTGGGCGGACATGCTAGATCGGGGGTGGCCAAACCGGTCCTCGAGTTTTTGTTGTGTTTTGCCGTGAGTAATTAAATAAAACCAGACACACACACAAAACAAAGCAGTCCCGCAACTCCCAAAAAAGATAAAGTTCCAAGTATCTATGAACGAGAACACAAAGGGGGTATTTCGACCATCGGGATTCCGACTGCCGGCATTTCATACCGAATCCATTATGAGGGTGTTCCCACAGACGGCGTCTCAGGCGCTGGGTAAGCTGCGATCTCTGCAGCTTATCAAGCCAACCTGAATAGGGCCCTATATGCAGATGTGCACAGTACTGCACAACTGCACTGTGCAGTCGCTGCATGACCGTCACTCCCTTACATCCCTGGCCCCCCACTGCCCAGCGTCAGCGGGGACTCCTGTAATGTGAATGGGGCTTATTCTATGATTCGCACCCATGCTGAATGCTGCTTTCTCCTCCTGCGTTAGTTCTGTTACAGTGGGCCTTATTCTGGTTCACTCTCAGAGGCAAATTCCTTCTCAAATGGACAGAACCATGTGCACTGCAGGTGGGGCAGATGTAACATGTGCAGAGAGAGTTAGATTTGGGTGAGTTATTTTGTTCCTGTGCAGGGAAAATACTGACTGCTTTATTGTTACACTGCAATATAGATCTCACTTTGAAGTAAAACCCCACCCAAATCTAATTTTCTCTGCACATGTTACATCTGCCCCACCTGCAGTGCACATGGTTTTGTCCATTTGAGAAGGAATTTGCCTCTGAGAGTGAACCAGAATAAGGCCCAGTATTCTTCACTTACAATACAGGGAGCTGTCCATTGTCCTGAAATAGAATCCTAACATCAGCAATCTCCCCACCGCACCACAGAGTCTCGCCCGGAACAATGCCGGCTGGCAGGAATATGCTAAGTCTTAACCTGAACTTTGTATAAAACTGTAAAAATTAACAAAACTCATCGCGGTTCCTGCAGGATTTGCAGCCTCTGCGCTGTAGGTTTTATAAAACAGATCTTATCATTTAACAGCGCTCCGTAAATTATGCCCAGGCAGTTTATGACTCTGTAATAACGAGATTTACCACTTAAGCTTTTGCGACGGATTGTGGAACTTTTCTATACCTAAATGAAATCCTTTAGACTCAGCTCTGCCTTAATATATATCTGTGTAATAAGTACGGGGAAAGTATTTTACGAGGATGTGCTCAATTCTCCAGGAATCGCGCCGCTCATTTCTCATCGCCGATGTATTTGCTGGGATAATGGATGGATCTATTATACGGAAAATTATAACTGAAATACAAATTACATTTGTTAGAAAGGAATGTAAAAAAAAAAAAAGAAGACGTTTTTGGAGAGTAGAAAAGTTGATAAATGATTATAAACGGCGACTGCATTGCATAGGGCCTGATTCAGATTTGTTTAGCAAAGCAAAAAAAAAAAGCGCACAATTGGACAAAACAACGCTGCGCTGCAGGTGAGGCAGATGTAACAGGTGCAGAGAGATTTAGATTAGTGTGGGGTGTGTTCAAACTGAAATCTAAATTGCAATGTAAAAAATAATACGGCCAGTGTTGACCCCGCACAGAAATAAAATATAAACCAACCACATCTAAATCTCTCTGAATATGTTACATCTACCCCACCTACAGCGCAGCATGGTTTTGCCAAGTTGTGAGTTTTTTTAATTTGCTGCTTTTTTTAATTTGCTGCCTGAATCAGGCAGGTGTATATAGAGGTATATATAGGTATATATAGAGTTTGATTGATCTAATTATATGCCAACCTAAGTGGGAGATGTATCAAGCCTTTTAAAGAGTGAAAATATATAATGAAACTGCAGAGGTCGATAATCAAAAGGGCCACATGAAATTCTCCCAAATGTCGCCATGGACACCTTCAAAGTGCTGCGCACAGCACATTATTTTATTCTCCCACCATGTTGTAGTGGATAGTAGGGCATAAAATACCACCTGTCGGCACATGTCGGCTCCCAAAAAAATGTGAAAAACTCACAACGACCTTTTCACCATGTTGACCTTTTTTTTTAACCCAGGGCCAGCCTCTGGAAGGGCCCAGGCAGCTCATTTTTGCCCACCACAACGCTCCCGACTGCCCCCGCTGTACTCAGTGCGCTGAACAAAGCAGGTCTTCAACCCCGCGGCCAATTAAAATGCTGCACCGGCCTTTGAGCCAATCAGAGCTCACGCACCAGCAGCCAATCAGAGCGGCTGCCGGTATGCAAGCTCTGATTGGCTCACCAGCCGGTGCTGCATTTTAATTGGCCACTGTCATCGTTGAAGAAGCCGGTGCTCCGGGACCTCCGGGCTGCAGCTCAGCGGAAAAGGAGATGGGGGAGAAGGAGCCAGGTTACGGTAAGTCAAGTGAGGAGAGGGGGGCACGGGGCCCGGACTAGAAATGAGTCCCGTGCCCCAAAATTCCTGATGGCAGCCCTGGGTCAATGCAATGCATGTCGACCTAAATAGGTTCTGCGCTGCAATAATCCAGCAGAAATGACGGCACATATTTAGGGCCCCTGGAAATTGAGACGCATTTATTTGATTTCTTACTGAAAAACAAAAAGAACATAATTTTGTTAAAGTTTTCCCTAACTAACAGCGCTCATTTGTCCTGGCGTAGATATTAATAGACTGTCGCTAAAATCTCAGCTCGTATCATATACTTAGTTACTGCTATTCTCAGCTAATTAAAAACCGTCAGAATGATGAACCATTTCTAGAACAGAAGGCGGCGGCGGCGCTCTGCGATGTAAGAACACTCTGGAACATCACTGTAATCTGCGCAGCTTTGAGGTCCACTGCGTCCTCTAAGATGCAAAACAATTTCAGAAACAGTTCAATACTCCTAGCCCTACCATCTCCGGAGCCCATCCGCTAATTAGCCAATTAGACACGCCAGGCCAGCAAAGTTTTAACATAATCAAGGGGGCAAAATAAGGAGCAGAGGAGATGAAAAGGAGAACAACAACTTTTGCCTCTTTTAAATAAACTGCAGCAAGGAGGAGGGGGGAGGAGGGTACCGGCATAAATCACCGGTCAGTTTCTCTTGTGGCGATATTGGCCCTTATTGTGGTGGAGTGCTCCCTTAAAAAAAAAAAAAAAACACTGCCTCCCTGGGTCTGGGCAGCGCTGCTTATTGACATTGGCTGCCCGGACCTGCGCACCCAGTCCCTGTCCCCGGCAGCCGGCTTGTAATAAGCCAGCGCCGGGGACTTCAATACAAAACCCGGAGGGGAGGAGGGGGAAGGAGGAGGTGCGGCGGAGGGGAGGCTTGCCCGGCTGTACACTGAGGCACAGCCCGGAAAATTCTCGGGATTGCCACTGAAGGGGTTAAATGCATTTCTTACTGATCTCCCATGCGGCCTATCAGAGACGTTACGTATTTCTGATGATACAGATATGTGTAACAGAGCTGATACTCCAGGATATGGTCATTATGTCCACCCTATTAAGGTCGACATGCAGGCCCTAGATCGACATCTGATCTGAAATAGGTTGACAGGGTTGGAAGGCCGACACGGGACAACAGTCAAAAAAGGTTGACATAATTTTTTTCACGTTCTCTTTACCTGACTTGGCGACAGGCATCATTTCTTGCCCAACAATCCACTAGGGCCAGGGGGGGGGGGGGGCAGAGAAGTGTGCCGAGATGTGAGGGGACCGGGTACACTTAGACAGATGGGACCATAAAACAGTGAAAAACTAATGTCAGCTTTTTGATTGTCGACCTGTCGACTTATTTCAAGTGTCGACCTAAGGCCTGAGGACCTTCCGTGGTCGACCCAACGCTTCGGGCACTATTATATCCCGCTTCAGGCACTATTATAATCCTGAAAAATTTGTGCCTACCTTTTTAGTGTCGCCCACGTACATGTTGACATTAAGCTTGTGTTGACCTATCACTGTCTACCTAGGATAAGTCGACCATTCTTAAGTGATTTTGCCAATAGCCCCAATCAGATTCCAGGCATTTTCTAGGATGCGATAGAGAAATGATCGGTTGCTATGGGAAACATCGCCTCATTTCACTTTTACAAGCTTTAGTAAATACACCACTAAGGGGGAAATTAACTAAGATGGGCGTTCTATTCCAGATGGGACGTTGCTGTGGGCAACCAATCAGATACTATTATCTTCTAGAAGGTGCTAAATAAATAATAAGTAGTTTCTGATTGGTTGCCCGTAGCAACATAGCATTGTGTGTCATATAGATGCGCCTCATTTAACCGACCCCAAAGCTTCAAATGCAGAAATAGTAAATAATAAACAGGAATAAATGAAGGCGTACAGTAGTGTAAACCACTGACCGTTCACGTGAATATCATCAATGTGAATCAGCCCCAGAGCGTAGTGTCAGATAATATGGATGTGGAGGGAAAGGTCTGTAGTTCTGTGCTGGCCCTTCGGAGTTTCCCACCATTACGCCCGTTCTACCTTGTTACGCGGAGCCTAGAGCATAAACCTGTCCACAGCGACTGTCCGCCACACTCTATCCTGCGTCCTCCCACAGATGCTGGTAACAAAAATAAACCCAGATATGTGAGAATTCAGAGTGTAAGCTCCATGGGCCAGAGAAAGATGTCCTATTCTCTGTACATCACTATACAATATGCAGGTGCTTGAGGAATTATTGATATGTATACGGAATTTATCGGCACCTTTCGGTATATATAGACACAGCAGTATTCTGTTATGGCAGAGGCTGGCTGGGCATGCTAGGACTTGTAGTTCTGCTACAGCTGGGGAATAACAGGCTGTCTCTGACACCTCTGATTCTATGAGAAAATGAGATGACAGATAACTGAGCGTCTGTAACAGGACCCTGTGCTCTGTCTCCCATATACACAAATACCAGCCGCATTCAGACACACACTCCCTCTTACTCACTACCAACACACCTGCAGCACCCACACACCCATACTCACTACCAATAACATGGCAGCACCCAGATGTACCCATACCCGCACTCACTACCAACACCACTGGAGCACCCACACACCTATACTCACCTCCAATAACATGGCAGCACCCAGACGCACCCATACCCGCACTCACTACCAACACCCCTGCAGCACCCACACACCCATACTCACCTCCAATAACATGGCAGCACCTAGACACACCCATACCTGCACTCACTACCAACACCCCTGCAGCACCCACACACCCATACTCACCTCCAATAACATGGCAGCACCCAGACACAGCCATACCCAAACTCACTACCAACACCCCTGCAGCACCCACACTCACACTCACTACCAATAACATGGCAGCACCCAGACGCACCCATACCCACACTCACTACCAACACCCCTGCAGCACCCACACACCCATACTCACCTCCAATAACATGGCAGCACCCAGACGCACCCATACCCGCACTCACTACCAACACCCCTGCAGCACCCACACACCCATACTCACCTCCAATAACATGGCAGCACCTAGACACACCCATACCTGCACTCACTACCAACACCCCTGCAGCACCCACACACCCATACTCACCTCCAATAACATGGCAGCACCCAGACACAGCCATACCCAAAATCACTACCAACACCCCTGCAGCACCCACACTCACACTCACTACCAATAACATGGCAGCACCCAGACGCACCCATACCCACACTCACTACCAACACCCCTGGAGCACCCACACACACGCATACTCACCTCCAATAACATGGCAGCACCCAGACGCACCCATACCTGCACTCACTACCAACACCCCTGGAGCACCCACACACCTATACTCAACTCCAATAACATGGCAGCACCCAGACGCACCCATACCCACACTCACTACCAACACCCCTGCAGCACCCACACACCTATACTCACTACCAATAACATGGCAGCACCCAGACGCACCCATACCCGCACTCACTACCAACAGCCCTGCAGCACCCACACACTCTCACTAACATGGCAGCACCCAGACACACCCATACCCGCACTCACTAATAACACCCCTGCAGCACCCACACACCCATACTCACTACCAATACCATGGCAGCACCCAGACACACCCATACCCGCACTCACTACCAACACCCCTGCAGCACCCACACACCCATACTCACTACCAATAACATGGCAGCACCCAGACACACCCATACCCGCACTCACTACCAACACCCCTGCAGCACCCACACTCACACTCACTAACATGGCAGCACCCAGACACACCCATACCCGCACTCACAACCAACACCCCTGCAGCACACACACTCACTCATACCTGCACTAACTACCAGCACCACAGCAGCACCCAGACACCCCCATACTCACATTCACTACTAACACCCTGGCAGCACCCAGACACACCCATACCCTATCACCTGAAATACTTTGTGCTACTGTGAACAATTCTGACATCTGATTGGTTACAGAACAAAACTGCAGACATATAACTTAATTATTTAAAAAAACAAATTTATCCAAGACTCTAACCCTACACTTAAGGGGCATACACACTGGGTGATTTAAGCCCTGACCTGACTAGAAATGAAGCACGGATCGTTCTGTGTGTACACCCTATAGCGTTGGCCATGCGCGGTCCCACGTATCGCCATCGCCCGCAGAGATCGACAGTGCCACCAGCATAGGCAAAACACTGCTCCGCAAGATCGCTGAAAACTGCAAAAAGATCCTGTTTCCAGGCCAACAGACGGACAGTCCCGCACGATGCACCAGACATCCCTAATACACAAAAGAATATTTACTGGTTCCGTTTAAATACCCACTGATTTCCAGTCTGACAAGCAATTCATTCTCTCACTTAATTCAAAAGATATTAAAATAGTAATGTAGGTTACAGCCCCCTGCGGATCGTTAGCGTTCAGCCAAGTTACAATATTAAGACGTGGAAAATCTGTGGCGATTTACGCGGCCCTTTTACTGTAACAGAGCTAAGTCTGAGAGCGGCTTCACTATTGTAAATGATGTTACCTATATAATGTGTAACGATCAGACAACAGGGAAGCAGAGGAGTGTAATATAATAGGCACAATGATACAAAGTACAGAAACACAAAATGAAATGAAAGTACATAAAACTTGCCTAGAACATTATCACATGCCGTAAACAGGGACGCCAACAGCTCGGCCGCGACTTGGTAAAATGGAGGTGGTGTGGCCTCCGGTCAAGGGTGCGGGTAGCAAATACTGAATTTGTGCGGGGAGCATTGCAAACAGAAGGAGAGAACAGGCTGCAGCTGTCTGTCTCCCCAGCTCAGCAGCGTGTGCTGAGCTGGGGAGAGAGGCTGTGCTGCAGCAGCAGCCTGTCATCTCTCTCCACACTGCCTGGATTTTCAGGAGCCTCCCAGCCATTCTGGAGTGTATGTGTAAAATGTGCAGTTTCTGAATAAAGCTGTCCAGCATTTGTGGACTGCAAGCAAAAGCAGCCAGTGTTTACCCTGCATGCACAAACAATGTATGTATTTGCCTCCATTGCATTAACATGGTTTTCTCCAGGTACAAAATTATATATTTTTTTCTTTGCCCCAACCTGGTCAGTTGGTTGCAGTGGGCATTACCTGCTTTTCGGTATGTACCTATTGAACGCTAGATGAGTTATTAAAAAATATTGCTCAGAAGGGCCTCGGTCAGTGTGTATGCACAGAGGCACTTATTCAGATCTGTTCGCAGCACAAATTTGTTCTCAAAATGGGCATAACCATGTGCACTGCAGGTGGGGCAGATGTAATATGTGCAGAGAGAGTTAAATTTGGGTAGGGTGTGTTGAAACTGAAATCTAAATTGCAGTGTAAAAATAATGCGGCCAGTATTTACCCTGCACAGAAACAAAATAACTCACATAAATCTAACTCTCTCTATACATATTACATCTGCCCCACCTGCAGTGCACATGGTTTTGCCCATTTGGAGAACAAATTTGTACTCCGATCAGATCTGAATAAGGGCCAGTATCATATGGCCGGCCTTACAGCCTTAGCAGCACAATTATTACAGGAGCGTGTAGGATACGAACTTATAGCATTGCAGCATTGCAGCTTGGGATTTTCTATATGGCTGAATTTACATAGACGATCTAGAAGAGGGGTCTGCCTGGAGGAATCCTGACTGGAGTATCCTAGGCAACAAGTGCCTTTATGTGCTGGGAATCTCAGCCCTTCTCAGAAATGGAATTCAAAGCAATGGTTTAACTCAGCACATTTCTGCCACTCCGCGAGTTGTGGGCACCCTGCAGCTCCCGGCGCAAACAGAGGCTGAGGGTTCAACAAAACCTGAACAGCCCATTGGTTGTCTAAAATCTGTGTACATGAAATATCATGCTGGTACTTGTAGTTCTGCGACAGTCACAGGTCTATTAACTTGGCACCAAATAAATGCAATTTAGTCTGCACATGGGGCAGAGACATGAATGGGGAATAATGCATTCATGAGCTCTAAGCGTCTAAAAATTAAAAGAGGTAATGTTGCCCATAGCAACCACTCAGATTCTGTCTATTATTTTCTAGTCTGTAAGATCACTAACATAGTTCCCCATATTCTCCCAGCCTATTGCACAGTCATTAAAAGGCATTGGGACCCTCTGCTCTGGACAAACATAACAGGAAACCACAGGTGTTATTAATTAGCAGACTGTGATTCACAATACAGTTTAAGAAAACCTGGACTGGATTTAGGTTGTCCTGCTGCTGCTGCACTAAGCCCTGGACTGGATATTCCACATTGACTTCATGTGGAATTGTGTTTAGAGATGCCAATCCCAGGGCAGTTTTTCAATTCCGGGATTTGGGATTGAAAAATGCTCAATCCTGGGATTCCCAGGATCCCGACATTGTCATCCCTAAAAAAAGAAAACAATGCCCCCGTCCCCCAAATTATCTTACTGTACTTGGGTGAGCAGATAGTGCGTCCGGGAGTGGGGCAGGCAACAGGGGTGCGTTGGTGCTGCCGGGTGCGGGCAGTCAGCAGCAGTGCAGAGGTGCGGGTGTGATACTGGAAGCGGTTGCTCGGTTGTTTGGCAGCGGTGCGTTGGTGCCACCTGGTGCGGGCGGGAGGCAGCAGAGTGGCCTGCACAGTGTGACCTCTAACCTCGTTACGCTTCACAGAGCCGCATGCTGGGCATCAGGAACAGCCAGGTAGCGTCTGAGTGGGCGCATGCGCAGTCTAATCCCGGCAATTTATGGGCCAAATCCCAGGATCCTGAGCATCCCGATCCCGGGATTGACCACCCTAATTACGCTGTCCATGCCACAATATATATATATATATATATATATATATATATATATATCATTCAGTATGTAGATTAGGATATATAGTGGAGCTAGAAACTGTCAGTATAATATATATATTGTGGCAGAGACAGCATCTCCCTACATGAAAGTAATGTGGAGGATCCAGACCAGGTTTTGGGTACAGTAGCAGAATCCCAGGTGTGTAATCAGTAGCACCTGGGATTTCCTGATATAAGGGTTTCCAGGGCAGAGTCAGCTTGCTCTCAATGATGGATTAGCCTCCCAAGCGATAGGCCAGGATTGTAGGCTATGGTAGGGACCATTGGAGCCTTTGCAAAAGTCTGTGATGCTGAGATTGCCTGTATGCTACTGCCTGTAATAACGATTGCATAAGGATTAACCTGCTATGCGGTCACCTGCTGTTCAAAATAAACAACAGTCTTCATCTGAGTCCCCGTGTTTGTGATCCTTGTCACTATATATATATATATATATATATATATATATATATATATATATAATGCGCACATTTAAAAATATTAATTGTATATCTTTTGAAGTTATCCTTTAATTGAAAGAGTTAACTGTACCAGTTGTGAATAAAAGAATCACACAAACTATATAACAATGTCACAATCCAATATTTCCGCCTTGTTAGCTTCTGCCCCCTTTCAAAGACTCACCCCGGTAATCCGGACCCTTCTCCTTCCGTAGGAGAAAATCATAACGCCGTTAGATCTTTTCCGGTGCTGCTACTTATCGAGGAATCCTTATAGGACGCGATGACCCCTCTCCACCTCGCTGTTGAAAAACTGATGGTTCTAAGACGCAAATGTCACCATCAAGTACCAGGAAACTCATCCACCAGCATATGAATAATCAAGCTTCCCAGAAGCGAAAGTGGGGCATCTGTGGATCAGAGGCGCGGAGCGGCGCACAATCCCCCCGGTAACAATGGGGATTTTTCCTTTGATGCCTTTGGCACCTGTCCCAGATTACCGGCAACAATCGTACATTTGGTCTTGCAAGGACCCTGTTCTAGATCCTGTTCTAGAATATGTGATGTGCAGATGTTTAATGATGGGAGATCCACTCCGGCAGGAACAGTCTGACCTTTTTATTTCAGGGAAAGTAATAATGTAGATAATGATTCCTTCGCTGACAGCGGAACTGGTCGGTACTGGAACTATGGAATCATTCAACTGTTCTACACATTCTGGGATATATACAATTTAGGGGCAGATTTACTAAGCTGGTAATGTTACTGCAACTTCATCACCTGCCAATCAGCAAACTGACAAGTTACAGGCTGGTTTTGAAAAATGACAGTGATGGGCTGACTGTCCGGGGATAAAGTACCAGCCACTTTTATGCTGGATACACACCAGAGGGATTTGGGCTCAATTCCCCCAATTTCGATGCGATTTCGAACCGACTGTATGCTCACCTGGTTTCCCACGGGAACGTCTGGGGTTTTCATGGGGGCGCCAATAAAAAGCTGGACGTTCCCCTGCTTCAGACTCATTTCTGCCCCCATCCTCCCCGAATTTGGCCTGTTCCGATCGTTATAGAATCACCCCAATGTCTAGACCAGTGATGGATAACCTTGACACTCCAGCTGTTGTTGAACTACACATCCCAGCATGCCCTGCATCAGGTTCAGCATGGCCAAATAGTAAGACTGATGCAGGGCATGCTGGGATGTGTAGTTCAACAACAGCTGGAGTGTCAAGGTTAGCCATTACTGGCCTAGGTCAACAGTCTTTTAGTAGACAGCAGGACAGCATGCACAAGGACAAAAGGTTGACGCAATCAAAATGCCGACAAAGAAAAGGAGAACACATGAAAAAGTTGACATAAGTTATTTTTACTATTTTGTATGTGAATGTCGACATCGAAGCATGCGTGGATGGTAAAGTGACAAATGATAAAAAATGGATAAAACTCATGTTGACCTTTCTATGAGTCGACCATTAACTCATATAAGCTACTCCTCTCCTTTATGAGGTGAAGTACCGCCAGTGACCCCTAGAGGCCACTCGACAGACCCAATGACTCCATTGTGTACGAAAAAAGATGTCATCACAGAAAGTGAAACAATTTTTGCAGGGACACTGATCTGTATCAGACTTGCTGGATATGGAGAAAGGGGGCTGTGAAGACAGAGATTGGAGGTATGAGCAGATAGGGACTGGGGGTGTAGAGTTTGTGGGCTAAAAACTGTCACAGCTCAAAGTAAAAGTACATCGCAGAAGCTGAGAAAGAAAGAAAATAGATAGAGATATACAAGGAAAATAAATAAATAAATAAATAGATAACAGATACATTATGAGAGAGAGAGATGGAAAGATAAATGAGATACATAAAATAATAGATAAATTATGAGACAGAGAACGATTAGATTAGATTATATATGATATATTACTAATTAGATAATTACATAGATAGATATACATTATATTATATATCTCATTATCTAATTATCTAACAGGATAAAAAGATAAATGATGAGATATAAGACAGACAGATCGATTAATCGATAGATATCGTAGCCAAATCAGTTGCGCACTTTTATCTTCCGTCTGAGTCTCAGCTAACGAGGAATTAGCTCAATCAGCGCATTATCCCCCATCGCTCACACACCAGGTATATTATTAGCTATACTTTTTACATTAAGCACAAAGAGCCGTAAGTGTGGGAGGAGGGAGAAGATAGAAGATAAAGGTTATCTTTCCTTAATCAGACACGTTTGGTCAGTCTATGTATGCGTAGGAGCTAATTGCACAATCATTGCAGGGACTTATTAGTGTAACATTGAGTGGTGCTAGATTGGAGATCCGTTATCTAAAGGGAAGTCTTGGCACCTATCTCCGGCACAGATACAGAGTACGCCCTCTGCTATTTCAATATTGCTGTAGGTATCCTGATGAATTGCAAATCAGGACATGTTCTGCCTTTAAATATGTATCCCATATTTTTTTTTTTTGCTCATTTCAGCAATGCTAATAAATTATAGCAAATAGAACGTACGAATAAAACAAATCAGCGTTCCATTCTCTTACAAACACACGAGACTAGGTGTAATGTATTGAATCTAATTCTACCGCTATACCGGTTTCGCCGGAGCCGTGATTTAATGTAACAATCCGGATGGAGCCAGCAAAAACACAGTTAGCTTGGAATACAAGAATGATTTATGTTACCAAATGCGCTCACCGCTCTGGGCGTCTTGACGGATCGTATTAACCATTGCTATGGGACTAGTTATGTATTAGGATTTTGCTATACTGTATTTGAGAAAGGGGCCTTTAATTTATATTTTTATTTTTTCCAATGCAGATCCTTTGATTGGGGCGATTCATTCCGAGACATCTTTCCACCCCCATACTTGCTGTGCAAACATCTTTTTTTCTCTGGATCATATTGGGATTAAAAAATACACAAGATGCAAACACTGTATAATCTCCCCAAAATTGTGTGGCCCTCCCTGACGCTATACACCGATTGATTTTGCGGCACTATATACTACACTATAATACCCCCGATCTCGCGGCCTTCCTACCTGCCATGCCCCCTATACACCAACCAGGCTGCTGTTAGTTAAAAGGTTCGACACATATGGTGGACATGGTCCAAGAATCAATAAAAGCAGTAAGTCGACATAACGACATGAGTTTTTAGACTTTTGCACGGTTACATGGACTCCAATTAAGATCCACTGCATGCGTACCTGGTCCGAAACAAGCCATGCGAGGGGAAACAGTATATTATTTGAGGGTCGACATGTTCAGGTGTCGATATCGACACCAAAAAGGTGGAAAACAATAAATCTGCCTAATAAATGAAAAATGGCCCTTACACATTATGCCACACGCCGCAATGCTGGACACAATATGCCACACATTGTAACGCCCCTGACACAATATGCGGCAAACTGTGTCCCATAGTAAAGGCCCATACACACTGGGCGACTTTCACATTAAAGCCGCTCAGTTTTCTCGCTTGAGCAGTTTTCAGCATGAAAGCCGCCCAGTGTGCGCGGCCCGGCGATGTGCGGTGATGCGCGCTCCCGCATCATCGCCGGGAAAGCCTTTCATTATTAGCTTTGTGGACAGCTTTCCATAGCGCTGTGCTATGGAAAGCCGCCCACCCCCCGCTGTCAGCGCCAGGCAGGGGGGAAAGCCGCTCAGTGTGTATGCACTGAGTGTCTTTCTCCCCAGCAATGACACCGATCTTTGCTGTTCATACACGCTGGGCAAAACGCCCAGTGTGAATGGACCTTAAGGCTTCCAATTAATTTTAAATTACCTGCTCATTGCCAAGGGTCAATGCTCATTGCCAGGGGATTACATGGTATAAGATGCAGCTTTGCTTCCAAATCAACTATAATAACCTCCATAGACCCTGAAGCAGGGGTGGGCAATTAGCGGCCCTCCTGCTGTTGATGAACTACACATCCCAGCATGCCTTGCATCTGTTTCAGCATGGCAAAATAGCAAAATTTAGGCAAGGCATGCTGGGATGTGTAGTTTATCAACAGCTGGAGGGCCACTTATTGCCCACCCCTGCCCTAGATACTATTGTGAGTACTGTATTTCAGGATGGATTTGTATGTACTGCTGTCAACCTTTTTTAACTCGTGACACACTGGACAAGACTTTAAAATTGCCAAGGTACACAGTCCCCCATGGGGAAAGAACACACACACACATTGTCCCCACCGGAAAAAAAAAAAACACATTGTCCCCACTGGGGAAAAAAACACACACATTGGTCCCCATTGGGAAAAAAAAAGGTACTTGTGAATTATCCGGGCGCCCGATTTTTGATTGGGTCCAAAAAATCGCGTCGCATCGCGTGTTAACCAAATGGCATGCGATGCAACGAGAGCAGGACCCGATTTTAGCAGTGGACCCGATTTTAACATTGGAATCAATGTAAAATGGTCCCTGAGACTTTGGAGCCCGCCCCCTTTTGGTGACGGTGGTGGCCGGGCCGACCCCCTTTGATGACGGCGGCGACCGGGCCGGCCCCATTTGATGATGTCGCGGCCCGGGCACGCCACTCTTGTGACATCGGCGGCCCGGGACCACCCCCAGCTGTGACGTCGGCGGGCCCGGTCTGCCCCCCGGCGCGCCCCCCGGCGCCCTGCCCGCTCTAAATGCTACAGTGAACACTAGTAGTGAGTCACTGGTAGCCAATTCCAACTTTAGCTTAATGAATCAATTACAATTGCTTCTCCACCAGGCCTCAGTCCTCAGCGCACTCATACATGGATGAAATAGACCTAAAATTAATATTATGTATAGTATTAGAGGAATTGCTTTTAAAAATAAAATAAGTTTTAAAATAAGTTGGGGGAAGAAGATCTTTAACAAATGACAGTAGCTTCGTCTTGCTGTCTTCTCTGCTATTTATTTATACAGTCGCTATTTATATTTCCTTGTTTAATCAATGCCCGCGTCTGCCATGTTGTGCTGAAATTCACTCTATTTGTATTTAAATCCACATGTATTCGCCCCGGTTGGATGATTCCCATTTCCTCCCTGACATTTACATATTTCTGATTTTGTTTTTCAAACCACACATTAATTTGCCATTTTGTGGGAGTTCACGGATATCTGGTATGTTGATCAAGGTAGACATTAAATATAGCTTGTATTCCATATGTCTCTGTCTACTGAGCTGAATATATACTGTATATATTACTTTTGTCAGGCTGGTTAAATGCACAGAATACTCATTTACACATAAAAATAGCAGATGTACTTGCATAGGCTGTATACTATATGTTGTACTCGCATAGGCTGTATACTGTATGTTGTACTCGCATAGGCTGTATACTGTATGTTGTACTTGCATAGGCTGTATACTGTATGTTGTACTTGCATAGGCTGTATACTGTATGTTGTACTTGCATAGGCTGTATACTGTATGTTGTACTTGCATAGGCTGTATACTGTATGTTGCTCCTCTCTCTTCCCTTTGGTCATCTATATATGGCATTAAATATTGGGTAGAGTAGCTGGATAGCCCCTTAATCCTCATGTGAGTAACTAACCAGCAAGGATTGCGTTTCCATACCCACTGCTCCTCAAATTAGTAAATGACCATCAAAAGGTAGGGTTTCTATACCCTCCATCTACATGAGAGTAACTGACCAGCAGGGGTGGGGCTTCCATACCCCTTGCTCCTCATGTGAGTAACTGACTGGTATTGGTGGGGCTTCAATACCCCTTGCTCTTCATGTGAGTAACTGACTAGTAAAGGTGGGGCCTTCATACCCCTTGCTCCTCATGTGAGTAACTGATCAGCGGGGGTGGGGCTTCCATACCCCTTGCTCCTCATGTGAGTGACTTACTGGTAAGAGGTGGGGCTTCCATACCTCTTGCTCCTTATGTAAGTAACTGATCAGCAGGGGTGGGGCTTCCATACCCCTTGCTCCTCATGTGAGAGACTTACTGGTAAGATGTGGGGCTTACATACCTCTTGCACCTTAAGGGCCAGATATATCATGCTTTAAAAAGTGATAAAGTGGGGAGTGATAAACAACCAGTCAATCAGCTCTTACCTGTCATTTTTCAACCCCAACCTGTGACATGGCAGTTAGCAGCTGATTGGCTGGTTGTTTATCACTCTCCATTTTATCACTTTTTGAATCTGGCCCCCAGGTGAGTAACTGAACATCAAAGGTAGGGTTTCCCTAAACCTTGATCCTCATGTGAGTATCTGACTAGCTGGGGTGGTTCTCCCCTACCCCTCACTCCTTATATGACAAACTGACTTCTAGGGGTGTCTTCTCTCCATCCTTTGTTACTTGTGTTACTATCTGGCTGGCAGGGTGGAAATGCATAAGGTGAGGGGCCACAGTGATTAAAGCTGGAATCGGGCACAGTTATACTCCCCGTGAGGTTCCAAACAAAACCAAAAGATTCTATACATACACTATAGCTTCATTTGAATATTGCTACTTTTGTTACTTTTGTTTGTTTGTTGGAAATCTTTGTCTGGCGCAATGCGAATTTATCATACAGTGAAAGGGTAATTTAAGGCGAGCTAAACACTTTTTTTCGACTATATGTCGATATTGTGGTGCCGACCTAGACGTTAATTGCAATGTTCTTGTCAACATTATGATCACAAACCGACAAAACATATCATTTGGAAAGCATTTGGGTCTGGGGTCTGAGCCATAAGTACTCTTCTGCTGCTGGGGGACAGGCCGCAACAGTTGTTGCTAGGCTGATTTGTATATCTGTCCATTGACGGAACAGCTGCTCGTCTGTCTCTGGGAATAAGAAGATTACTTGCACGGAAGCAGGGTATACAAATAAGCACGCGCCTCATTACATTGCAGATCTGAGGAACATAACTATAAATAAATGATAACCAATAAAAATATGCATTTGGGAAAAATTACTGTAGGCATATATGTACTAGTCTGTAGCATAGCTTCCAACCACCCTGATTTCTACCAGACAGCCCCGAATTCTTGGGATTGTCCCAAATTTCTGCCATCTGTATGCTCATCGTGATTTGCGGAAAGTTGGGAGGTATAGTCATAAAAACATCACGAGCCGCAGAGCTGCGCTCAGCCATTTCAAATCAGTAGACCACTAGGGTGCCTTGAGCTGTACTCAAGTGTGCCACCAGATCTAGGAATGTGCACACCAGTTTAAATCCACCACCACCAGTTCAACTGTTATTCACTGGTCTCTTGTTTTCATGTGAAATCTTATGTTATCTGTGGGGACCAGTGTGATGTTTTTTTTTCTTCATATGGGGACCATGTTTTTTTTTTGTTGTTGTTTTTTTTTTTTTTTTACAGTGGGGGCCAATGCGTTTTTTCCTATGGGATCTGATAGTGTTCCTTGGAAATTTTTAAAATTTTGCTTGGTGTGCCACACTTTGAAATCACTGGTGCCGTATTTTGAAATAAAGCCAGGATAAAAACGGTGCCAGCGGTGGTAATGTAAATAAATGCAATGGGTGCCCATTACACACACTGCACCCATTGGGGGTTACTCTGGTTGATCTAGGTGTCACTATTTCAGGGGACTTAAAGGCAGGTAGGCTATTCCACTTACCTCAGCCTTGGGAGTCCACCAAACCCCGTCTTGCGAATGGTCGCCTGGCTGCCACCCAATCGCAATGGGCGATTCCCTCGCAGGGCCTGCAAATGGATGCTACACAGTAACTTCCATTCGCTGCCTAGTGGGATCCACCCACATCATTCCATGGTCGGCGACCATATAAAAGTGACTCTGAAGTCACTTACATATGAGTGGATGCTCGGGAGGAAGTGGGCGGGCAACTGGCATCCAATGATGTCAGCTGGCCACCCCCAGCACCCGCATCGGCGGGGCACTTGCATGAGAATGTCCAGCGTTCTCATGGTAATGCCCATGAAACGCTGGGCGTTTCCATTTGCAAGTGGCCCATGCCCCTCCACGTCCCCTGCCCGCACACTTGCGTGGCAACGCCCAGCGAACTCCCTGCCCACCGTGGCCGCACGCACCTGGCATATGCACATGCACAGTAATGACCCTGCGAATGCACATACGCCCACCATCGGACCCCTTACGAATGGAGGGGTCTGAACGAACGGACCTGAATAAGCCCATAGTAACTACATTACTGCACCGTAGTATAAAACACTCACTGGAGAACAATAACCAGGCACGTGCATTCAGAATAACGGCCATGTTTGCCTGGGACTATGACCAAGGGCCTATACGGAGAAGCAGAGGAGGTGTGGCCAGTGACGTATGTGGGTGTGGCTAGTGACATGTGAGCATGTACATCGCCTACGTTATCAGCCTCATAATGATGGGCCTATTTATGTGGCAGCCTGGGGCTGTAGCTCCCAGGGCCGGCACCACCACTAGGCAGACTTAGGCATGTGACTAGGGCGCCGGCCACTGGAGGGCGGCCACTTGGAGCAGCCCCCCGCCATCAGGTGAGCCTCTCCCTCTCTCTCTCTCTCACCAGCCCCCCCTCGTGCAGCGTCCCTGCAGCCATCTCCCACCGCCACCCGCTCGCCCACACCCGCCCTGTGGAGCGAGAAGCTGCTCCTTGACCCTCCTCCTCCCCCCCCCCCTCGCTGTGGAGCGTACCGGCGCCCGCTTCACCTCACCCCCCCTCCCGTAGCCCGTATGAGAGCCGCCCCCCACCCTGGGGCGCTCCGGTGCCTCCGGGCTCTGGTAGCTCCATCTGCCCAGGCCCAGACCCATAAAAAGGGATTTTCTGATATTGTTCTCTTCAAACCGCTTCATCCAAATGAAAATAAAACCCTTACATAGTATAATATGAATAATTAATATGATATAATACATTGCTCTCTGCACGGCTAACATTATTTATATTAAACTCCGGCTACTTCAAATTAGCAGAAAGACTGAAGGAGCGTCAGTCGTCGGATTGTATTTACTGAGTATATAGTAGATTGTATATTTTTTTCTCTGAAAATCGATCACACTAACGGTCTCCTCTCCAGGTAAAGAATGAAATACTGCAATTCTGGCATCCAGAAGCCGCAGACGTACAGGAAGTTTGCAGGATGTTCCATCATGTTACTGGAATACGGCGTGTCAAAGTATCTCGCTGCAGTTAGCGTGCGGTAATTTATAGCACTAGGAGAGTA
Source organism: Crinia signifera (assembly GCF_055691185.1). NCBI lineage: Eukaryota > Metazoa > Chordata > Amphibia > Anura > Myobatrachidae > Crinia > Crinia signifera. Next base: position 163,541,841 of record NC_139224.1, read on the forward strand.
ATAGAAGAAGACGTCTTCAGACACCTCACATGTCATTCACTAACAGGTAGAGATCTCGCGGTACCGCCGGAACGCCGTGACTGGGATTTACGGCGCCTCTTTCTACGGCTTTTGGAGCCATATTAAGGAATGCATGCATGGGTTAGCATATGGTGTAACTGTGGGTGGGGCTACATTGGGAGGGTTCGACAAATGCTCCCATGTGACTGAATAATTCTAGGACACTCCCCTTTTATCCACCCGAAATTATTTATTGTATAAATGGGTGTGGTGGCGCAAAATATTACCTCAGCGGACAGACATTAAGTTTTGAAGGGTGTGCAAACCTAGAGAACCCCCGGTCAGAAAGTCGCCCATAAAGTCGCCCCAATAACTGCGAGGTTGGTTGGCAATAGAACAGGGTATGTTAGCTTGCAGCAGGTTTTGAATCTATCACACAGAGGAGCAAATTACCGAGTTAAGAATCTCTACCCAGAAATACCCGTTTTACACCGCTGCAAAACCTGGGTTTTCCTTGTGGATCCGGGTCAGCGGCGGTGTAAAAGGGGTTAACCCATGTCCCTTTATACGGGACCTCTACCCAGGTCCTGACCAGGGTAGAACATGGGCAGGACCTGGGTAGAGGGCAGTGTAAACGGGTACGCCGGGTCATCCAAGCCGGCTCCCGTTTACATCAATGGGGAAGCCCAACCTCCGGCAGGTTGGATGGGGGGTGCACACAGCCTCCGCTGCTGTCTGTTGTACTCTGCAGCAGTCCCTGCGCTTGGAGATTATGTCATATCCAAGCCCAGCCTCTGTTTACAGTGCAGTGTAAACGGTGCTAATCCCGGATCTGACCTGGCTTGGATCCGTGTTACAAATGCCAGGTCGGATCCGGGATTTGTGTGTAAAATTGGTAGAATTTGCCGTTCAATTCGGCTCCTTTTCTTGTGTGAAAGGGTCAACCCGGGTCAAAATTCCCAGGTCTTCAGCCCAGGAAATTACCAGGGTCGAGGACCCGGGTTGACCCTTTCACACAGAAGAAATACCCGTGTTAATCAGCAAATTACCGGGTAGAAATGTTTAACCCGGTAATTAGTTTTTCTGTGTAAAAGGAGGGTCAGACTGGGACCGGCAAAATGCTGGGTATAAGCTGGGATTTACAGGCAATTCAGTCTGAAAAGGGTATCAATGGTTTATTTGGGAGTTCTATTGAAAATTAGATGTTGCCATGGGCAACAGATAAGATTCTATCTATAATCTCCTAGAAGGTGCTAAATAAATAATAAGTCGATTCTGATTAGTTGCTAAGGGCAACATCCTATCGTCAATAGAACCCACATCTTAATAAATAAACCCCTAAATTGGGAACACAGCACAAAAAATGAAAAGCAAGTGAGCACCGCGGTCCTTGTCTGGCTCTTGAATCCAGCAATAATCCGATCGGATGTTTTATTTGAAATATTCCCGTATATGATGGAAGTGCGAACGCCAAAGCCATAAGCCACAATAAAATATTTGCTGAAAACAGAAGTTTTGGGTCAAGGGGGTCAAATGAATTACTAAGCACAATGCGGGAAGTCCACTTATCTCTAAACAAACCATAATGTTCTTTATTTCATACAACGCACAGATGTAATGGGATAGGAACATGAACTTATTAGCGTCAAAGACTTGGCCTCGTCTGAAGCTTCTTTAAGCGCTGCTGGAAGAACAGATCTAATGTGACATCCGTCTGTGTTGCTAGGTAACTTTAGTCAGATAAATTAATTATCTATGACTTAAAACCATGTTACTGTTGTAGGCTTGGGAAACTCACATAGGGCTGTAGGCGAGATTAAGTAAAGAGTTAAAGGTTGGTAAAAAAACAAGGAGTAAACAGATGGAGCAGACTCAGTTTCCCTGTTTATCCTCATTTAAGATGCGTTTTCTGAACAATTGTCAGCCCAGGTGATCAGCAGCCAGGACAGAGGATAGGGCGGTTGTTGGGGGAAGTGGCCTTATATACAGTAGCCCCGGACAGTGGTTACAAGATTTCATAAAGACCCCGAATATCCACGCTACTATACACCAGCTCCCTTGGGTAAGGTTTCTAGGTCTCCGTTGGGTGCAGATATTTAGAAGAAATGCATTGTGCGATCACATGCTCACCCTGTCGGGCATCGTACGAATGATGAGCAGGGGGACATCTGTATAAGGGTATTCACAAAGTCAACTGAAAAGGGCAGCCCTGCTGTGGCTGGGTAGGGTGGATAGTTGGAGACCTGCTCTTGCTGCTGCAGCAGCTTCTGCCCTGCTGTGGTTGAGTAGGGCGAGGGGATAGTTGGAGACCTGCTCTGGCTGCTGCAGCAGCTTCTACCCTGCTGTGGTTGGGTAGGGCGGGTGGATAATTGGAGACCTGCTCTGGCTTCTGCAGCAGCTTCTGCCCTGCTGTGGTTGGGTTGGGTTCGGTAGGTGGAGAGCTGGAGACCTGCTCCGGCTGCTGCAGCAGCTCCTGCCTTGCTGTGGTTGGGTACGGTAGGTGGATAGCTGGAGACCAGCTCTGGCTGCTGCAGCAGCTTTTGCCCCGCTTTGGTTGCGTAGGGTACGTGGATAGCTGGAGACTGCTCTGTCTGCTGCAGCAGCTCCTACCTTGCTGTGGTTGGGAAGGGTAGGTGGATAGTTGGAGACCAGCTCTGGCTGCTGCAGCAGCTTTTGCCCCGCTTTGGTTGCGTAGGGTACGTGGAAAGCTGGAGACTGCTCTGGCTGCTACAGCAGCTCCTACCTTGCTGTGGTTGGGAAGGGAAGGTGGAACAAAAATTGCATAAGCAGAAACTGTTGTACATCTGTCAGACGCACGCCTGAAGACTAGTATATTTACACTATAGTTCAATATAAACACAATCAAACGTGAACTCCAGGGAGACTCCAGAATTTTTTGTGTAACTTGTCTCAGAACTGTTGTGCACGGAAACCAACTAAGCGACAATCACTGAAACATGAACTACAAAGAGAAATATTTAGACAATCTATAACGTAACATTCATGCAAGCCTAACATTTAGCGTTTCATGTGTCACAATAATGTCAAACTCGACATTCCTTATTGAATACATTTTTTTTTACTTAAAATCCTCCAGAATTAAAAAAAAAAAATCTCTTTGTTTAAACTTGTGGAATTGTTCTAATTATTAAAAAGGGATATTTTTAATTTTATGACTCAAAGTGAATCTGGCGGAATCAATATGTAAATTAGCGTTGCCATTATTGCCAGCCTTCGCCACAGAAAAGACTATTAGAAACATGAATGATTTAAACTATATGGGTGCTTTGCTTTGTGCAGCACAGGTGGCGTAGTGGGTAGCTTCACTGGTTACCATCCAACCGATGCCATGCCTGTGTGGAGTTTGTATGTTCTCATTATGCTTGCCTGGGTTTTCTTCCAGGGGCCCTGGTTTTCCTCTCCAATTCAAAACTACTCCCATGCTATTATGGTAGCCCTACTTGGCTACTAGAGGCCACACATTTGCAAACACCAGGCATAAAAAAGGTAGGGGTCACTGAGAGGAACTGGTTCTCTGTTATGCGCTGCATAATATGTGTGCTCCGTGTATAGTGGTAAATGCAGGATTCCTATAGGTGGGTTTCCAAATGCAGTCCACAATCTCCCACTCTGTGGAGCACTGGAGAAAGTGCGGGAGTCTGGGAGAACGGTAGAAGAACATAGTAATGACCTTCAATACTGGACACATTAATGTACACATTGGTCTTTTTTATACACTGGATACTGTATGGAATATAGTATTAATATCTAACACTATAGATGGTCTATCATATAGGCTGTATCAAACATACAAAAACATACACAAACATAGTAGAACCAGTACTGCGATTTCTAAGCTCACATTCTCCCACCTCATGGTAAGGCTCCTGTTTCTTCTTCATGGTAGCTGCTCTCTGGTCTAGTGCACTGATTGAGGACTCAGATCCACACATGGGCATAGCTCATACTTTCCCTTTCAGGTGTTGGTAGCTCTAGTAATCTTATTATACCATTGCTATTGTTGATATACTAAGAGCCACTTGCCAACCGTAAACACCCGCCTATGATATAAATTAATAGTATATAAGATCTGAAGTACATTTAACAGCAACATAAGCATAAAGAAATTCAAGAACCTTAGAAATTTTTGCATTAGAACATAAAAGTTTAGATCCTACGGGCTGACATTTAATTTCTCCTCTCCGGGAGAAGCCAGGAGAGGAGACTTTTAAGCGGCGCTTAGGTGGGTGGGGACGGAGCCTTGATAAAGATATACCATATATTGAAACCGGTCAGTTATAAAGGGGAATACCAAGACAGAAGGACTCTGGACGCAGTGTGAGGGAAGCAAAGCCCACCAGGGATGCCTGTTGATTTTTTGTCTGAAATTGACTGTGGACCATCACCCTGGGTAAGAGTCCTGGGTAACGTCTCATTGAGAGAAACCACTCCACTCTAAATGTGATCAGCGCCCTGGAACACACTGAACTCTTTTTCTCTGTGTTATTGTACAGGTGGAGCCGCCGTCATGCTTACAGGGGCTGGCTGATAGAATTGCCTGCCCCTGCCAGCCGTCAGAAGGGGACGTGTGTGCACGAGACTCTCTCGCACAGAGGCTGCTCCAAGTGCATACATTCATTCAATTTCTGTTATCTCTGTATCATCAAAACCTGCCCCATCACAGAGAATACTGTCATTTGTGGGTGAACGTGGAGGGGGGAGAATGCCACTAGTTGTGGGTGTACATGGAGGGGGTGGGGCAGTACGGATGGTGTAATGGTTAGCATTACTGCCTCACAGCACTGAGGCCATGGATTCTATACTCACCATGTGTTATATATACGGGGCAGTACGGATGGTGTAATGGTTAGCATTACTGCCTCACAGCGCTGAGGTCATGGGTTCTATCCCCACCATGTGTTATATATACGGGGCAGTACGGACGGTGTAATGGTTACATTACTACCTCACAGCACTGAGGTCGTGGGTTCTATCCCCACCATGTGTTATATATACGGGGCAGTACGGATGGTGTAATGGTTAGCATTACTGCCTCACAGCACTGAGGTCATGGGTTCTATTCCCACCATGTGTTATATATACGGGGCAGTACGGATGGTGTAATGGTTACATTACTACCTCACAGCACTGAGGTCGTGGGTTCTATCCCCACCATGTGTTATATATATACGGGGCAGTATGGACGGTGTAATGGTTAGATTACTGCCTCACAGCACTGAGGTCATGGGTTCTATCCCCACCATGTGTTATATATACGGGGCAGCACGGACGGTGTAATGGTTACATTACTGCCTCACAGCGCTGAGGTCATGGGTTCTATCCCCACCATGTGTTATATATACGGGGCAGTACGGACGGTGTAATGGTGTTAGCATTACTGCCTCACAGCGCTGAGGTCATGGGTTCTATCCCCACCATGTGTTATATATACGGGGCAGTACGGACGGTGTAATGGTTAGCATTACTGCCTCACAGCGCTGAGGTCATGGGTTCTATCCCCACCATGTGTTATATATACGGGGCAGTACGGACGGTGTAATGGTGTTAGCATTACTGCCTCACAGCGCTGAGGTCATGGGTTCTATCCCCACCATGTGTTATATATACGGGGCAGTACGGACGGTGTAATGGTTAGCATTACTGCCTCACAGCGCTGAGGTCATGGGTTCTATCCCCACCATGTGTTATATATACGGGGCAGTACGGACGGTGTAATGGTGTTAGCATTACTGCCTCACAGCGCTGAGGTCATGGGTTCTATCCCCACCATGGCTCTAACTGTGCGGAGTTTGTATATTATCCCCTGTGCTTGCGTGGGTTTCCTCCGGGTACTCCGGTTTCCTCCCACAATCCAAAAATATACTGGTAGGTTAACTGGCTCCCAACAAATTAACCGTAGAATGCCTGTGCGCGCGTGTAAATGTGGTAGGGAATATAGATTGTAAGCTCCACTGGGGCAGGGACTGATGTGAGTGTTTAACTATACTCTGTACAGCGCTGCGGAATATGTATGCGCTATATAAGGGACTGTTAATAAATAAATCTATGAACCATATGATTGCTGATTTACCGTCATTTAGTCAGGAACTGGTGAAATGAGTAATGTTTCAGTATAATACCACTTTTATTCAATGCATACAGACGGCTTTTATCCATCTAACAATGCATACTATATACACACGTATTGCGCTCTACTAATATTATGTATATAATAATGTGACAATACCGTAACGGTAAAGTACTGCAGAGACACCTGTGATACACTTGCGCTTGTTAATCTACAGACTGCCACTCAATCATCTAATGTAACAATGAACACACGTTATACACAGCTGTGACTGCAACAGTATCACTGCTCGGTGTCAGACGCTGCGTATCGTACATACAGCGCCGAACGTAACCTTCCGTAGAAAGCTATTTGAATAGTCAGAAATTAATGTATGGGGTCAGAAGACGGGATGTGTCAATCATGGCAGAGAGATAAAGCGGAGAAAGATCAAATTCCAGCCAATTAGCATCTGCTATGGGTTTCTGACCACCGGCATGTCATACCCAACCCCTGCCATGTTACAGGCTGTAGGGAAGGTGTATTTACCAAGGTAAATCGCTATTAGAACCCACAGGGATCATGTGCGCCATCTTGGAGGAGACAGATGCTAGAGATCTTACGGGACCTGTCAAGGGAGCGCAAAGTGTATGGCGCTACATGGAAGTGCTGGATTGCAGGAGAGCCTGAGCGCAGTGAGGACTAAACACCTGGCAATGAGCAAGTATTCCCCTGGCAACCATCATGTAATCACCTGGCTATGGGTAAGAAATCAATGGCAACAAGCAAGAAACCCCAGGTAACAAGCAAAAGAAGAAAGAAAACTGGCAACGAGCATGTAACCCCTGACAAAGCGGCTGTAACCACTGGCAACAAGCATTTAACCCCCTGGTAACAAGCATGTAACCCCTGGCAATGAGCAAGGGGGGGGGAGGTCACAAAATTTCTAGTTATGCCACGGTCTGGGCATGCGTGAGGTCACTTAATACATCTACCCCTGTATTTGAATAATGCAGGCTTGCATATCAGAGGCTCCCGAAAATCAGGTCTGCCTCCAGGCCCCCCTGGGAAGGTGTGCAAAGTCTCCCGCTTGTTGGCATGAGCCCACCCCCCCCCCCCCCGCACTCCCCTTTCCCGCTGATTCAATTACCGCAAATCACGGGTCCGCAGAGATGGGGCAGGGCTAAAATGCTGCGGTATCGTTTTTTTTTTTTATAATTTAAGCCCTGTCCCCTCTCCACTGCCCGCAAATCAAGGAGTTTTATGGCATGGGGGTGGGGCCAAGTGAGGTCAGCCTTGTCCCCACCCCCCTGATGTATTGCCTCTCTGAGTGGATGGTATTTTATCTGACGCTCCAAGGTTAGATACATCTCCCTCTTTAAAGTTGAGTACACACCTGACTGACACATTTCGTTATGGGCACTAAGTGTACCGCTGCACTCGCTATGCTTCGGGCACCGTGCCCCGCCGCGCTCGGCACACTATTATATTATCCCACCACTCCGTAGAGGGTGGTATGGTATGAAATACTGCCTGTCGACACATGTCGGCTCAAAAGTTTAAACAAAACTCACGTTGACCTTTTTAACGTCAACCTTTTGACCCTGTCGACCAATAGTGGCGACCTTAGAACTGTAGATCTGATGACTGCGTACCCTGCGGAACACTGTCAGACCTGGCTTCTGCTGCATTAGTTCCAGAAACAATATGAATTCCTGGGACAAGTGTTTGAGCCCTTCATGCTTGGTGATGTCACTAATCTACGTCTAGCACACAGACAGACAGTGGCCTTATCTATACACTACAAGAACGGTGGTTGTCTTACAAAGGGGCTGTGTAGCTGCTGTTTGCCGCCGACGCCGTCATAATTTCCTTAGCACAAGTGCATTTACATGGTGCAGTATCTCAAAGACTCTAGAGCCGCATAATTGTCATAGCGGAACGGAGATTTTACACTTAGGGGGGGGGGGGGGGGTTTCTCTAAGCTGTGACTGGCGACTTTGCGGGCGGTTACTGTGTGGTGCGCAAATTAATTACAACAAAGTTGTTTTAAGCCCAGACACCAATATTTGTATTGTCAACAGTTTTGCACCGGCATTTCAACTTGCTGCCACATTTGTGTGTCAACATTTTGTACGTGTCGACATTTTAATCCTATCAACATTCTATTGTGTCAGCATTTTCGACAGTGTCGGCAATTTAACCAGATCAACATTCCTGCGGCGGCATTTCAACTGTGGTTTCATTTGTATTGTTTGAACATTTCAAACGTGTTGACATTTTCACCAGATTGGCAATCACGCAGCGGCAACCATATTGAAATTAGGACAGTCAACTTTATGGTGTCGGCTTTATTTGACCATCGAAATTGCGATTGTCAACATAATTACTACATACCAAGAAAGCGTGTGCAAAAGAAGGGTGGATCCTATTAACTAGCATGAATATGGAAATGACTTCATGAATATATTTTTTTATTTAAAAAAAACAAAAAACAGAGCACAGTCAATAAATGTTGTCCCAATTACTTTGCACGCACAGCGGCACGCCACCTTCTCTTGTAGATCAAGGGAAGATTGAGGATGTTTGTTCCTTGCGCACATCACTAATAAATTATTCCATCATAGCCTTTACATATTGTTCGTTAAATCAATAAAAAAATTTAAAAAAATAAAGTAAAAAGAAAAAAAAATTTGACGAAAAGATTGAATATCGTTTTGTATTCAGCAATAATACATTTTCAGTCCTGTATCTAAGATGCAGATCATGAATTTTTTAAATGAACTTTTAATTGAAAGTAAATTTAATTTAAAGTCCTATTAGAAGTTTTAATTTAAAGTAAATTTAAATCTGCAGGAAAAAGTGCTGATCGTCAAAGTGTCTCTTAACACCACCTAGCAAACGTCTGATGGAATTCTGGGTAATACTTGCGCTCGTGCGACAGCTGCTGGAAATGTATGCATCCAGAATAAATAGGGTGCAGGCGGGAGATGTCCAGACAGCTGAAGGTGTATAATCTAGAAGGATGAGCATCATTATTTATGGAGGACAGATGGAATGCACGGAGTTTCAAGCAATCTTGCCGCGTATAGCGCTAGCCTGTCCGACCGTTTATTTTATTCTGCTTTGCAGCCGCAGCCAAATAAAGTGACAAAACGTGATAAAAATTCCATTGGGCGTATAGGAAATAAATATTAATTTAGGAATATATGGTGATCGTATAAGTTGGGCTCCACTACCTATCGGTAAACTGTCACGATTCGTGGCTGAATCGGAAGGGGGTGGGGCCAAAACGACACGATTCTAATGGAATACTTTCATATTGGCTCCTCCCACCCCATTGACCTGCAAATTCCAATGTTTTCACCCAGAACCTACATCCCAACTTTTGTATTGTAGACCATTTTTCAGTGAAACTTCTACTATGGTGACTTTTTTATAGTGTCGACATTTCACAAGTGTCGACATTGTAACTATTCATGGGGAGACATTTCAACTGTGGTGATATTTTTACTGTGTCGATATTTCGAAGGTGTCCACATTATAACTATATTGACTTTACAACCGTCAACGCAAGGGGTGGGGCTTCAAGATATGGTGCCTGCTGTTACCAGGGTGGGTTTCTGGGTACTTGAAGTACCCTCCCAGCATGCACCACTGGTTCTCGTCGCTGTAAGTGCAGCTATATGTTGTACTTACTATACCACGGATTCATTTATATTTGTTCATAGCCCAAGAAGGTTCTGAATGTCAACATTTGTAGACGTTAGGTTGTCAACAAATGTGTCGACATACACTTAACTTTTTTGTTGTTGTTGCTGGTTTTAGCTGAACCATAACCCTTGCCCTAAAATTCATAATTTTAGTGTTGACATATTAAATGTCGACATTCTGAATGTGTTTATGTTTAACCCCATCAACCTAAGTGTGTGTAACATTAAGCAGAACCTGTCGACATTCTGGTGTTGACATTTTGCCTGTCCAGTAGCTGATCGGACACGGTCTCTGCAGCACCGCTTAGACAAAAGCCTTGAGCGCCTAATACTATCTCCAATGGTGGTAACAAGCAGAAGCAGAGCCTCCCGGACTGTCCCGGAGGCTCCTGAAAATCGGGCCCCCCTCCCAGCCCCCCGGAATGGTTGGGCAACCCTTGCGGATACCGGTGGCACCCCCCGAATCTACCTAGTCGCAGTGGGAAATTACGGTGATTTGCGACTTTTCAGGGGAGGGGCTAAATATGCAAATCACACTATTTAGCAGGGCTTGATGATGTCTATATCAGGCCCCGCCCCCCAAAAGTGCTACTGACACTCCTCTCCGGGCTTCTACCGCAGAGGAGCCTTTAAAAGTAGGCAACCCTGGGTTTATCTCTGGGAGGCAATGGAGTCATCTGCAACTGGGCTCCTGCTCCCAAGGGGGTACCTCTCCTCGACCGGTTAGTTTGAATCAGTCCTAGCAGTAACATAGACATCCCACTCTCTTTATTTTAAATATAATATACATAACAAACATACATAGATTTATATAGGGTACTACGTCTGTGGGTGGGCAACTGGGATGCCACTTTCTAGAAATATGTAACATAAAAAATTGTTTAAGCCCTATTCAGTCAGATAAATCCTATGGCGAAAGCAAAAAAGTTCCTTACCGTAAGAAAATAAAAAGATTTGCATCAATAACCCCCTATTATATGTAGGACATATGTGCTCTGGTTCTGATTAATTGGCTCATAATCTTTTCATTTATCTATGTAATATAAATCTGCCCGCAAAGGACAAGCATTAATAATAATATTTGCACATCACCATGCAATTCGCCATAACGGCTTCAAGGCATAAAAACTTTGAGGAACAGTCAGAACTGGAGAAGAGAATACATCAATACAAACCCAACATGTCAGCTCCGCCATCTGGACACTGAACAAACCAAACACAGTAATAAAAACAGAAGAAAAAAAAAAGAGAGAGAGAGCAAGACACAATATTTTATTCCGGTCATAAAGCCGCCGATCACGCTGGCTGCAGATGGCCTTGTTTGAGGACAGTCTGTCATGGCCTGAATTCCCTTCATGTAAGTAGAGGAAATCATATGCCAAGGATACAGGACACCTACCACATATGCAGTATCTAAGCTATATAGGTCATACAGACAGATAACTTTTTCTTATCAAAATCAAACAACGAGAGAAGTCTGATTAGAGACAGGAACGGCGACTGTTCCCTGCAGAATTCCTGGCAACAACCCTCATTTACTGAGATCATTTGTTGCCAGTGATTTCTAATATTTCAATGTTGATGTATATATATTTTTTTAATGTTGCCTCCTCTTCAACAGATACCAATAGCACGATTCCCCCAAGGGCTGCGCTTGCCAAATTCATGGGGTTGTGGGTGTGTGAACACAGCAAGCAAACCGACGCGCGTTTCACCACTTATATTAAAGGCGCAACATACCTAGATATTACAGTAATTACAGGTATGGTATAACTAATGGACAGTCAGGATTCCGACGGTCGTTTCTCCGACGTTGGAATCCGGACACAACCATTAGTTCGACAATTGGAAGGTCGACAGTCTATAGTTCGATGGGAGTTTTTCACCTTTTTTTTCCTAAATGTCGACATGGACCACTGCACTCGCCATGCTTCTCTCCCCACGCTGTAGTGGATGGTAGGGCATGACCTTAGTCATGATCTGACCTTAGTCATGTCGACCTATATCAGGTGTCGACTTAAGCCCTGTCGACCTTCAGTGGTAGACCTAATGCATGTAGACCCTTGTAGGGTCGACCTAATATATTTATTTATTAACAGTGCACACATAATGACCGTATCCCATTTTTTGGAGGGGAACCATTTAACCTACCAGTATATTTTTGGATTGCAGGAGAAGCCAGAGTAACCCCACACAAGCACAAGGAGAACATACAAACTCCACACATATAGGGCCATAGTGGGAATCAAACCCATGACCTTAGTGCTATTACACTATCTGGACACATAGCATTTACCCTCCCTTCATCGGGTGCCGGATGACTGCCTGATGGGGGGATCCTGACTGCCAGGGCTCCGACAGGGGGATCCCGACTGACAGGGGCTATTCTACCTTGTGAGGGTCCACGACCCCCATAGAGGGAGAATAGAACCTGTGGCAAAGGAAGTGAGCCCGCAAGGGGCTACTTTGCGCTAGCCCCCCTGTCGGAGCACCGGCAGTTGGAATTCCGACCCCCCCCCTGTCGGACCGCCATATTATACCCCCCTTCGTCAGCTACAACATTCCAGGCAGCTACATGTAGTCCTTACACCTGACCCGCTCCACATCTATAACTTCCATAGCAGCCTATGGGGAATTGCACCTATGAAGCTATTTCATTTCCAGTATCATATGTTCTTTAAATTCCATTTACGTGTTCCACATTGCGCTCCACATGCCAGTGTTCCAGCAGGTTTAGGAACATGTGGCGGAAGCCAGACAAGTAAAGTCATCCTGGCCATTACGAGCGCACCACATGTTGGCATCCGTTACGGCTCCCTAATCACACACCATACCCCATCTGCCCATCTCTCCAATTCCTCTGTGTCTGCGGCTCTAGGAGTAAAATCAAAGCTCTTGCTTTAATGTCCTCCTTGCGGCTGGTCCTTTGTACAGAGTCGGGCGCACAGCCGTGCAAGGTCAGCCAATTTACGCAGTCTCTTCAGCTGGATTAGCGGAACCTGATATGCTTTTATTTTTTATGTATGGAGGAAGATATCCATTAAGTATGTTCAATAACAGGGATGTCTCCTGCATCCATCTGGGTGATGTTCTCAGGGAAGATATATATCATCATCACATGCCAACCTGCAAAGCCTGCGATGGCTTTCTCAACCTTCAATAAAAGTAACAAAGTATCATAAAACTACAAGAGCAAAGAGGGGAGATGGATCCCAGGCTGGTAGCAAATCCGCGCCCATCAGTAAGTTCCGCCAGAGGAAAAGGTTATATGCAAAAATTGTCAGCAAGACAAAATATTGATGGGATGGTATTCGGTCGAATGGTTGACCGTAGCCATGTCAGCGTTTATACAGTAGAATTCTTGCAAGATCCTGAGGTTGGCAGGACACCAAGGTTTTGGGGGGCGTGACCTGGTGGCGAGGGGGCGTGGTCCGGGCAATGCCACTTATGGGGGCGGCCCAGTCTCTCTGCAACACAAATGGGGGTGTGCCCCCATCATCGGCATCATTGATGGGGAATGTTGAGAACGTACGGAGGTGTAGGGCTTCCCCCAAGCACTATCTTTAAAGTGACTAGATGCTGTGCGCTGGTTCACGTCATCTATTCACATGGCGCCAGCAAGACAGCGGGCAGACTATTTTAGCATGGCGCCATTGAATGGGCAGGGTGCATTTTGCCCTTTAAATATCAGAAAGGCTGCGGTGCCCTGTTAAAACATGTGTATTCTACTTCACATGTGATGTTGCTATGGGCAACCAATCACATTCTGTCTACTATCTTCTAGAGGGTGCTAAATAAATAAGAAATAGCTTCTGATTGGTTGCCCATAGCAACATACACATCTTAGGTAATTTCCCCCCAAGTGTCACGTGCCTGTTGGTGCCATGGTGATCATTCATAGCAGCTTGCATCAAAACTCTGAGGAAATAAAAACAATGCTATGTGTCTTCTTAGAGGCAACTAGAGTGATTTATGTAAAAAAATACTGATTTTTTGGAAGCGTTTGAACAGACATTATTTCAATCAATAAGGTATCAGGGAAATGACAATAATATTTATGATGTATTAAGCTGGAACCTGAAACCACAACGCTCTTTGTTTCCCGTCTCTGGGAGACTGACTCACAAAGGAGCTTTGGGTTTAGTAAAATCTTTTTAGATTAGAAGCTCTACTCTAATTCTTGTTTTCTAAGAGTATTATTATGTTCCAGACAGCAGCAAGTTTCCAGGCGGTATGGGGAGGGTATGCATGTGAGGGTGGTTATCCGAATGTGGACAATTCTCTAAGATAGTGTATCACTCGCAGATGTCTTCATTGCCGCAAGATGTGACTGTCCCCCCCCCGACCCCCCTCCCCCACCCCCCCACCAGTTGGCATGTTTGTCCTAGCTCCTGTAATGTTGGGGAGTATGTTATCCGTCATCAAAATGAGCATTGTGTCTGGTGTGCGCCAATTCAGCAAGGAACATGTGAGGTGGCATGAGTTTGGAACTTATAGGTTCCCGGTCTCTTACGGTTTTCGGTACCAAGATGCGATTCCATTTGCTCTTATTGTAAATCAGCACTTCCCTCTCCCTCCATGTGCGGCACATTACTTATCATTGTGGTCCTGATTCGGAGACGTATGCAATGGCGACATTTACGGACCTGAGGATTTATCGGCCGGCTGAGCATGCATTGTGGCTGCACTGCGCACACACGAGGCACTATAAGAGATGCCTATCACAGTGGAGATTTATTCACAGTTTGGGTAGGGTGGCCAATCCCGGGATCGGCCCTAAAATCTACGAGATTTGAATCCTGGGATTGGAGTTTCCAATTCCTGGATTTTGGGATTAGGCTACTCCCGTCTCCTGCTGTCCAGCTCTGAGCAACGTGACGTGGTCAGAGGTCATAGAGTGCAGCCCGCCGGCCACACCGCTCCTTCCTGCCCCGTCCCCAGTCAATGTGAGTAAATATGCGGAACAGCCAGTCTGGGGGGGGGGGGGCAGGATTTTTATTAGGAAGGCCAATCCCAGGATCCTGGGAACCTCAACATTCGGAACCTACGTATAGGGGAGTTAATGGGGAACGGCAGAAAAAAAATGAAGCCCACAGCTTCGACCATATACGAACAAAACACGGCGCCAAGATTTCAGTCTCCGTGGCATTTCTGCACAAAAATACCGTAATCAACATCAGCCATAAACCATCGATGATTTCGAATCATCGATGGTCGATGGCCATCCCGAGCGACCCGTTTTTTTTCAACTATAAAACATTTAAAATAACATGAAGGTCAGAAAGGTCACGGTTATATGTCAGATGAGATCATACCTGGCATTGAGATTAGAACAAGAAATACTTTTAACAAAGCTCAAAAAGCAGCAGCTTCATTCAGTTCCAATTCGGTTCCTTCAACCTGTCACTCTATTTACTACACCTGACGTGCTAATTATATTGGTATATGTATTATTAGGAGCAATGATGACATCCCACATTCAACCTTTTCATGTTGGCAAGTACATGCGAATGGCGAATCATTTCCGTATCACTTGTCACATCAATATTTGTAGCAGGCGCCTGACGCGAGAAACCACACTATAAAATATTCAACTCAGCCACGTCCCGCGGGGATTTTTTTTATTTTTTTCGCTTTACCTAATACTGTCAATGTCCCAGCTTAGTGTCCGTAATTTACAGGAAACACACGCCGTCTCGAAGACTTCATCCCAGACTCTTGCAAGTCTCTGCGGTTGGGAAAGGTGAGGACGGCAGCTCAAATTCCTGCCTGGAAACCGGCGCGGCCAACCAATTAGGGAACGGAGGCCGCGGATTCTAAGAGGTTGCCGCAGACTTGTCAGGACGTAGCCGTCAAGTCTTCATAAGTGACAGCGGAAGGAATTAATTGACTGGGGGGGTGAAAGGATTTTCTTGTAGCAATTGGGAAATTAGAAACCAACTTTAAAAGACAAATTAAATACTCAACGCTTCTTGGGTATACTTTAAGATAACTCTCCAAAGTTTGATACAGCTCCCCCCCCCCCCCCCCCCCCACTCCTAATCTAATCAGGGATGACAAAATATCATGCAAAAGGGACCAGCAAGGAGAGTTTGATCCCATGACATGTCCTTACACAGTATAAAAGCAGGCATGTCCAAACTGTGGCCCCTCAGCTGTGAAACTACACATCCCAGCATGCCTTGCCAAAGTTTTAGCATTCTCTAATAGCAAAACTGTGGCAAGGCATGATGGGACTTGTAGTTTCTCAACAGCTGGAGGGCCATAATTTGGGCATGCCTGGTATAAAGGCACGTCTGTCTGTCTGAACGTGCTAATCTCAAAAACTGCTGGACTAATTTTTGTGCTGATTTTACTGTTAAGTAGTGCAGTTCTCAAGGAAGGTTTCGGTATATTCCCCATTGGACTATTCCATATGGAAGCAGAGCAATAATGATTTTAGTGAATCAAGTCTAAGAAAAATCACTGTGGCAGGGCCAGTGTGTGTGTGAGAAGACACAGATGCGGCCAGGTGACGTCAGCACACCTGGCAACAGACACGGCCCGGACTCTCCCCCTCTGGCTGCTGCCAGCGCTCAGTGTCCAGGAAGCGAAGCAGCATGCTGGGCACGCACAGGTCATAGTAGGTGCGGCCATACTCCTCCGAAACACTCATCATTTAGTCAAAACAAAAATATGTCTCCAGCTGATACTTCCAGCCCCACAAAAATCAAGATGAGCACCCTGATTGTGAAAAATACAGTGGATATATCCTCTATCATAATCACAGTGCAATACCACACATGCACTAATTAATCACTCATTACCATCATTATCCCACAAATATCAGTAGAATTTGATGCATTTTTGCAAGAAGTGCACCAGCACATGGCCCCGCCTACTGAAGGAGGAGACAAATTAGTGCAAAACATAAAAGAGACATGCTAAACACATGTAAGAAACACACAGGTGTACTAACACGTCTCCTGGTAGCTCCTACAAGGGGTGGATGGCCAGGCACCGACCCCCAGTATAGTACAAGCAGGCTGAGTACTTTAGGTGTGGGGGGCGGGAATCAACACCCAATTCAACCAGACAGGATTTGAATTGGGTGCTGACACTTACGAGAGTGGCAGTCGTTAACTTGTAAATAATGTATCATTTATATCAGTGGTTCCCAACCTTTTTTGTCTCCCGTACCCCTTGATTAGACAAGTATGCCCCACAGTGCCAGCAATGCCCCACAGTGCCAGTAACAAGTATGCCCCACAGTGCCAACAATGCCCCACAGTGCCAGCAATGCCCCACAGTGCCAGCAACAAGTATGCCCCACAGTGCCAGCAATGCCCCACAGTGCCAGCAACAAGTATGCCCCACAGTGCCAGCAATTCCCCACAGTGCCAGCAATGCCCCACAGTGCCAGTAACAAGTATGCCCCACAGTGCCAGCAATGCCCCACAGTGCCAGCAACAAGTATGCCCCACAGTGCCAGCAACAAGTATGCCCCGCAGTGCCAGCAATGCCCCACAGTGCCAGTAACAAGTATGCCCCACAGTGCCAGCAATGCCCCACAGTGCCAGTAACAAGTATGCCCCACAGTGTCAACAATGCCCCACAGTGCCAGCAATGCCCCACAGTGCCAGCAACAAGTATGCCCCACAGTGCCAGCAATGCCCCACAGTGCCAGCAACAAGTATGCCCCACAGTGCCAGCAATGCCCCACAGTGCCAGCAACAAGTATGCCCCACAGTGCCAGCAATGCCCCACAGTGCCAGTAACAAGTATGCCCCACAGTGCCAGCAATGCCCCACAGTGCCAGTAACAAGTATGCCCCACAGTGCCAACAATGCCCAACAGTGCCAGCAATGCCCCACAGTGCCAGCAACAAGTATGCCCCACAGTGCCAGCAATGCCCCACAGTGCCAGCAACAAGTATGCCCCACAGTGCCAGCAATGCCCCACAGTGCCAGCAATGCCCCACAGTGCCAGCATCAAATATGCCCCCACAGTGCCAGCAATGCCCCCATAGTATTTCCCAGCAGCAGCACACTCACCATTGCTGCTGGGGAGAGGACAGTCCAGTGTCCCCCTGCCATGTAGCTGCCGCGCTGCAGTGCTTCTCTCAGGGAAGGAGAGTACAGCACACTGCGTATCTCTCCTTCCCTTCAGTGTGACTGGGCTGCCCGTAAATCAAAGTTTGCGGGCCGGCTCCTGATTGGCTGCCGGCCCGCAAGCTCTGATTGATTGGCGGACGGGCGGCCAGTCACAGGGAAGCACACTGAGGGGTAGGAGAGATGCGCAATGCACTCTCCTCCCCTCCAGCGACCTGTCTGATTGCCGCGGCCGCCATTACAGGCCGGGCCGCGGCGTACCCCCAAGCGTGTGGACGCGTACCCCCAGGGGTACGCATACCACAGGTTGGGAACCGCTGATCTATATATATGTTTAATATCTGATTGTGTGTCTCCGAAACACTGCCATCTGTTGGCAGCGAGTGAAACTGCGGGTGAAATTTAATCGGATGAGAGATTCAAAAAGTGAGAATTGGAAAGAAATCTCCAATTTTTTTTAAAAGCGCCATTAATTTACACTTCAAAATCAAACTGGTTTTGCAGTGTAAATGATTGCCGCTTTAAAAAAACCTGGAAATTTCTAGGATTGTACTAGGTCAGAGGCGGATTGGCCCACCGGGAAACCGGGCCATTTCAAAAGTCATTAAAAAGGGGCCAGTCGTGGGCTGGCTGGGCCACGGGCAGTGGCCGCAGCACTTTGCCCACTTCCAAAATGGCCATGGGAGGGCTGCTGCGCATGCATGCACAGCACCTCCCCAGGCTCCGAGTTCCTGCTCCCCCTCCTCCACCTGGCCAGCACTGCCACTGACTGAAGCAGCATCAGCAGCAGGTGAGCCAGCCCCCCTCCTCCTGGGGAGCATTGTTGCATACGTCCACTGCCACCGCGGGGGGGGGGGGGGGGGGGGGGCATTTTTATTTCTTCGTCCTGGGAGCTAAATTGTCTAGAAACGGCCCTGGCGGGCAGCTACGTGCGAGTGGCGAGAAGGCAATGGAGGGCACTGTACGAATGATTTGCGCGCCCCCTTCTGGCAGGTTGGCACAGGCTGGCGGATGGCTATTTCTATCTGACGGGAGCTACTCCATCTGTACAGCTCTTTCCCTCTCACACATGCACAAACGCTTGGGCAATCACAAGGTAGAAAACTAGCTTTCAAAGCATTTACTTTAAACGAGCTTGCTAGGTTTTTTTTTTGTTTGTTTTTTTCATATGGGGTCAATGTTTTTTTTTTCCTGTGGGGGCCAATGTGTTTTTCTTTGTGGGGGTCTGAAGGTGTGCCTTGGCAATTTTAGAATCTTGTTTGGTGTGCCGCGAGGTAAAAAAGGTTGAAAATCACTGCAGTAGAAATATAATGTTCTAAGTAAATGAGAAGACGACTCATGTGCGCTTCATCAGTATGCAGGCGCTGAGCTTGGGTGCTGCCGGAATCAGCGCTGAGCACGGACTGAATGATTATACGTTTACGCGTCACTGATGCACGTCAAAATTCCCTCCCAGACAAAACAGGATGTCTTCTTGAAACCGAACGCTTAACTGCTTAATATATTAATGAATGGAAGGAGACAAAGATACATATTGGAACACAAAACGATCTTTCAACTGATTGGGCATCCAAAATATGGGGGCAATTGTATTATTGTAATTAATATTTAGTACTAAAGGTACCAGGGCCATCTTAATGTATAGGCTTAATGGGCAGCTGCCCAAGGGCCCCCAATTCTAGGGGCCTTTCAGCAGGGGCAGATTCGGCTGGGAGTATCTGTCTCCTGAGCATCTTGGGAGGCAGTAGAGAATTTCAGAGCAACCAGTCAGCATTCTCCTGCTTCATTGCCTGCAGCCAGACACCGAATGGCTGTCAGCATGCTGGATGGCTGGAGCTGTCCACCAATCAGAGTGCTGAAACCAATTCACTGTATGGAAGCAAGTGGAGAAATGACGCGGGACTGCAGGAGGGGCACGAAACTGCTGCCTTGCCCCGAGTGACAAAACAAATCCTAATTTCGGCCCTGGTAGGGGCCCCGTTTAATGACTTTGCCCAGGCCCTACAATGCTGTCAACACAGCCTTGAAAGGTGACTCTCCACTAGTGCAAGGCATCGCATGCCAGGCCCCACCAACTCAGCCGGCTGCTCCCGGGCAGGTGGACCGATTATGATACATGATATGAGGTCATTTTGCTTATGATGTATCGTATGCGATCCCAGTCATGGTTGCAAGATCCAATAGATCCTTGTGACAGCCATGACTATCTCCGGCTCCGATCCAATGCACATCTGATTGGAATCAGAGGTAAAGCGATGTGATTTGACACTTTTCATCCGATTTCTTGTCCCAATGCGTCGGAATCAGATGAAAAGGGCCCAAATCGCACTAGTGGACGGGCACCTTAAGAGTCCTGTTTTAATGGAACTGTCCAGATTTTCCATATTATATGGGGCCTTAACTCTAAGGGGGGTATTCAATCATGTCTGGATTTTTCAACTAGCCGAAAAATGTGGACATACCAATTCAATGCGGCCGTTTTCTGAGAGTTTTCCCGGCAATGTGGTTACACTTAATAATTCAAACCTACATCGGTGAAAATGGTGGGGAAAAAAAAAACGTTTAAAACGGGCGCATTTTTGACTAAAACACGTGGGTTGGCGAGTAATTTGGCGATCCATGTGCTTTTGGGACTGTGCCAAGATGGGATGTTGCTATAGGCAACCAATTGAGTTCTAGCAATTATCTTCTAGAAGGTGCTAAATAAATAAGTAGAACATGATTGGTTGCTATTGGCAACATCCCTTTAATAGAACTCACAACTTAGGAAATTTACCCCTAAAAGCTATGGGTACGGTATAATGGTGCATGGCTGGGCAGACTGTCTTTGTGGCTGTACAGATCCAGGAATTGTACATGGTTGTAGCTAACATATAAAAATTGGAACTACCATTAGGGTTACTACCTTTGTGTTGAGAAAGTGGCCAGCCCCTTGACCCACCCACAGCCCACCCATTGACCCGCCCCTTGACACGCCTTTTTTAAACTTTTGCTTCAATTCTACTCTTGATTTTGCACACCATAATGCCACTTACACTTTATGGCACACACCGTGATGCCCATTACACTTTATGCCACACACCCCCATTACATGTTATGCCACAAACCATAATGCCCATTACACCTTATGCCTCTACAAGTTATGCCACACACTGTGATGCCCACTACGTCACACACTGTAATGCCCATTACATGTTTTGCCACACACCGTGATGCCCATTACACATTATGCCACACCCCCCAATACACGTTATGCCACTACAAGTTATGCCACACACCGTGATACCCGTTACACATTACGCCACACACTTTAATGCCCACTACACATATGCCACACACCGTATTACCCATTACACGTTATGCCACACACCGTAATGCCCATTACACGTTATGCCACATACCGTGATGCCCATTACAAGTTACACCACACACCGTGATGCCCATTACAAGTTATGCCACACACCGTGATGTCCATTACATGTTACACTTTTCTAGTACATCAGAAAATCATTTCTAGAATTTGTTTTGTCAATATGGGCAGCCACAAAATGACCACAGAAACCATACCTGCTCTGATTTAGATAGGATACAATTATCCCACCTGTGGATTTCCCACAGATGGGAAAGCAACTTATGGTCCTAATTCAGACCTGATTGCTGCTGGGTGATTTTGCAGAGCCGCCACCCAGAGAGTGAAAACCTGCCCTGTGCAAGTCTGCAAATGGCTTGCGAAAATATTGCCGATCGGCGGCCAGCTGAAAATCCATACCCTGGGGGGTGACAGGGGGCTGACCACTCCTCCAGTTGACTAGGCCCTCTTCTGACATCCCAATTCAAAGGACTGCAATGTTTGGAATTATGGAACTGCAAGTGGATCTGTATAACAAAATTGAGAGGTGTACAGAACAAGAATGGCACAAGAGAAGAAACAGTGGAGGATATTACTCTGGCGGCCGAGTAGATTGTAGACTGTAGTGGCACCAATGTACATAGGAGTCTTTTTACTAAGCCATTGAGACAGATAAGATGGGAGTTCTATTAAAGATGGGTTGTTCTATGGGCAACCAAATCAGAATCTAGTATGTTCTAGAACACGGGTGTCAAACACAAGGCCCGCGGGCCAAATCCGGCACGCCAGACCTCGTCATGTGGCCCGCGCAGCCGCCGCCAGCCTTCACCTTTTATTCTCGCTTCTTTTTTTGACACAAGAAAGCCGCCTCTTCAGCGCATGCGCGGCAGCCTACAGGCCAGAGAACGTCTGCCCTCTAGCGGCACCGGCCGTTTTACACAGGAAACCTCCACTTGTTTTTATATTGAGCGCATGCCATCCTGTGATGTGACAGATCCTACTGCTGCCTGAACCCTTCTCTCCTGTACTGTAAGTAGATATGATGTATGGGGGGTCTGCTTATTATTCTGCTTAAAAGTCTGATTATAATTAATTTGAGAATATAATTCCAGTAGGAAGGTTGCACACTGCTGATATCATCCGCATGAAAACTTTATTGGAGACTGCTCAGACAGAAGAACATGGTATTTGGTCTGAGCAGTCCAAAGTGTCTTGTGGACAATATCAGCGATGTTTGACCCTCCTTTTCTGACTTGCATCATCTGCTACTGAAATGTGAGTGGGCTCTGCGTTGGTCTGCACCTGCCCTTCACAGCACTGCAATGGTTACATACCATGGCAGGAGGAGCGGTAAACTTTGGATATACTGACCACTTCCATGTCACTTTACAGTGGTATAGGGACCATAAACTACAATCAAATACCTCATTATTCTGACTATGTTTCTGCTTTCAGAGCTAGTTATTACTTACATTATTACAAAAAACAGTAATAATTGAATGCAGTGACAATAATTTATGATAATAAAGAGTGGACACATAGTCCTACAGATACAACCGGCCCTTTGAGGGTGACCAAACTGCTGATGCGGCCCCCAATGAATTTGAGTTTGACAAGCCTGTTCTAGAAGGTGCTAAATAAATAAGTAGATTCTGATTGGTCCATAGCAACATCCCATATCTTCAATAGAACTCCCATCTTAGTAAATAAATCCCAAACTGTATGAAGATAAAGTACCAACCTGTCATTTAAAAAAATTGCCTGAGACATGACAGTTGGGAGCTGTTTGGCTGCTACTTTATCTCTCTCCAATGGTTAGTGAATATACCCTCATAGTAACTCAGCATTGTGGTGTGGGGGGAAGATTTACAGTAGACAGAGCTCAGAGAGATGTTCCAAAGCCCCTCTGCTCAATACACCATGTGCAATGTGACTGTGGTTGGCTTGGTTACCTAACACTACACAGACTTATAAATCATTAACACCAGCACAGAGAAAACAACCAGGAAATATGATAATGGCCAAGACTCTTCTTGTAGCCTGTGAGTCGCGTTAATAAACACAACGCTAATATTTTTATGGGATTTCTGCTTTAACTTCGGTTTCAGTTTGTACAACCAAATCCTGTAATACCGGAGACTAAAATCACAGAATTGGGGTTGTCACTTCTAAGCGGATATTATTATTATTATTATTATTATTATTATTATTATTATTATTATTAAAATAGGGAACAGATCAGTTTCAGCTGGGTTCCAATGTCTAGGTCAGAAGTATCTAGGTCGAGAGTCAATAGGTCGACTCTATATTGTCGACATGCATTAGGTAAACAAGATCTACATGTCCAAAAGCTCAAGAACTAAACGGCAGACATTGCCTAAGGCCGACAGGTACAAAGAGACGACCTGGTCAAGGTTCAATATGACAGTGGTCTACACACAAATGGCTGACAAGTTTTATAGGGTTTTTCCATCTTTGGCTTAATTTACTATGAATGTAGGACTACGCTTGGGTAAAGGAACTCAATGCGAGCAGCGTGGTAGCGGCTTGAGCCGTATTGCCTTAAGTGTGCCAAGTGGACCAAGCCCGCGAGGGTACACGTTTCCGCTGATGTGAATAGATATGGTTAAATGTTCCAAATGATTCACAAATTAACTCATGTCAAACGTTTTTTTGTGTTTACCAGTCTCACGTTGTCCTTTTGCGCCTGTTGAGCCTAACTTTTACCGAAGGACCTTTTTTACCCTGTCAACCTAATGCATGCTGACCAAATGTGTCCATCCTAAAGACTATCTATCTAGACCAGGCCTGTCCAAACTATGGCCCGCCAGCTGTTGTGAAACTACAAGACCCATCATGCCTTGCCACAGGTTTGCTATTAGAGAATGCTAAAACTATGGCAAGGAATGCTGGGATGTGTAGTTTCACAACCGCTGGAGGGCCATAGTTTGGACATGCGTGATCTAGACCATGGGTCTTCAAACTGCGGCCCTCCAGATGTTGTGAAGCTACACATCCCAGCATGCCTTGCCACAGTTTTGCTATAAGGGAGTGTTAAAAGTGTGGCAAGGCATGCTGGGATTTGTAGTTTCACAACATCTGGAGGGCCACAGTTTGAAGACCCATGATCTAGACAGTGTAGATCTTCTGTATCACAAACTGGGCCAAATGTGATAGGCCCGGAAAAGTGATAAAGTGGAGGGAGAGATAAAGTACCAGCCAATCAGCTCCTGTTATTTTTCAAACACAGCCTGTAACATGACAGTTAGGAGCTGTTTGGCTGGTACACTGGGGTAGATGTATGGAGCAGTGATAAGGAAGAAGTGAGCCAGAGGAGAAGTGGCCCGTGGCAACCAATCAGCTGCTCTGTATAATGTTATATTATGCATATTATAGATGTTACTTCATTGCTGATTGGTTGCCATGGGGCACTTCTCCTCTGGCTCACTTCTCCTTTCTTATCACTGCTACATACATCTGCCCCTTTATCTCTCTCCACTTTATCACTTTTTTGGGCTTAGTACAACTACCCCCCCTATGAGTTTTAGTACAAATGTACTATTATCTACTGTAGTTAACTATTGAAAAGAGATCACAGGACATAATCCACTGACCAGAGCGGACATCTGGAATAGTCGTGGACAGGTGGGGAACACAAGTCACCTATATACAGTACATATATGTGCATACAGTGGCAGATGTTTGGCGCATACTGTACTTATTGTACCAAAATCAGTATTTATGTAATATGCGTCCAAAGCTACATTATTATGCACAAACAATCCCAACTTTAAAAATCAGCACACGCCATATATCCATCCAATCCAAGTACCGATCTGCCCAGACCATGCCCATTTTGGGCAGAGCTTTGCCCCTTTTCAGTAGACCACATGGCCTTTCACCATGACAAATGGAGCGATCAGCAAGAACTGTACAATACAGCAGCACCGTATCAATCCATAGAGATTCTCCAATCTTTGGGATGAGGAAGCTCAGATCATTGGCTGATGTACGGTAGATAGCTCCGATCATTGGCTGATGTACGGTAGGTAGCTCCGATCATTGGCTGATGTACAAGCTGTCATCTATACAGTAAGTGTTCCAGTAGGAGCACACACCACTCCGACACACTCCACTCCTGAGCCATGATCAATTAATATTCATTGAATACGGAATAATTGGCTACTGGGAACGTTTGTTATCTTCCTCCTGTCGAGTGAAGATCACATTCCATCGCTTTGTTGCCTAGTGATGTGTGGGGATTCCTAGTGCTTATATTGCATCCTCTCTCTGTTCCCGAGGCCTTATCTTACTGTATAATACAACAGGAGTGAGCACATGTCACATGGTACAGCTTCTGCGCAATTCACATTCCAGAACGGTGGTCGCAGCGCCGGTGTACTGTAACAAATACATATATACAATATAGCAATGTAGCCAAACCACTTGTGTATGGTTCCTCCAAACTGATTCTAAATCTGTGAACAGCGAACCCAACTTTTTTAAAATTATTTTTAAATATCCCTTCTAAGGTCACATACATGGGCCAATGCGTCTGTAATCTGGGGCAGAGGACCCCACAATCGGATACTTGTGTCTCAAAGAATCTACAAGAAACACATCGGACGCCAACAGGCCAGTTTGTGGGTGTGGCCTCATGGATTGTGGGTGTGGTCTTATTTGTATGTGGTCCCTCCCAGCACGGAGGCCCAGGACACATGACCAGCCGGGCAGCAATCATGGGAAAATACAATCACCTATACCGTGTATATATGTCTAGTGTCTGATTTGGTGTCTCCGAAACACTGACATCTGTTGGCACAGAATGAAACTACATCTCTTTCTCTCTCACACATGCACAAATACAGAGGCAATCACAAGGTAGCAGACTAACTTTCGAAGCATTAGCTTTGAGCGGCTTACTAGTATAAATACACACACATCTCTCTGTCTTTTAATATATAAATCATATATAATCGGGGATTAGTGTCACTGGGTTAAGGCTGGAAATATAACTTTTAGCTTTTATACTTGACACAAAATTCCAAGGATCATGGTCCTCATATGACTTTGAAAGAGACCCAGTGACCTTTGCCCTTTCCACGAGGCCATGAAGGAAGACTAATAGTATCTCAAAGGCCGTTCCCATCTGGCCTCCGCAGCACTGACAGATAATGATGGGTCCTGAAGCAAACGATTCTCTTGCCCATTTATTTAAACGACCCTGGATGAGACAGGAACTATTTCAGTTGTAACCCCGGGCAACAGAAAGGTTGGAGCCATTTATTTACGTAGTTATTTATATAGCACACACATATTCCGCAGTGTTTGCAGGGAATATTTCATTCACATCAGTCTCTGCCCCATGGAGCTTACACTCTAAATTCCCTACCACGTGTATACATGAACGCACTATGGGACTTATTCTAGTTCACTCTTTCTGACAAAATCCTTCTTAGATGGACAAAACCATGTGCACTGCAGGGGGCAGATGTAACATGTGCAGAGAGAATTAGATTTGGGTGAGTTATTTTGTTTCTGTGCAGGGTAAATACTGGCTGCTTTATTTTTACACTGCAATATAGATCTCACTTTGAAGAAAAACCCCACCCAAATCTAATTCTCTCTGCACATGTTACATCTGCCCCACCTGCAGTGCATATGGTTTTGTCCAGATAAGAAGGAATTTGCCTCTAAAAGTGAACTAGAATAAGGCCCCTTGTTTGTCAGGATCCAATTAACCTAACAGTATGGTTTGGGGATTGTGGGAAGAAACTGAAACCCAAGCAAACACACACGGGACACATACAAACTCCACACAGATATACCCTTGGTGGGAATCAAACTCCAAACAGTGCTTTCAGGCAGCAATGCTAACCACTGTGTCAACCATTCTTCTGAAAGTCACTGACCATACTTAAGGGTTATATTCACTAAAGTGCAGGTTTTTCAAAAGTGGATCTGTTGCCCATAGCAACCAATCAGATTGTACTAATTTATCTAGCACATTCTAGAACGCCAAAGCTAGATTCTGACTGGATGCGAGCACAACATCTCCACGTCTGAAAACCACAAAAGTAACTTAAACCACTAAAGCCCAAATCAGTTCCTGGCTCTCAGGACAATGGCCCTTATTCTGGTTCACTCGCAAAGGCAAAGTCCTTCTCAAATGGACAAAACCATATGCACTGCAGGTGGGGCAGATGTAACATGTGCAGAGAAAGTTACATTTGGGTGAGTTATTTCGTTTCTGTGCAGGGTAAATACTGGCTGCTTTATTTTTAAACTGCAATATAGATCTCACATTGAAGTAATACCCCACCCAAATCTAATTCTCTCTGCACATGTTACATCTGCCCCACCTGCAGTGCATGTGGTTTTGTCCATTTGAGAAGGAATTTGCTTTTGCGAGTGAACCGGAATAAGGGCCAATATCCACATTAATCAATGATGGGAGACGACTCTGAGGTTCTGAGGGCCAAATATTTAGTATTTACCAAAATAAAATCTAAATACAGACAGAGTTTATATGTTACATGTATCTTTCTTTGAAATTGTTCCCTGCCCAGTATTTCCTATGATGTTTTTAGTTTTTAACGGACTTGTGATTAGGGGATGATGCAGCGCAGAAAATCCGTCCAAAACTCTGAGTTCTGTCTACATTCCCATATGTACCAAGATGAGATGCATCTCTTGGACCAGATGGGTCATGCTATCTTTCTCCACAATGATCCAACACGACACTGTCACATCCCTGAGATATCCCAACCAGTCCCACTGGTTACTGGAATACTGTATGCACACAAGCAAGTAATAGAATATCCCAGCTCTCTTAATGTTATACCTTTACCCTTAAGCTGGGTACACACTGGGCATTTCCCGGGGCCATAGGCGGTGCCACTGAAGAACGATAAAGCGCATACACACTGACTGATATCGCTCAATGACATCACCCGCCCGGGGCGGGCCGCCCCCACGCCATACGTGCAGTCATTGACGACATTGTCAGATTAAGCTGGGGGGGTCATTAACTACCCATTGCCGCGCACATCCTTAACGATTTATGTCCGTACACACTGGACGATATGCACGCAGTATCGTTAACAATTTCCTATATCGTCCATATCGTTAACGATATATCGCCCAGTGTGTACCCAGCATTAGACATGCAATGCGATTTTTCATTGTAAAGACCCGATTTTTAATTGTATAGTCACCCATGGGTGATTTCATACCCCCACTATCCAACTACGCATGGAGCTGATTATATATAGTGTGGTGAGCGCAGCGAGCCACCGAGCCCGAAGCGTGGCGAGCGCATCAAGCCCCACGAGGGGACCCAGAATACATGTAAAGTAATCCGCGTCCCCTCGCTGCGCTTGCCACACTATATAAAATCAACTCCATGCGTAGTTGGATAGTGGGGGTATGAAATCACCCATGGGTGACTATAGAATTAAAAATCGGGTTTTTACAATGAAAAATCGCATCGCATGCCTTAAGTAGTGGCATGCAATGAAAAAATCTGGCGCCCATAATACACAAGTACCCATGACTTTATCTCATTGTTGGCTGCTGGTCTCATACCACAAGAATGATGCCCTTTATAACCACCCTGTGCTGCACAGAACCACATGGCATTCTCCTTTCAGGGTCCCCACAGAGCACCCCCCACAAGTGGCAGAGTCTAAGGACGGAGTATTCCGCACAGCAGAGAAGGTGGCTCCCTCTGGGAAGCAATTCGACTGCTCTCCCTGCATCTGAGACACCCTGGCACATCATACAGCAGCCCCCCCCCCCCCCCCACCACCATAGACATTCTGCTTATATAAAACATGATCAAGTAACTGTGCCCTCCATGCCAGATGCATACCATGCCTCTGTATTTGTTTTGGTGCATTTCAGTAAATGGCACCTGTTGCTGATATGAAAAATAAATAAATTCAAAACAGCCAGCGTCCCCGTTTCCCCAGCCAGCCCCCCCGCTGCATGGCAATACAGCACTCACATACAACAATCGGGGGATACTGTGCAGCAGAAGGAGAGGACTGGATACTGCTCCCACGCCTGGAGGAATGACTTGGGCAATTTAGCCAGCAGTGGAAGCCGGCAGTCTGTACAGGTCTTTCCTTTGACTCTAAGGACCCATTCTTTTCTTTCTAATATGACTGTTTTAATAACGTGGTGTACAACGCTATCTGGTAATAAAAGGACATTTAAATCACAGCTGAAACTTATGAGCTTTGAAAACCGTTTTCAACTTCGGCTTCTCTGGCACAGACTGGGTAGAATAACTGTTTTCATTAAGCTTAAAGGCTGGCGAGAGGCCCCCAATATGAATGTGGCCCCCATGCGTAAAAAAGAGAATACACAGGCGTGAACGTCTTAGGACACACTTTAAGAAGAGGCGACGGAATAACGGAAGAGGGGATGATTATCCTTTTTTCAATCATTCCGTGCGGCACGAGGGACAGATCCGGGAATAGCAAATTGGAACCATTTTCCCTGACATGTGCACGCAGAGCCTGGGATCTGCAGAGAGCCTTCTTCTCCCCTCTCGCATAATCCGCCACAATTCATGTATTTTATAATACTACGTACCCCCGCCGCACATACATCACTGCGGCCAGGGAGACAGCAATTAAATGCAGGATCTACAGAGCGATAGTTCTGCTGGAATCCATCTCCCCATGCAAACCTCTTCCAGAGGAGACGGTCTACTTAATTACACGCTGTCAGCCGCGCTGGCTAAAGGATTTTCCAAAGCAGAATTCTGCATCGCTCGGGCTCAGCTCCTGTGGCTTCCCATCGCTAGCGGACAGTTATGCTGGGTACACAACAGGATGACAAGGGTCCGATCCCATCAATCTAGATCCAATTCTGACCAATTAACCTGTAGAACTGATCGCATGGAACACTTTCACGATTTAATCATCCCAATAAAGGCTGGTTGGGGGGGGGGGGGATAGGGGACGCAAGCCAACCATTGCACAACCTGGGACTCTCAACATTTAAAAGTGATAGCAGAGGTGCACTGGGGTGGTTCCCCCACCGTATGACAGACTGAAGTCACCGTTACCATTTTGCCATGACAAATATTTAATTCAGAAAATAATCAGGCGATCATAGAACATCAAGAGACTACTACACTGTCTGAACCCAAATTAGCACCATTGCTTATTCCGGTCACATACTGAGACGGATGCCTAGGAGGGAGAATATTCAGGCTTGCGCCGGTCAGGGGGATATGAGGGGGGTGAGGTGGACAGTGCGGAGGGGGTATAAAAAAAAAAAAAAGCTAAAAAATAAAAAAATTCAATGTATAATAATAAAGTTGGGATGAGATAGATGTCAGAATACTGCATATCATGTTCAATGGGGGGGGGGGGGGGGGTTCTAGGTCTGGGTCTGCTGCTGGACTGCATTAAGTCAGGCAGGGCTGCAGAGGTCCTTAATGCTGAGGCTTCGCCGCACTATAATCTGCCCCCCCATGGGTCAGGTTCTAGAAGGGAAGGACCCCCCCACACACCTCCTATGCTGTCATATTCTGGATCAGTCACATGAGGAAGGGCTGTAGACACTGCAGAATGCAAGGCAATGGACCCAGTACATCCCCATCCACCTCCCCCATCACTAGCCCAGGTTGCTCAATGACTGCAATCATATGCATGCAATACCTTATTTTTCCTACCTTACATCCAAGCTGCCCCAGGGGTCACTCTCTCATCCTCTTGTTGCATCATTTCACTCCTCTCGCCCCCTGTTATTGCAATGTTGTGTTCCCAGGCTGTTTGCACCCTTGTCCTGAATGAAGTAGGTCCCGTTATAGCCCAGTGTAGCAGCTGATAGAAAATCCTCAGCAGTTTCAGTCCAGCAGCAGCAGCTCAATCACACGAGCAGCAGCAGCATCATCAGCAACAGAGGCAGAGCCGGCTCCCCTGCAGGCCGCAGCTCTCACAGCTTATACATCACTACCGCATTCTCCCTAATAGGAGGGCCCCTGCCAAGGAGCTACACCATCCAGAGAGCAGGAGTGATCCCCCCCGGGGAGGGGTCCTGGCATCCTGCAAATACAAGGGCAGGCTGGCAGAGTTTTTTTTTTTTGCTCTAAGGGCAAGTAAATCCAGCTGGCCCAGATAATACAGCATAAGTGGCTCTCACAATAAAATCCTGCATATGAGCAGCCAGGGCTCCTTAACCCTCTGCTGTGCTCTCTTCTGGGCCCCGGGGGGGGGGGGGGGGGAGGGGAGGGAGGGATCAGCTGCTGCAATGGCATCTGTCAGTCATTTCATTCCTCAATCATCCATGGGTCATAGGGAGCCGAGCCAAGAGTTTCTGCAGCAGTCAACAGTCCCCGTGGAGGTCACAAACATATGTTTAAACGAGGGCTGAATAAGCCCAAGTGCAGTTAAGAGCCTGTGAATTGGGCTGTGTAAATAAAGTTGAGTGAGAGAGACAGGGCATAGAAGGAGGGGTTAATCCAGGGCGGGAAGCCCCCACCAATGGGGGGCAAAGGGGGTTGCACCCCAGGTCAGGGGTATATAGGTTAGGGTAGCAAGGGTATGCGCCCTCTTTGATTCTTTGATCTGCAGGGATCAGCGTCACGGAGAAAAGATAAGTAAAGCTTGCAGCGTCTTACCTCAAGTGGAATTATGTCTAGCAGACCCAGAAGGAATGCCCCACCGCCGCGCTGGCTGGCGGACGCCGCGCGCCCGCTCAGCCATGTCCCTGGGCGTGGGGATGTGGGTGGCCGCCCGGTAGTGCTGGTAGCCGGAGGCGGTGGTTCGCGGCCTGTGTCACCCGCCGCTCACGGTAGTGGCGGGTCGGGCGCAAGGACTCCCCCTCCTGCTCCCTCCGCAGGTGAATTGCATCCCCAGGGACCTGGGGGCGTAATGGCGGCGGGTGGCGGGGATGCCGGCGCGTCCGAGATGGCGGCCGCGATCTGCAGAGAAGGAGAGCCGGGAGGCGCGTCAGCTGTCTCCTCGCGCTCACCCGGCTCTCTCATGCGCGCCGGAGACGGCGGCAGTCAGGCTTCCCCCTCGCGTCAAGCAGCAGGGAGGGAGGGGAGTGTCAGTGAGGACGGAGACCGCGCAGCTCACTGCGCGGTCTTGGTGCCTCAGTCAGGAGACAGTGGGACAGCAGCTCCCCCTGCTGACTCCCCTGGAAATAACGGCAGCATAAGGGCAGAAGCTCCACCTGCTGGCCAGGCCGCAGAGGCGCAGGCACAAGAATGTGAACAGGCAGGAAGGGAGGCCAGGGATGCTGGGTCACAGGGTGCCAGCAACCAAGCTGGCTTGGTGGAAGTGGGGGAAGGTCGCCCGGGCAGGGGACCTAGCCCCATGATGGTCATCACAGGTGGCCCCACACCGGGGCAATACAACGAACCAAGGCCCAGGCTATGGCGTATGCAAGCCCCATTGGCGGGAGGACATTACGGGCAGGGTGCAACACACCCCCCGGCCGGGGAGATGTTTTATGAGGACCAGGGTAGGGGAACAGGCTTTCAGCCTCCCCAGGGAAATCTGGCTCCAGGTCTAAGGGGTTATGGGGCCCAAAATCAACACAACTATGCGTCAGGCCCACAATTTAACAGGGCCCAGGGAGGTCCAACCCATTTATTACCTCAGCAATTCATGGGGCAACAGGGGCAGGGGCAATGGCCCATGCAGTACCAAACATTTGGGAGTTACGGCGGGCCTCAGTTCCCCTACTGGGGTTCTGGGCCCGGCCACTCTTTCAATGTAGGAATGCCAGCATACAACCCTTACATCCAACAAGGGGGATATGGGTTCCCGGGATATCAAATGCAGCCGTACGGGGGCTGGGCGCCGCCGCCAAGGGGCCATTTCGCGGGGAACCTTGACAGTCACCTTAGGCAAGGGGAGGTTGTGGCAGATATGCATAGGTCTAGCGCTCGCGGGCCGGCATTGCAGGTAGACTTAGGGGCAGCGGAAGTTGTAGATCTGGCTGCGCCTTCACCCAGTCGCACAGTCATTGACGCCCCTTCTATTTCAGCCTCTGAAACACGTCCAACTTCACCGGTGCCGTCCTTGGGGTCGAGGTCTCGTGAGGGGTCAACACGCACAGTAACTCCGCGGTCGACTCTGCGGGAGAAAACATCAGCTGTCAAGACACCCAAGAAAGCGGGAGAATCCTCGGCCGCAAAAGAAACACCGGCGAGCGAATCAGTGGTTGAAGTTGATGAGAACACGTCGCAAGAGGGAGATGGTGAAGAAGAAGGGTCGTCTTCGGGTGAGTCAGGGTCTTCAGCATCGTCAGGGGGTAGTGATGACTCAGACGCTACTAAACGCCCGCGCAAGCTAGCAAAGCTAGTTGCTAAGCAGGTGGCAAAGGAGGTGCAGGGAAAGAAGCGTAAGAGGAAACGCAGCACACCAGCAGCGCCAGCGGATACTGGGGCATCGCACTGCTCTAATACGGCGGTAGCTCGAGGGCTCAGGAAGGGAGTTAGGGAAAAAATCCGCAAAGGGAAGTTTATCGATTTCTTCACCATAACAACAGAAATGAAGAAGGAATTCGATAAAGCAAAGAAGGCCACGCCCAACGGCGAAGCGGCCTTTAAGGGTTTCCATAACTGGTTAAGGGGATTCCTGGCGTTCTCATCGTGTTACTTAACGCTCAGGCCCACCGAATACTTGAATGTGATTAGATACTTGCATCTCATAAATGAGACTTTTATGAGTTATAAGGGCCCGGCGTGGAGGGAATATGATGAGAAGTTCAGGTTATGTCACGAGGGCACCCCCATCATGCCCATGGGCTCTAAGCATGTTGAGATCTGGTGGGAGGTTATAGGGAAAAGCCAGCCCATGACAGAACCCGCCGGGAAAAAGTCCTTTCAAGGGGGAAAAGCATCGGGGAAATCCGGGGGGAAAGGGCGTTGTTTCGCTTACAACGACGGTAAATGTGACAGAGGGGCCAAGTGCCGTTTTAAGCACGAATGTAAGATCTGTGGAGCAGGCCACCCTGCCAAATCCTGCAAAGGGGGTGGTAAGTCGGGGGACACCGGAGAGGGAGCGGCTAGCTCTAAATAAGGCAGAATCCCCTATAATTATAAAACAGTTGGCCCTTTACTTAAAAGAGTACCCCAAGAAGCTCGATGCAGAGTTTTTGTTGGAGGGTTTTGTTCATGGTTTTTCATTACCCATCCCAAAAAGTTTTTACACATCCACTAATAAGAATTTAAAGTCAGCCAGGGAATTGCCGGAGGTGGTTAGGGACAAGGTGCTAAATGAGGTCAAGCTGGGCAGGATGGAGGGACCATTTGAGGTACTCCCTATACCTGACCTGTGCATATCACCGCTGGGTGTGGTGCCCAAAAAGACGCCAGGCAAATTTCGCCTGATACAGCACCTGTCCCACCCACCCGGCAATTCTGTCAACGATGCCATTCCAGAGGAATTGGCAAGCGTTCGCTACCAGTTATTCGAGGAAGTTCTTAGTTTGGTTAAAAGTTTCGGCCCAGGGGCCCTTATGGCCAAGTTGGACATAGAATCGGCTTTTAGGCTGCTTCCACTACACCCAGAATCGTTCAGATTTATGGGTTTTAAGATGCAAGGGGCCTATTACATAGATAAATGTCTCCCCATGGGCTGCTCGATATCTTGCTCATATTTTGAAAAATTTAGTACTTTTCTTCAATGGTGCATCCAGAGGGAGGCTGGCTCCAGAGGGGTGGCCCACTATCTGGACGATTTCCTCATAGCAGGACCAGCAGGTCGAGCGGAATGTGGGGAGACATTGCAAGTAGCTTTAAGAGTTTTCAGTTCTTTAGGAGTTCCCATAGCCCACGACAAAACAGAGGGACCGGTAACTGTCCTGGCGTACCTTGGTATTGAAATAGACACCGGGGAGGGTTGCTGTAGGCTACCAGCGGACAAGGTCCACAAGCTGCGGGAGCTGATAGTCGACTGCGGGGCTAGAAAGAGGGTCCAGCTACGAACCGTCCAGTCCCTACTGGGTTCTTTAAATTTTGCCTGTAGGGTGATACCCATGGGCAGGGTTTTCTGCAGGAAATTGGAAAGGGCCACGGCGGGGGTCAGGGACCCACACCACACAATCCGCTTGGGAAAGGAAATCAAGGATGATTTGAGGACATGGTCCGAATTCTTGGTTGACTTTAACAGGCGCCTAATGTGGCAGTCTGAGGCGGCCTCAAACTGGGACCTACAGCTCTTTACGGATGCTGCGGGATCTTCTGGTTTTGGTGCCTTCTTGCAAGGGGAGTGGTGCTGCGAAAAGTGGCCTCAATCCTGGATTGACAGAGGGTTTACAGTAAACATGTTATTACTGGAACTCTTCCCCATTATAGTCGCAGTGGAGCTATGGGCTGGCCAGCTAGCAAACAGAAACATAATCTTCTGGTGCGATAATTTAGGGGTTGTTCACGCAGTAAACAATCAAAGGGCAACATCGCCGGAAGCATTGAGATTGCTGAGGCACCTTGTCCTTGTTTGTTTAAAGAACAATATCAATTTCAGGGCTGAGCACGTACCAGGGGTGGACAATGAAGTGGCAGACGCTTTATCAAGATTTCAGTTCACCAGATTCCGCGCCCTAGCTCCAACAGCAGCCGAGACCGGCCTAAGTTGTCCAAATTCTGTCTGGCAGGTGATAGAGCCGGCATGACAGAATTGGCATTTCGGTCATTGGCGCCAGCGACTCGTAGGGCATACGAAAAAGCCTGGGAGGATTGGTGTAAATACCAGCAGCGGCCGGAGGCCAGGGGTAAGTCTGTTGACGACTGCCTCCTAGCTTTCGTTTGGGGCAACTACAATAGTGGCAGGTCCAAGTCGGCTATGGCGGCGACATTGGCGGGAATAGCTTTTCATTGCCGTTTATTCAACATGCCAGACCCAACGAAGTCTTTTATTCTAAGTAAAGCGATGAAGGGTTGGTCTAGGGTACAGCCAGTTCAACCAGATAATAGACGCCCATTGGACGAGGCGAAGTTGGTAGAGCTATTACAGGGCTTGGCATCGGTGGCAGAAAATGCCTCGGAGCTGGCACTTTTTAGGGTGGCTTACGCCTGGGCTTTCCATGGCGCATTTAGGGTTAGTGAGCTAACTGCGCGCAATAAGAAAGTACACTCAGGCATACTTTGGGAGGATGTGGTGGTTGGCAAGGAACAGGTGCTATGCAAGCTGAAAAGGTCTAAGACAGACCAGCAAGGCAGGGGCACCTGGATCACGCTAAGACCACACCTAGTGAAAAGTATTTGCCCAGTTGCTCTAGCTGGGGAGTATGTGGCATTGAGACAGGGTGCAGCCGCACAATTCTTAGCGCATGCAGACGGATCGCCGCTAACGAAGTTTCAGTTCACTGCAGTAATGAAAAAGGGCCTAGCGGCGATAGGGCTAAGACCTGAGGATTTCGGAACGCATTCGTTCAGGATTGGCGCAGCCACGTCAGCAGCAGTGGCAGGTTTGCCACAAAGCGCAATCAAGGCCGTGGGCAGGTGGAAATCCAATAGCTTTAAGAAATACGTTAGAGTTGAAATGCTTTAGTTATAAAATATATATGTAAGTTAATTGTAAGTTAAGTATAGCAGTATAAGTTAATTACAAGTTAAGTATAGCATGCGCCTGTTGCGCGGGTCCAAAAACGTCTCGTTTACAAACGGTTGGGGAACGGCTAGCGTTCCGCAATCGTCGGTGTGGAGTGAATTTTTTATTTTTCCTCTAAGAGGTGCTTAATTCAATCTGGCCCCAAACTAAGAAGCCCTCTAGAGGTTTTTGAGTTTTTCACCTCCACTTGGACCTCAGTCTAAACCCGTTAATTGTTACTATAGAGCATAAGTATGGATACTAATCGTTAGGTTCTGCTTTCTTTTCAGCCCTTCCCCTTCCCCTTGGCCCCACGGGGGTGATTTGGTTTGTAGGTCACTCATACGTCTTTTGGGCAGAAAGAAATAGCCTAGCCAGAACAGCGCCAGTGTTAGCAAAGGCAAAATCAGTGAGATGGCTGGGTGTTAGAGGCATGTTGTGGAAGGACTTGTTGGGGTTTTTGGAAAAGAAGAGTAGCGGTTTTGTCAAGCCCGATACCTTAATTATACATCTGGGAGGCAACGACTTGGCTAAAACTACAGGCATTGCTCTAAGGATAAAAATGGAGAAAGATCTGTTGGTTTTGTTGCGTAAGTGGAGCGGCTTGAAGCTGGTGTGGTCAGACATTGTACCACGTTTTTCATGGAAAGGCGCCAAAAACCCTGTGGCAATTGAGAAGGCTAGGAAAAAGCTGAATCACGCTTTGACCAGGTTTGTCTTAAGGCAAGGGGGAAGGGCAGTTAGGCACCCGAACATTGTGACGGAGAAACCAGGCATGTACAGGCCAGACGGAGTGCACCTCTCAGAGGAGGGCATGGCGGTTTTTCTGGAAGATATTTTTAAACAGTTAATTTAGTGGGTGTCATTACTGTAGGGTATGGCGGGGCATTGGTACTAGGTGCACAGGGCAGTAGAGAAGTACCATTGCTGTGGCGGGACAGCACCCTCGACCAGGATTCTAGAAGGGCGTCAGGTGGTCCCTGCGTGGTATTACCCCTCTCCTTGCCAGGAGGGCGGACGGGCCTCGACTCAGCGCGGTGGGGCGACGAACATTTAGGCGGATATGTTCGCGTCAGGCCTTAGAGGCGGGGGGATGTCCACGCAGGGCGGGCTGTGCCTTTGGTAAGGGGTGTGTAGGAATTTGGGAACGACCTGGTCGTTGCCCGGGGCAACACCCCTGAACGGTCTCTGGTCTCAGGTGCCTGGTCTTTGCCATCCCCTTTATCGGGGGTCATACCAGTTCTTAAATAAATAAGTATGACAGTTTAATCTAAGCTATTGGTGTCGCGTCTTTATTTTAGATAAGTGTCTACGTGTGAAGTTATTTCTAGGCCGTTATGTGGTTATAAGAGTACAAGCAACATATTCACTAGGCTACTTAGTTTAAACGAGGGCTGAATAAGCCCAAGTGCAGTTAAGAGCCTGTGAATTGGGCTGTGTAAATAAAGTTGAGTGAGAGAGACAGGGCATAGAAGGAGGGGTTAATCCAGGGCGGGAAGCCCCCACCAATGGGGGGCAAAGGGGGTTGCACCCCAGGTCAGGGGTATATAGGTTAGGGTAGCAAGGGTATGCGCCCTCTTTGATTCTTTGATCCCCACCCTCCCTTCCCTTCTTCTAAAGGCTTTGCCTCACAAAAATTTGATTCAATTGGCTATTATAATTTTTTAAAATTGGCGGGACAGCACCCTCGACCAGGATTCTAGAAGGGCGTCAGGTGGTCCCTGCGTGGTATTACCCCTCTCCTTGCCAGGAGGGCGGACGGGCCTCGACTCAGCGCGGTGGGGCGACGAACATTTAGGCGGATATGTTCGCGTCAGGCCTTAGAGGCGGGGGGATGTCCACGCAGGGCGGGCTGTGCCTTTGGTAAGGGGTGTGTAGGAATTTGGGAACGACCTGGTCGTTGCCCGGGGCAACACCCCTGAACGGTCTCTGGTCTCAGGTGCCTGGTCTTTGCCATCCCCTTTATCGGGGGTCATACCAGTTCTTAAATAAATAAGTATGACAGTTTAATCTAAGCTATTGGTGTCGCGTCTTTATTTTAGATAAGTGTCTACGTGTGAAGTTATTTCTAGGCCGTTATGTGGTTATAAGAGTACAAGCAACATATTCACTAGGCTACTTAATATATATATATATATATATATATATATATATATATATACACCTCTCTCTCTCTCTCTCTCTCTCTCTCTCTCTCTCTCTCTCTCTCTCTCTCTCTCTCTCTATATAATGTTTTCCACATAGTTGTACAACAGAATTTTTTAAATAAATAACAGAAGTTGATTGGTTGCTATGGGCAACCCCATGTGCTGTGCAGTAACCCCTCCCCCAAGTCACATGTGAGAGTCTTCATGAGGACCAACTTTATGTAATGTCCATTTTATAATAATGTACTGAGGGGAAGATGTATCGAGTCTTGGACAGTGGTAAAGTGGAGAACCAATCAGCTCCTAACTGTCATTTCAAAGACTGTGCTAGATAAATGACTGAAACTGAGGGGCTTATTTACTGAGATGAGAGTTCTATTGAAGATGGGATGTTGCTATTGGCAACCAATCAGATTCTATGTATTATCTTCTAGAAGGTGCTAAATAAATAAGTAGATTCTGATTGGTTGTCCATCTTAGTAATTTAAGCCCTGATTCTCCACTTTATCACTCTCCAAGGTGTGATACATTTCCAGTCTAGGAGGCCTAGCTATGAAACAGTGATAATCCCTTCCTGTCGCGTTTAATAGCATTATCCCTTCATCTCCGAAATGAAGAAAAAGAAACCCACAGGGAAAGCACCGATTTCTCCTGCATTACCTCTCATCACGCCCCTTACGGCTAGCCCCATAGACATCTATGAGCAGAGCTGCCGAGAATGGCCAAGGGCCCCAGCGCTGAAGAGGCGTGCCCAAATCTGGGGAGGTGTGGCCACACCTCTTCAAGAAACAAGAATGGAGGAATTGGCTTTGTGGTGCTAGCAACCACACGGGGTGCACAGAGGGACATTTGTTACTCGCTGGGCCCCTTCGAGTAATCTCAGGCCTGAGTAATTAGTACTCGCACCGCTCCCCCCTTTCCTCTAGCTGCTATTGCCTATGAGTTTGGAGCGTTTTACTTTTGTTGGTAGGTAGCGGCAATGTTGAGCTATATACCTTGCAGAGAGACTGTTTTGAATCCCCCCCAAGAGCACCCAATGTCTGCCCGCACCTGCACATTTCACTAGAGCCCTGCAGCCAGCAGAGATCATTTGCAGAGACATTGTTCTATACCCCGGCAAAATGCAAAAGATACCAATAATAAATAGCCCTTATTAAGGATTTAAAAATATAAATATATAAAATGTTACAGACCCACTGGATCTTTTTTTCCTCTCATTAATCAATGGTTAGATACGCTCTAGTTCACTGTATCTTACACCTAGACTTCACTCCTCTTGGTCTCCTTGGTGATAGACAGTTTGGCTTCCCAGTAGATTCTTCAGCCGGTTTGGGCCGTATTCGTCTGCCGTTTCCACCATTGTAAGATATTACTGGGATCTTTATTACAATTCCTATTCCAGAGCACACAACCGAGAGAGCTCCGGTCCCTGTTATACTTGTGCTATAATAGATTCTGAAGTAGACAAAACCACTTTCACATAGAGAGAAAAAAATGAGAGCAGTCTCTGGTGTACAGTAAGTACCTTCTCATCAAACAATGCTTCGTTATGGGGGCTCGAGTCTCCTCACCGCCAGGTTAGGGGGAAGACGACTGACGTACGCTCACCTGTAAAGTACAACTGCTCATTAATGCATACATCAGAGGATACAGTCATTTGGCAGCATGAAACCGTGCAGATATGGTCAAGAGGTTCAGTTGTTGTTCAGTCCAGAACGCCACAATAAAATGTTATAGGATCTATGGAATGGTTGTTGGTGGTTTTGAGCATCTCAGGAACTGCTGATCTCATGGGATTTTAAACATGTCTCTGGAGTCTACAGAGGGTGGGAGCAGACCAATAACATCTAGGCACCTGTAGAGACAGGGTTTTTTTTTTGGGGGTGGGGGGGGGGGGAATGGGGGGAGCGCTAGGGGGTTTGCCACAAATCTGGATTGATAAATTGGCCCCAGATATTTTAGGTTGCTCTGGTGGTAAAGGGGGCTCTCCCCACTACTAGATAGGTTGAGGGCACTCACAGTATATGACCAACCTGTTATCAGGGCCTTAATAGCATACAGTTCAGAATATTCCAACTTCAAAAATCAAATTAAAAAAACTTTAATGAAAAAAAGGAACTGGAACAGTAACCGCTTTTGTATTGATGCCGCCTGGACCGGCAGCTGCCCGCGTTATTGTTTTATTAAGGTATAAGAAGTGCCGTACAAGGTAAGTTGGAGAGAAATGTGTTATCGCAATAAGTGACTCTCAGTATAGACCATTGCATGAGGACATTATAAAGAAAAGCCTCTAAAAACCAGCTAGAAGATGCAATTTGCACCCAAAATAAACCATCTTGTGCTGCAGGCCATACAAATTGTCAGTGTGTGATGATTTAGGATTGGCTGGGGTAGGGGGCTGTGTCCAATCACCATGAGGAAATACAGTATAAACATAAATCTGCCCAGTATTTGTGTGTGAAATGCAACCTTGTAAATATTTAACCTGCATGCCATCAATAAATACTACATCATTATAGTGCATTTGTCCCATTGCATCTCAACATGTTTTATCTAAAATATGTACACTTTGGGGCTTATTCAGGCAATATTGAACGATGAATGGACAGTCTTGTACATGAGGAAAATACAAGACTTCCAATACACTTTAAAACAGACATGTCCAAACTGTGGCTATCCAGCTGTTGTGAAACTATCCCAGCATGCCTTGCCATAGTCTTAGCATTCCCTAATAGCAAAACTGTGGCAAGGCATGATGGGACTTGTAGTTTCACAACAGCAGGAGGGCCATAGTTTGGACATGCCTGTTTTTAACAAGCACTGTTGTGCCATAATAATCTGACCCCACATTGGACTGGATAAAGAATGGAGGATTATCCAGCCAATGTAATTCAGTCCTTGGTTGCGATGGCTTTGGGGTGGCTGGTTTCAGTTAAAGACGCTAGATAAACTATAATGGGAAATCCTTCTAGATTTTACTAGACGGAATCTTATTAGCTGCCATACACAAGTTTCGTATACAGTATGTACCTTAAAGTATAAACACACCTACATTTATAGGTTTAATCATTCTAAATGAAAAGTACTCGAAGTGGGAATTCAGAAGTGTGTGTACGGAAATGTCCCTCTCTGTCCCCTCCCCCGACTCTACCCCCCACTCTTCCCTGCGTAACTCACTCACTTATCTCAGCTCCACACCACTTAAGTTCTCTGCGCTGGGATAGAGGCGGGTAGGAGCAGATAGGTACTGGGGTGGGGTGGAGAATTTATGGGCTAAAAACTGTCACAGCCCAAAGTGAAAGTAAAAACGGTCACAGCTCAAAGATTTATAAAATGCGCAATGGGAGCCAGGAAGCACCTGCCCCTCCAATGGCTTCCACTGCCATGGAGATTAGACAGTCCCTAGCAGAAGAAAGGACTAGATGGGAGGCTAGTAGGTATCCCTCAATGGTGAACGTGTAACCAGCCTCCGATGATAACAGACTACGTGGCGGATGAAAATTGGTGGTTGTACCTATTGATTGTCATCCATTGTCTTTGACTGACTGGCCTATGGCCCAATCAGAACAAGGGTGGGGCTTCACATGTGTCAGGGTGGAAGCTACGCTTTAGTGTCCATTCACATTGGGGAAAATAAAGAAAAATAAACACTCAGTTCTGCTGTACCATCAATGGAGGGAAACAATCTGGCTTCCCCCATCCCCATTGATGCAAAAATGATTCTAAATCGGTCATAAACCATCGATCATTATTTATATATTAAGTTTCTTATATCGCGCACACATATTCCGCAGCGCTGTACAGAGAATATTTGAACACTCACATCAATCCCTGTCCCAGTGGAGCTTACAATCTATGCTCCCTACCACATGTACACGTTGGTGGGAGCCAATTAGCCTACCTGTATATTTTTGGATTGTGGGAGGAAACCGGAGTACCCGGAGGAAACCCACGCAAGTACGGGGAGAATATACAAATTCCGCACAGTTAGGGCCATAGAGGGAATCGTACCCATGACCTCAGCACTGTGAGGCAGTAATGCTAACCATTACACCATCCGTGCTGCCCATGGTGATATGAATCATTGATAGCCAATGGCCATCGTTAAAGGTGAGGTTGGAGTGATACAAAGCAGGGTGCGGGGAATACTGTTTTTTAGGAAGTTTGAACGTACCGCGGTTGTAGTCACACTGATCGAGGCCTGCTGTGGGTTTAAATATCTTATATATGCACAGTACAGAATTAAACCATTTCAACTGATATCAAGTCCCCCAAAATTGCAGCGCTGTCGTGTGTCTACACCTTTAGCAATAACGAGGCTTAATTAATTTGCGAATCATTTGTCACCTAAATCTCCCATCAAACTCTTTTCACTTCATTTAACAGCTTACAAATGTGTGCGTGAAACTCAAAACGAAGGAGTAGAAAAAAATCTGTGAAAAATGTCATTAATTAAAGCTAATTTGTGAACCAGCAGCCGCCGCTTTAGCGCAGATTCCGTCGGTTGTTGTGCAGGGAAACGCCAGGTGCCCCGGAGTCCTTATTATCTGTTTGCTATCAGTTTGCTTTATGATCTTTTAAAAATGAATGGTAGTTGGACTCTGGCGGCTTATTCGCAAACCCCGAAAGTGTTATTTGTCCAATGAGTACCTGTATTATAGGCAGATCTGATCATTAAGCAAGCACTCACAGGAGTGCATGAAATCAATTGCTTATACTGAGCTGATTCCACCAGCGGCATCTGGACAAAACGATATAAAGAGGCTGTGATGTTCTGGGGGAAATGGGAAAATGAGGCCTCATCCATCACTTAGGGGGATATTGATTGATCCACAAGCAACATACAGACTGTGGAGACTGATTATATTCAACAGGACAGTATACAAGAGCCTGTTTTCTACATAATCTCAGGCAGGAGGTACTGTAGCACAATTTGGGATACTGCAGATACATTGGCCATTTATGGCAATAATAAACTCGTTATTGCAATACAATTGTATGGGAAGGAATTTGCAGGTAGCAGCCCATGACGGAACAGTAGCTGCTGGGGCGCATTGATAGAGGAAGGGGGACCTGTGCAGTCACCATTCATCCACCCTCGCTCTCTCTCTCTCTCGCTCTCTGGGCAGCACATTAATAAAAGGTAGTAACTCTTCCAGTCTATTGCTCGTGTGCTGGTCTCCAGGAAAATGGCCGCTGCCTGGTGATTTTGCC
Organism: Crinia signifera; assembly: GCF_055691185.1. Taxonomy (NCBI): domain Eukaryota; kingdom Metazoa; phylum Chordata; class Amphibia; order Anura; family Myobatrachidae; genus Crinia; species Crinia signifera. Next base: position 163,585,984 of record NC_139224.1, read on the forward strand.
AAGCTTCCACTGAAGAGGAATTTTTAGGAAATGGGTTCAGGGTGTTTGCTCTTAGGCACATGTGCAATTCACATACTGAACCCGTTATAGGTAGATACCTCCCAACTATCCTAATTACAGCTAGACAGTCCTTCTGTTTGGACACTATCCCACCCGCAGGGATGGCCATTGACCATCGAAGATGGTTTTTGGCCGATGTTGAATACTTTTGCCATCAATGGGGGAGAACCAGAAATAATATTTTTTTTTTTTTTCAAGGTGCCGGGACACAGAGCATAGGTCCGCCCCCCGACAACCCAGAAGCCCCACCCCCAAATTCTGCTTGGCCTCTGGGCCAGTCAGTCAAA
>NC_139224.1:163586530-163873599 GCF_055691185.1 Crinia signifera
ATGCAATATACTGGTTAAGAGCTGCAGTGTGAAAGCGCCAGTCTGCATTTACCGGTTACAAATAACCGGTATTTGCAAACGGGTAAAAAGCAGAGTCCAACACGGTTCAGAGACGTTTTTTATGCAGTGTGAACGGCTCTGAACCGGTATATAGGACTCAGGCAGCAGTGAGCACTGAGCTGGTTATCAGCGCAGTGAATATTTAATAATCGAGAGATGCTCATTACATATGCGCATATGTAATTACAGCTCATTCATATGTGCATATGTAATGAGCGGCTCCTAATGACCCGTGCACGCCCACTGCCTACAGCGCTGCCCAGATCCACAGCCAAGTACCAGGGGAGGGGGGGGGGGGGGGGGTGTTACTAGGTGCTGGCTGTGTGGGGGGCCCTGCTGCTTAACGGACACCTGTGGCTGCCGCCCCCGGGTCACCTTCTGAACCCTCTCTACCTATTGCATGGTATATAGCCGGTTAATTACTGTGCACCTTTCACAACGGGTTCAATGTGAAAGGTACAAAAACGGTAATTAACCAGTAATTAACCAGTAATATACTGTTTACAACATGCAGTGTGAATGGGGTTAAACTTGCTCTGACCCAGTTAAAGAAACGTTTAAAAAACCGGGTCAGAGCAGGTTTGGCAGTGTGAAAGCAGCATTAATGTGGTAGAATAAGCTGGTACACTGGGCATGTGCAGCAGCTCCGCTCTGTCCCTTACACTGCATGATGTGGTGGCAGCTCTGTTGATCGTATTATATATGTCATCATTTAAGGTACTTGCCAAGAGGAAGGGGGTTTCCGGGCAACCAGAACCCCCACCCCCAACCCAATGCGTTTGCCTATGCAGGTAGAGGTGTAATGAAAATATGTATGACTGTACATAGTCTATACGTGTATATCAGGGGTGGGGAACCTTTAGGGGGGCATGGGCTGTTTCCATTGGTTGAAAATGGCTCGGGGCCATTTAAAAAAACAAAACGTACAAATTGCCTTCGGCAGCCGTCTCACACTCCAGTTTGAGAGTCGCCGGGCTGTGTGGTCCGGCGGCTGTGCAGGGAGTCTGATACAGGGGTCGGTAACTCTCATGAGATTTCTCCTGTACTTGACTTCCCTTCACAGCTGCAAGGAGGGTGGGCGGGCCACAAAGACCGGCTGCGGGGGCCGTATACGGCCCGCCGGCTGGAGGATCCCCACCGGTGGTGTATATGTACAATAGAGCATTCCAGTGATACACCTCAGCAATCATACTTGTATTCATCTCTACATTAGCCCCATTTTGGGGCTAATGTAGGGGTACATTTACAAAAAAATGGAGAGGTTTAAGGTCACATAACCCACCATAAAGATCAGCATATAAAAGATTAAAAACCAATAAAACATAGTGGGGGGGGGGGGGGGGGGGGGATTTACTAAGAGGTGTATTCTACTTCACATGTGGTGTTGCTATGGGCAACCAATCAGAATCTACTTCTTATTAATTTAGCATCCTTCCAGAATATAGTAGACAGGATCTGATTGGTTGCCCAAAGTAACATCACATGTGAAGTAGAATACACGGTACTTATGTAGTATCTGGGCGCCTGATTTTAAGATCAGGTCGGAAAATCGAATCGAATTGCATCGAAATTGCATGTGAGATTGCATGCAATCCGATGCGATTCTTCATAGGATTCAATGTTAACAAGGTCCTGTTCATTTCCCCACTATCCTAGTGGGCATAGAGTTGATTTTATATAGCGTGGCGAGCACAGCGAACCTAGCATGGCGAGCGGCCGCGGATTACTTAAAATGTTTTCCGCGTCCGCTCGCCACACTTCGGGCTCGGTGGCTCGCTGCGCTCGCCACGCTATATAAAATCAACTCTATGCCCACTTGGATAGTGGGGAAATGAACAGGACCTTGTTAACATTGAATCCTATGAAGAATCGCATCGAATCACATCGGATTGCATGCGATCTCGCATGCAATTTCGATGTGATTCGATGCGATTTTGCTGAAAATCACATAGAATCGCATCTGATTGTATGCCTTAAGGTAAGGCATACAATGACAAAATCGGGCGCCCAGATACTACATAAGTACCGAATACACATCTTAGTAAATTTCCCTCAGTGTGCGCAGTTTTACAAAATGACACTGCACTAAAGCAGATCCATTAAAATGTTAGTGCCAATGTTCCCTCTAATTTTACGAAAGTTGTGTGCGGCAAAAGATGTTGGCTGTGCAACTTTGGAAGGAAATTTAAATTTTTGTGCGTCACTTATATATAACTGGAAAATGACGTTCAGCATTTGTGTTAACTTTACTTCAAAATTATATTAAACATTTAAACATTCAAAACACAGCACACAATGTAGTTAATGGGTGAAACACACATTAATTGAGTCCACAACTGCAAAAAGGGACCATTGCTGCTTTGTGCACTCTGTTGTAATGTCTGTGCGCATGCTCGTGGAGTTGTGTGCGCGTGCACGTGCGCACAGCTTAGAGCAGGCATGTCCAACGTTGGCCCTCCAGATGTTTTGAAACTACACATCCCAGCATGCTTTGCAATAGTTTTAGCATTCTCTAATAGCAAAACTGTGGCAAAGCATGCTGGGATGTGTAGTTTCACAACATCTGGAGGGCCAACGTTGGACATGCCTGGCTTAGAGGGAACACTGGTTAGTGCCACAATTTGTATCAAAGCTTAGTATCAAAGATAGGAGCCTACCAAAGGTAGTGTCGGACTGGGAGGGTAAGGGCCCACCGGGAGTTCTGGGGTGTGACATCATGACAAGGGGGCAGGACCGACATGTGATGCCATCATACCTCCCAAGAAGGGACACAATGCTCTGTTTCTGGACTTCACTCTTAATTTACTATTGCCATCACCAGTTTTAAACAGGTTAATTGATAACAAAGTTATTTCCCCTCAGGTGATGGTAATCATAAATGAAGAGGAAAGTCCAGAAACAGAGCATTGTGGGTACTTGTGTATAATCAGGGCGCCCGGCTACTCTACGTTTGCAACGTAGGCTAAGCTACACTGTTAGTGTAGCCGCACCGTGATAATACAGGAGGCAGCACTTGGAGCAGGGTGGTGTGGTTTATACTTACCCTCCCCTGGGCGGCGATCCCGGATGACTCCCCGGCGGCAGCCACGGTTACTCCCTGGGGGCAGTGACGGTCACTCCTTGGCGGCAGCGTTCAGTTCCCCTCCTCCAGCACTCACGGTGGATGCTGTATGTAATTCAGCGTAGTGCCACTGGTGGCGCATCACATGGTTTCCCTGCTCCCCCAGCGGCACTACGCTGATTGCGCACAGCATCCGTGGCAAGTGCCGTAGCAGGGGGACTGAATGCGACTACAAGGGAAGTCACCGTGGATCCCAACGTGAGTCAGCAGGGATCGACGCAGTGCCCAGGACAGAGGAGGGTAAGTATAGACCAGCCATTTCACCCCCACCATCCACGTCATACCCCCAGTATCCACGTCATACCCCCAGTATCCACGTCTGCGTGGAGTTGTTTTTATAAAGTGGCGAGCAGACGCAGATTCACGTCTGCTTGCCACGCTTCGGGCTTAATGGCTCGCTGCGCTCGCCACACTTTATAATATCAACTCCACGCCGACGTGGATAGTGGGGATATTAAGCATTGTGTATTTTTAGGGCTCCAGAGCCACTTACATAGTTTACGTAGCCAGCATAGTGCTGTACTGGCATTCTGAATACACCACTACATAAACTACGTAATGGGCGCCCTGATAATACACAAGAACCGCATTGTGTCACTCCTGGAGAGGGTCATGTTGGGAGGTATGGGTCATGACACTGGGGGTAGGGGTGTCCAACATGAGATGTCATGACACTGGGGGTGATGTCATGATGCAGCAAATATCACGGCGCCAGATCGCCCACCTGGCTCCTCTTCTCATTCCCAGCAGGCAGATCCCAGGTCAGTCATTAGATAAGTAGGTCATTGTCACCATCAAGGTAAATAAATACTATTTTTACCTCTAAAGTGTCTCCCCAGACTGTCACTGTGCTCCTGGTCTGGCTATCCTCAGTGCTGTTTGTGTGCAGATCACAGATTCCCCACAGTGGGGGTTATTCTGGTTGGTACGGTGAAACGTACGTACGGTCCGTCACACAGTACGTTTTCCGTACGCTCACGGTGAGCGTAAATCCGCCCACGGAACAGTCGCACGCGGACGGTCACAGACACCGACAATGGGGAGGGGTGTACAATTGAGCGTACGCTACCCACAGGCGTAACTTTAGCACCGCAGCCCCCGCGGCCGCGGGGGGGCGCTGTGCATGTGTGGGCGCCGGGGGGCTGTGGTGCTATAGTTAGCCCCCTCCCGCCCGCCAATCCGCCGCCCGCAGCCTTACCTGACTTCACTGGTCCCATCCCGGCTCCCTTGCTGGCTTCATTCTTCTGCTAGTGAGAAGGACCACAATAAAATGTCCGCCCCATATAGCAGACAGTTCTCTGAAACTGTCTGCTGTATGGGGGCGGATATTTTGTGTTGGTCCGTCTCACTAGCAGAAGAATGAAGCCAGCAAGGGAGCCGGGGCGGGACCAGCAAGACAGGTAAGGCTGCAGGCGGGGGGGGGGGGGGGGCGCCCAATTCATAGTTACGCCACTGACGCCACCATATACGGACGGATCTCCCTCTTAGCCACCGATACCTGGCATACATCAGAGCGTACGCCACAGTGCACGGACGGATCTCGTCCGTTTTCCCACCGACACCTTCGGTATATCTGAGCGTACACCACATGCAAACATGTTCAAATATTGTTCAAAATAAGACTTTAGAGTGTGATAGGCAGATGTTGGGATCCTTTGTTAGAGATATGTGATTGCAATAATGTGCTTGGTGGCATCTTACATACAGAGTGTGCTACATAAAAATCATAGCAGATATGAAAGTGCATAATGTATAGTGTTGGGCAAAAATATACAGATTGTGTGCAAAATAGTGGCCATGGCCTTAGGACATCGCTCCACCATTGCAAGTAGAAATTGAGTCCAAAAACATCCTTGTTTCTCTTAGACGTGGTTTATGTGTCTTTTTCATAATAATAAACTGGTATGTTTGTGTTACAGTGAAAAAGTTGACACATGTCGACTCCTGTGAATTGAGTGTCCTGCTTTTTAAAGTATAAAACAACACTTTCTGAATGGGTGTAGATGGTTATAAAATAACTACCTTGACATATATAACCAGGTATTAGAATGAATATTAGCTAAAATGAAACCAACCTTTTCATGTTGAAGTGAAGAAAGATAAGCTTCCAATGTGTTTGAGGGCTGTGTGTGGCTTGCAAGTAGTGAAATAATGGTTTTCACTTAATAGACTGCAGCATTGCTTATTACATTCAGGTGAATGTGTTTGACTAGTAATCAGCGTTAATTAGCAGACCCAGGCGTCCGCTCTCATGCGGTATCTCTAGGGGTGGTCTGGAGCTATCGTTGGCGTCCGCCTGTTTTTGGGCCAAAATGCACGGCACGTTCACCGATCGAGCGGTTGTAGCCCCGTACATTTTTGGTGCACACCCCCGTGTACTCCCATGTTTACGCCCAGTTTTCCTCATTATTCTGACCGCTCCCATAAAAACACTCCCATGCCGCCCACAATGACCGTACTCTTGCGGACAGGTTTTTTCGCACGGAGAGACCCGTCCGTGAACGGTGTGAGGTCGCCGCACATGTGCATTGGGAAAGCTACGCATGCGCATATGAAAAAAAAAACCCTGATCTGTCCGTATACGGTCCCACCGTACCACACACATACCTCTCAACATGACCCTCTCCAGGAGGGACACAATGCTCTATTCCTGGACTTCTGTCTTAATTTAGCATTGCCATCACCTGTGTGGAAGCACCTTTCTTATCAGTTAACCTGTTCAAAACAGGTGATGGCAATCACAAATTAAGGGGAAGTACAGAAACAGATCATTGTGTCCCTCCTGGAGAGGGGCATGTTGGAAGGTATGCAAACAGAATGGGTGTGGTATGGGACTCCGACAGTCGGGATCCCGACAGTCATTATCCCGACTGCCCGGAGTCAGACAGCATGGCGAGCGCAAAAAAGCCCCTTGCGGGCACGGTGGCTCGCTATGCGAGCCACCTATTCTATTCTCCCTCTATGGGGGTCGTGGACCCCCACGAGGGAAAATAGCGGGTGTCCGTCGGGCACCCGGCTGTCTGCATTTTGACAGTTGGGATCCCGACGTCGGGTAAATGACTGTCGGGATCCCGACTGTCGGGATCCCGACTGTCGGGAACCCGTCCGGCACCCAACAGAATAAACCCCAGTCTCTCCAGTGATCCCCTGATGCTGCAGCTGTGCAGTATATCCTGCAGTCTCCCCAGTGATCACCTGATGCTGCAGCTGCGCAGCATATCCTGCAGTCTCCCCAGTGATCACCTGATGCTGCAGCTGTGCAGCATATCCTGCAGCCTCTCCAGTGATCACCTGATGCTGCAGCTGTGCAGCGTATCCTGCAGTCTCTCCAGTGATCAACTGATGCTGCAGCTGTGCAGCATATCCTGCAGTCTCTCCTGTGATCACCTGGTGCTGCAGCTGTGCAGTATATCCTGCAGTCTCTCCAATGATCACCTGGTGCTGCCGCTGTGCAGCGTATCCTGCAGTCTCTCCAGTGATCCCCTGATGCTGCAGCTGTGCAGTAGATCCTGCAGTCTCCCCAGTGATCACCTGATGCTGCAGCTGTGCAGCATATCCTGCAGTCTCTCCAGTGATCACCTGATGCTGCAGCTGTGCAGTGTATCCTGCAGTCTCTCCAGTGATCCCCTGATGCTGCAGCTGCGCAGAATATCCTGCAGTCTCTCCAGTTATTCCCTGATGCTGCAGCTGTGCAGTATATCCTGCAGTCTCTCCAGTGATCCCCTGATGCTGCAGCTGTGCATTATATCCTGCAGTCTCTCCAGTGATCACCTGATGCTGCAGCTGTGCAGTATATCCTGCAGTCTCTCCAGTGATCACCTGATGCTGCAGCTGTGCAGTATATCCTGCACTCTCTCCAGTGATCACCTGATGCTGCAGCTGTGCAGTATATCCCGCAGTCTCCCCAGTGATCACCTGATGCTGCAGCTGTGCAGCTTATCCTGCAGTCTCTCCGGTGATCCCCTGTTCCGGCAGCTGCGCAGCATATCCTGCAGTCTCTCCAGTGATCACCTGGTGCTGCAGCTGTGCAGTATATCCTGCAGTCTCTCCAGTGATCACCTGATGCTGCAGCTGTGCGGCATATCCTGCAGTCTCTCCGGTGATCCCCTGTTCCGGCAGCTACGCAGCATATCCTGCAGTCTCTCCAGTGATCAACTGATGCTGCAGCTGTGCAGTATATCCTGCAGTCTCCCCGGTGACCACATGATGCTGCAGCTGCACAGCGTATCCTGCAGTCTCCCCGGTGATCATCTGGTGCTGCAGCTGTGCAGCGTATCCTGCAGTCTCCCCGGTGATCACCTGATGCTGCAGCTGTGCAGTATATCCTGCAGTCTCCCTGGTGATCACCTGATGGGGCAGCTGCGCAGTGTATCCCTGCAGTCTCTCCGGTGATCACCTGATGGGGCAGCTGTGCAGTATATCCTGCAGTCTCCCTGGTGATCACCTGATGCTGCAGCTGTGCATTAAATCCTGCAGTCTCCCCGGTGATCATCTGGTGCTGTAGCTGTGCAGTATATCCTGCAGTCTCCCCAGTGATCACCTGATGCTGCAGCTGTGCAGTATATCCTGCAGTCTCTCCGGTGATCACCTGATGGGGCAGCTGTGCAGTATATCCTGCAGTCTCCCTGGTGATCACCTGATGCTGCAGCTGTGCATTAAATCCTGCAGTCTCCCCGGTGATCATCTGGTGCTGTAGCTGTGCAGTGTATCCTGCAGTCTCTCCAGTGATCACCTGATGCTGCAGCTGTGCAGCGCATCCTGCAGTCTCTCCGGTGATCACCTGATGGGGCAGCTGCGCAGTATATCCTGCAGTCTCCCCGGTGATCACCTGATGCGGCAGCTGCGCAGTGTATCCCTGCAGTCTCTCCGGTGATCCCCTGTTACGGCAGCTGCGCAGCATATCCTGCAGTCTCTCTAGTGATCACCTGGTGCTGCAGCTGTGCAACGTATCCTGCAGTTTCCCCGGTGATCACCTGATGCTGCAGCTGTGCAGCAAATACTGCAGTCTCTCCGGTGATCCCCTGTTCTGGCAGCTGCGCAGCATATCCTGCAGTCTCTCTAGTGATCACCTGGTGCTGCAGCTGTGCAGCATATCCTGCAGTTTCCCCGGTGATCACCTGATGCTGCAGCTGTGCAGCAAATCCTGCAGTCTCTCCGGTGATCCCCTGTTCTGGCAGCTGCGCAGTGTATCCTGCAGTCTCTCCAGTGATCACCTGCAGCTGTTACACTGTTTACACTGATGCGTTATCTCCAATCTATATTATTCCATAGACAATCACCACATGTTACCTCGAATCTTCGGTATAAATATGGCTTGCCAGAACGGGGTGGACTTTCACAGTCTTCCTGGCTGATCGCGAATTCTCTATACCACTATCTCCATGGTATTACAGTCAACCACTTGTTTCAATCTACACATCCTTAAAGCAACAATATTAATTGGTCTGCAATACATTCCTTACAGCTCCTACTATTAAACTTCTGGGGATTGTTTTGATACAAATGTTTCATTTATTTAGAAACAATGTTCAGTTACCAATGATGTATTTTTGTAACATTCAATTTAAACTGGGTACACGGTAGCAACCAGCAATTGTGCCCAATTTACTGAGGATTTCCCTTGCAAGCGTTACTGAGCACATACACGGCAATCTTGCTAACAATATATTGTATCGCTTTGTCACATACGATTTATCGCTGCCCCTGTGAACACTTGATCTACTTGAAATTTGAGTGTCAAGAAGGCGATGTCCTCTGCACGGGAGGGGTGAGTGCAGTGGACCAGTCCGCGCAGGAGGGGCGAGTGCATTGGACCGATCCGCGCAGGAGGCGGAAATATACGTTAAACTACACAGATGTCATAAAGGCAATGCTGCTCACACGGAACAATATGTTGATAATACACAAAATACTGGGCCCCCAAAAAATGATTGATTATCGTCAGACTACACATGTGCCGCGATCATACTGCACATGTGTAAAGGTGCTGTGAGTACATTACTGCAGAGTGACCGATGGGAAGAGACCGTTTAGGTGAGTTAATGGGGAGTAATGGGATGCCTGCTGCTTTGTACCTGAGGAGGATGAGGGTTGTGATACTTGATTATCCCAAAATACAAATGTAACCCTTAAAAAAAAAAAAATTCAAGAGGTTCAACAAAAATGTCAAACCCATCTGGTTTGGTTAATTTCAGGAATCACAAATCAATTTGAGCTGCAAAGATTATTTTTTTGTAGGTCAAATTGTTAAATAAATTGTTGTTTAAAATCTTTTTTTATTTTTATTCTTAGTAACCCTTAAAAGTTCTCCCCTCCCTCGTGCCCCCTCCCTCTCGCCTTGAAGATGAACCCTACTTGTGACAGGGACCGAGCACAGGCACCTGGGGAGAGGAGGGGGATTTCCATTAGAGGACATTACGCTGCTGACTGTGAATGAAACAGGAGAGTTTTGTGGGTTTTTTATAAAGTTTTAAAAATGTGTTAAGACTCCATTAAATAGTAATGTGTAAAGCAAGGGCTCCCAAATGTTCCTGGCTAATGGTGCTCTAGAGTCAGCATTTTGTTTTGCGGAACCCTCTAAACCAAAAATTCAGCAAACATGAATAAAGCAAATTGTGTAAACTTGTCATCCTACAGTCAATAGGTCAACCACTAGAATGTCAACTTAATGTCGACCCAACAATGTTGACATCCTTAGGTTGTGCAGAGGCGTGACTTGGTGTGGTGATACCCAATGTGCAGTATGGAGCCATGAAAGTGGGCTTGGCCTTACAGGGAAGGGGCGTGACCAGTATGTGGGTGTGCCAAGATTCCCAGAGATGTTCGGCTGCACTTGGAGACTTTAACTGCAGTACCGACTCGTCTTCAGTGTCATCTGGCACCCAGCTCTCTGTCACTGTGGAGGAGCCATCATTTTGAGCCCCCCTCTCCGTAGTTACGCCTTTGGTTATGTGGTGCTGGGCAGGGTTGCCTTTCTGATTGTCCTCTTGGGCCTCCTCCTTTCTGCAGTGCAGTACACTGTGACATTGTATTGTAGGTACTTGTGTACTTTCACGGCTCCCAACGCATGCCATCGCATGCCATATGTAGTGGCATGCGATGCGATTTTCGGGTGTTTTATGCATTTTATTAAAATTGCATGCGATCGCATCGTATGCGATCGCATGAGATCGCATGCGATCGCATCGCATGCGATCACATGCGATCTGATGCGATGCGATGTCATTTTTCACAGAAATTATGGACATGAGTTGAAATCATGTAAAATGCACCCCAAATGTAATTTTTCACACTGTACCACCCCCACTATCAACGCCAACCCGAAGCGTGGCGAGCGCTCCGAGCCCGCGAGGGTCGGCGGTACGCGTCCTATGACCTTTTCATACCCCCACTATCCACGTCGGCGTGGAGTTGAGAATAGAAAGTGTGGCGAGCGCAGCAAGCCACCGAGCCCGAAGCGTGGCGAGCGCAGCGAGCCCCGCGAGGGGACGCGGATACCTTCACAGGTATCCGTGTCCCCTTGCGGGCTTCACAGGTATCCGTGTCCCCTCGCGGGCTTCACAGGTATCCGTGTCCCCTCGCGGGGCTCGCTGCGCTCGCCACACTTTCTATTCTCAACTCCACGCCGACGTGATGCGATTTTTCCCTGTACGATGCCCATCATGGGAGCCGTGATTGTACACAAGTACCGTATTGTAGTCTACTGCATATACGCAGGTCTCAAGGACATTGAGTCCCCCCACAATGTTCCTGGTGACCTTTCTAATCTGCAAGTGCAAATCACAGGGAAAATGGCCGCAGTGCGTTTTTCCAGGTGATTTCTGCTGCTCCAGACAGGTGAGTTTAATTACGGGTGCCGGATTCCAACGGTCATTAGTATGACATCAGAATCCCAACTGTTAAATTATTATTATTATTATAATTTTATTTATAAGGCGCCACAAGTGTTTCGCAGCGCTGTACAAAGGAACAATACAGGGAGACAAAGCTTGGCATAACATTGAATAAATAACAAAAATAGAGTACAAATAAAGAGCGCCACAGTTCAATACACATTACAGCTTAAATATAAGTAGTGAGGACTCAATCAACATACAACTAGAGGCTTGAGGCCAATGATGGAGATGAGTATGCAGACGAAGATGGTCACTGAGTGTTGGAGTAAAGGAGAGCTGTGAGTGACATGTGAAGAGAAGTGGGCTTTGACAACAGGAGGGAAGAGGGCCCTGCTCGGCGGAGCTTACAATCTAGTAGGAAGGGAAGACAGACAGATTACAAGAGGTGCAAGCAAGTGGGTGGTGGCTAGATAGCAGGATGTAAACAGGCAAGGGGTCAGAGAACCAGCTGGTTTATGCAGTGGAAGGGTACGCTTTGATGAATAGGTGAGTTTTCAGTGCCCGTTTGAAGCTTTGCAAGGTCGGGTGCAAAATGCCCAACAGTCGGGTTCCCAACTGACAGGGGCTATTATTTCTCATGGGGTCCACGACCCACATAGAGAGAATAGATCCGGTACCGAGCCTGCAGCGGGGTGAGTGCAGTGAGGCTGCAAGGGGCTTCGTAGTGCTGGGGGGGGGAGGGGAATAGGGGGACGACCCATTTTTTTCCCAGCCGATTTCAGTTACTCCACTTCTATAGTTGCTGCTAGTAGTTCATAGACCCAGGTAGAGGGCATACACTAAACGCCTCTACTTTGGGTATTTGCCATCTACCGTGTTATTAGCAGTGTGTCAGTTCCTAAGCCTTTGACTCCTCCACGTGACCATCCAACATCCACTACTGGTCCACTGCAGGCATATCTGGGTGCACACAATCCCACAGTCCTAAACAAATTTTATTTGCGTAACTGAAATTTTGCGCTAGAAGCAGCTATGGAGAGTCTCTGGAACTTGATAGGACCTACACCAAAAAGGTCCTAAAATTGTTTACAAGTGGAAAAATGGGTTTAAGATCCAGAAACAATTCACAGCGCTAACAAACTAAAATGAAATAAATAAAACTAAAGAAAATAAAAATCGTGAAAAATCAAGTGAACAAAATCAATGTGCACAAATGTAAGATCAAAGGTACTTCCCTTTCATATGTTTCAATGGGAGGGAGGTAAAGGTATCGTTCCTTTGAAGAAATTCTTTTAAAGTGTTTAAGATCCGTGGGTTTTCTTATTTTTCTCAAAAAAGGCATGAAATGAAGAAAATGTACATTGTGTAAACAAATAAATTTAAACAAAATTATAACATAAATAATAAAGTTCAAAAATGTTGGCAGTGGAATTCGTTTTTCTCCTGATTTCTAGATTTTGTCACGAAGTTTTACTTCAGGGGCGTACCTCTACTCACTTAGATGTAATATATTCTAATCCCATAAAGGTATCTTTTTCAATAAAACACACAATTCTCTTTCAAGAAAAAGGGGGATGAATGAGCGTACCCCCACTCACTGGTTATTCGGTGGGGTAAATCTCATCAGGGTATCTTTTATGGGGGTTGTCCCAGATCTTTATATACCAAATAAATGAGTATATGTTTGGCGTACCCCCACTCACATCCAAGATGGTAGATAAAAGCACATCAAGGTATCTTTTATAAAATTTCAAGATGGAAATTTTTTTAGAGAAGATGGCGTACCACACTCACGGTGTTTTAGACTGGAGCCAGACGCATCAAGGTTTCTTTGTAGTTTCAAAGAGGGAGATCTTTATTTCCACAGAGAATTTCTCAATGTGGGTTTGGTGACCCTTGCTCTACACCACTCTGCACACACTGCAGAGTGGTGTAGAGCAAGGGTCACCAAACCCACATTGAGAAATTCTCTGTGGAAATAAAGATCTCCCTCTTTGAAACTACAAAGAAACCTTGATGCGTCTGGCTCCAGTCTAAAACACCGTGAGTGTGGTACGCCATCTTCTCTAAAAAAATTTCCATCTTGAAATTTTATAAAAGATACCTTGATGTGCTTTTATCTACCATCTTGGATGTGAGTGGGGGTACGCCAAACATATACTCATTTATTTGGTATATAAAGATCTGGGACAACCCCCATAAAAGATACCCTGATGAGATTTACCCCACCGAATAACCAGTGAGTGGGGGTACGCTCATTCATCCCCCTTTTTCTTGAAAGAGAATTGTGTGTTTTATTGAAAAAGATACCTTTATGGGATTAGAATATATTACATCTAAGTGAGTAGAGGTACGCCCCTGAAGTAAAACTTCGTGACAAAATCTAGAAATCAGGAGAAAAACGAATTCCACTGCCAACATTTTTGAACTTTATTATTTATGTTATAATTTTGTTTAAATTTATTTGTTTACACAATGTACATTTTCTTCATTTCATGCCTTTTTTGAGAAAAATAAGAAAACCCACGGATCTTAAACACTTTAAAAGAATTTCTTCAAAGGAACGATACCTTTACCTCCCTCCCATTGAAACATATGAAAGGGAAGTACCTTTGATCTTACATTTGTGCACATTGATTTTGTTCACTTGATTTTTCACGATTTTTATTTTCTTTAGTTTTATTTATTTCATTTTAGTTTGTTAGCGCTGTGAATTGTTTCTGGATCTTAAACCCATAATCCCACAGTCCTGACACCTCTGATGTCCATAGGCGAATCTAGGGGGTGGTCCAGGGGTGCACATGACCACCCATTTTGTAGCTGGGGGATGGGGCTTTCCAACGAGCCCAGCCCCGTGTCTCTACCCCCCTGGGAACCGGAGATACTGCCAGGCAAAACGGAACGTTTTCCCTATAGGATCACATGGGACCCGCTAATTCCGACCCCCACCCAGTTCAATGGCTGCCAGTTCCCCCTTCGGCATCACTGAAGCTCGAAGTTGATCTCAGTTGAACCCAAATCGCTGGGCCTTCAATCTGATACCAGGCTGGATCCATATGGGTTAATTGGTTCCAGGGATATTGAGCATACCTCTCAACTGTCACGATTTCAGCGGGACAGTCCCGATTTTCGGGTCCTGTCCCGCTGTCCCACCCGCAGCAGGCATTGTCCCGCTGGGGGGGGTGGCAGTTGGGAGACCCCCCAATCTAATAGAATAGACGCTGTGCGCATGCGCACAGCGTCTATTCACGTACAAAAATGAGGTCACGGCTAATTAGCATAAGCCACGCCCTCATTTGCATACACCCCCGCCCCCTTTCCGGACTGTCCCTATTTCATCAGCACAGAAGTTGGGAGGTATGTATTGAGGTTAAACCGTTTTTTTTTTTTTTTTCATTTCTTAAATGTAATTTCATGACTGTTTGTTTATGTTCTTTGTGGGCAGATTTCTCTGGAACCAAACAGCCCAGTTTCACGGGACCAAAATCATTTGAAGCCAACTCAAAAGTTCTTCAATATGATACTGGTCTCATGTAAATGGGTCAGTTGGTTCCGAAGATATAGCTGGTTGGTTAAAGGGGGGTAGGGAGAGGGGAGTGGTTGTCTCTCCCCCTCACACCAGAAAATGCAGGGACTAGGCTGGTGTATAAGGGGTCAGCCTGGGAATGTCCTTGCATGATCCTGGGACCATATTCCCGGGTAAATCCCTGCATTTTCTGTTGTGAAAGGGGTATTATTTCAAATAGCCGTGACCTGCAGTGCTCTGAATACAGCCGGGCAGCCCCCTGCTCTCTGCCCAGCTGTCAATGACTGTCACCCCTGCAGCTTCCGCTCCAATTCTTCTCCACGCTTTCACCTCAGCCCGCCCCCCCTTTAATCATGTGGTGCCGGCGCCCGGCGTGCACCCCCGACATCACGCACAACAACAGCGCGCACAATATTTAAAATGTCCACTCTGCTAGAGGGGACACCAGGAGGGGAGTGGGAGCGTGCTCTGCGCTGCGCTCTGCTCCTCTCCCCATAGAAGCAGCTGCACCGCTCTCCATCTCTCCCTGCAGCAGCAGCGAAGGCTCATATAAAAATTTACAGTAAGTGGCACTTTTGGGGGCATTGCTTAAGGGACGCTACAAGTGGCGGTATGTGGGGGCATTACGCATAATGTGCGGCTTAATGTGTAAGGGGCATTATGGTGTGCGGCATCATGTGTAATGGGTACTATGGTGCCATCAAGCAAGAACCCCCTAGCAATGAGCACATAGGTAAGCAGCACTTATGTGGCAAATATGTAATGGGCATTACGGTTTGTTATGTAGTATGTAATGGGCATCATGATGTGTGGCACAATGTGTAATGGGCAGGGCCGCCGAGAGGCAGGGGGGGCGGGTACATTTTACCGGGGCCCGGGCCTGTCAGGGGGGCCCTGGTCCAGGGGCACAAACAAACAGTTTTTTTTTTTTTTTGGCAGAGCATGTGTAGTGGCGTGAGAGGGGACGGGAGTGCTGGTGGGGGTGGGAGAGGGGGCGGGCGCTGGGTATAATAGAGGAGTAGGAGAGAGAGGTCAGCTGTCACTCACAGTGTGTGCAGTGGCAGCAGCCAGCCACCGCTACAGATCTTCAGCGCAGACAGGAGAATGTTGCTCCTTCTGTCCTGAGTCCTGACTCCGTCCTCTGCGCAGCTCAGCTAGGTGATAGGAAGATGTTGCAGGCAGGGGCTAACATACATAAAATTACTGTCCACATGACGGGCTACAAAAAGATGGCCACCGTTTACCAATAGGGATACAGCTTTCCTTTCCAGCACAAGTGACATAGGGGGCGGGGCTTATCGGGGCTGCTGCATTTGATGGAAGAAGAGAAGCTGCATCCTCCTGATCATGAGGAGAGACTGACCCATGGATTGGAGGAGAGAGACAGAAAGGTAGAGAGGAAGTGCCTGCTACCCTACTCTTGCATACACACAAAAAAAAAATATGTATCTATTGATTGTTGTGATTACAAACTATGTGAAAAAAAAATTGTTGCCAGATTTTTGGAAGCAAAATCCTACATGAGGATTTTTTTTAATTAGCCTGTGGTTGATTGTCGATGCTGTGTGTGAGTGCAGGGGATAGCATAATGTATGAGGGGAGTGTGTCCAGGTTAGCCGTGATAGTATAGTGTGTGGGGAGCGGGTGCAGGGTTAGTGGTGATAGTATAGTGTGTGGGGAGCAGGTGTAGGGTTAGCAGTGATAGTATAGTGTGTGGGGAGCAGGTGCAGGGTTAGCAGTGATAGTATAGTGTGTGGGGAGCAGGTGCAGGGTTAGCGGTGGTAGTATAGTGTGTGTGGGGAGCGGGTGTGTGGGGAGCAGGTGTAGGGTTAGCAGTGATAGTATAGTGTGTGGGGAGCAGGTGCAGGGTTAGCGGTGATAGTATAGTGTGTGGGGAGCGGGTGCAGGGTTAGTGGTGATAGTATAGTGTGTGGGGAGCAGGTGTAGGGTTAGCAGTGATAGTATAGTGTGTGGGGAGCAGGTGCAGGGTTAGCAGTGATAGTATAGTGTGTGGGGAGCAGGTGCAGGGTTAGCAGTGATAGTATAGTGTGTGGGGAGCAGGTGCAGGGTTAGCGGTGGTAGTATAGTGTGTGTGGGGAGCGGGTGTGTGGGGAGCAGGTGTAGGGTTAGCAGTGATAGTATAGTGTGTGGGGAGCAGGTGCAGGGTTAGCGGTGGTAGTATAGTGTGTGTGGGGAGCGGGTGTGTGGGGAGCAGGTGTAGGGTTAGCAGTGATAGTATAGTGTGTGGGGAGCAGGTGCAGGGTTAGCGGTGATAGTATAGTGTGCATGGGGATAGGGTGCAGGGTTAGCGGTGACAGAATACTGTGTGTGCATGGGGAGCGGGTGAAGTGTTAGCGGTGATAGTATAGTGTGCATGGGGAGCGGGTGCAGGGTTAGCGGTGATAGAATAGTGTGCGTTGGGAGTTGGTGAAGGGTTAGAGGCAGTATAGTATGTGTGGGGAGAGGGTGCAGGGTTAGCGGTGATAGTATAGTGTGGGGGGAGCAGGTGCAGGGATAGTGGTGATAAGTATAGTGTGCAGGGTTAGTGGCAGTATAGTGTGTGTGGGGGAAACAGGTGCCGGTTTAGGGGTAGTGTGCGAAAGAAGCAGAGTTACGGGTAGTGTAGTGCGTGAGGAAAGCTGGTGCAGGGTTCGTGGTACTACATACCTCCCAACATTCTGCATAATGAAAGAGGGACACTCGCAGCATCCGAAAAGGGGGTGGGGCATGTGCAAATGAGGGTGCGGCTTATGCAAATTAGCCGCGACCCCATTTTCAGCCGTGAATAGACGCTGTGCGCATGCGCACAGCGTCTATTCTACCAGATTGGGGGGATTTCAAACTGCCCCCCCCCCCCCCCCCCGCAGCGGGACAATGCCTGCCGCGGGTGGGACAGCAGGACAGGACCTGAAAATCGGGACTGTCCCGCTGAAAGCGTGACTGTTGGGAGGTATGGTTCTATAGTTAAGGTAATGTGTGGGGAGCAGGTGCAGTTTTAGAGGTAAAGAGTTATAGCACCGGTCCTGTGCCTGGACAGAGCTGCAGGTGAGCTATTAAGGACTAATTAGTTTAACTGGAAACTCCCAATTGCGTAATTAGTTGTTAATTGCATTGCAGAGCAATTGCTGACAGTTTTTTCTTAAAATATGGATTTTAGGTTTAAATTGAGCTGTGTACATAGCTTTACACTAACACTATACTGAGCTATGTACATCGCTTTACACTCTCTCTATACTGAACTTTCAGGGTTATTCAGACCTGGTCGCTGGGCTACTAATTTGCAGAGCCCTGCAATCAATTATTGGCTGCCCAGTGAAATCCCACCCCCTTCAAGACGAAAAACCTCCATGTAAAGGTGCGTACACACGTACAGATTTTCTGTCTGATCTATCTGGCGGGAACAAAAACCTGAAATGTTATGGGAGCAACTGACAATCAAAAATTTCCACCCAAATGCAGGAAAACAGAAAAAAACATATGCTCTGATAAATTTGTTATATCAGAATGATTTAAACAATTTGACTGATCACTGTCTGCTTTCAAGCATTTAAGAACAATTTTTTGTTGCTCCCATACATTTCCAGACTTTTGTTTCTACCAGATAGATCACACAGAAAATCTGTATGTGTAAGGTGCTTAAGGATGCAATGTTAATTATGGGCCAGTGCTCTGGACTTGCACCCCAGGCTAAAAGTTGCCAGCCTGCCCCTGCTATGACCGGATGCTGCTGGCAGCCTGCACGTGGGAGGGAAGGTGCGGTGGAGGAGCTCAGGGAGCCTAAGCTCGTTGCTCAAACTGATCCATTAACGCTGTCTGTTCTGCAAGTAAATTTGTCTGCCCTTGGTACTTTTGATGCATCAGCTCAGACTCTGTGGTCTTATTTGCGCATATTTGAAAAGTTCCTTGCGTGCAGCACCTTTAGTATAGTGTGTATGTATATATATATATAGAGAGAGAGGGAGAGAGATATCGCTATCAATGCAATAACTGCCACCCAGTAACCACCAACCTTGGAAGCAGTGGCGTAACAACGGGTTGGGGGAACCAGTGCCGGCGGAGTGTGCGGGGAGCGCCCTCCATAGGGGCCCTGGAAAGTTATTGTACCGGGGCCCATGATTTCTCTTGGCAGCCCTGGTAATGGGCATTATGGTGTGTGGCCTTATGTGTAATTGGCATTACGGCGTGTGACTTTATGGGCGGTATTCAATGAGAATATCTGCGAGGTGCAGCGAATCCTTTTTAGGATTCGCTGCACATTCGCCATGTTCTGGAGCCTCGCTGGCTCCCGTATGCAACGAGTCAGGGGCTCGCTGCCCCTGACCGGCGAATATGAGCTCCTGCGGCGAACGCCGCAGGGAGCCTGAGGACGGTGGCAGGCAGAGAGATGGAAGTCTCTCTGCCTGCCCCAGAACGTTTGTGGGGGGAGGTGGACTCCCCGGGTGCCAGGCAGCACAGGCTGCCCCCCGGGGGTGCCAGCAGGGGGCCGCGTATATTCACTACACCCGATCGTAACGATCGGGTGCAGTGAATATATGAATATCTAATGAGCGGCTCGGCTCCGGCGCCCCCTGCTGGCTGCTGTGTAAAAAAAAAATATATATATATTTTTTTTTATTAAATATATATTCATGTGCTTACAGCACATAAATAAAAATAGCATGCCCCTCCTCAGAATAAAATTCCTGATTTTTTTACACCAAATGTAAAAAACAAAACACTTTATTTTAAAAGTTCACATTCCACTTCTCCATAAAAAAATAGCGATTGCTACTCGGTGAATCATGGCGAAAAAAACCTTCAAATGTATTCGCCATGTGGTCATTGAATAGGGTGATTCACCGTTTTAGTCAAAAATTCGCCAAACAGCACAAATTCGCCATAAAAACATGGCGAATCAGGCTCATTGAATACCGCCCAATGTGTAATGGGTATTACGGAGTTTGCTTAAATGTGTAATGGGCATTACTGTGTATGGTACTGTGTAAGTGTAATACCACACCCCTTTTGTGATGTCACGCCTCCTTCCCATGAGGTCACGCCCCTTTTGCTGCGCAAAGGTCCCCCTGCTGTTGTGTCTACATCTGGGACCACCCATTACCATAATTCAAGATTCGCCTATGCTGATGTCACAATCCCATGACATGATATGGCAGGGGGAGGAGCAAGGTTTGATGGCCTATCAGTTTTCACTAACCACATAGATTCCTTTTAGTAATCTGGTGACGAACAAAGTGGAGCAGAGATAGCCACTGCGGACAAAGCAAGCCCAGGAGGGTACAATTAGGATCCCCTGTTCGGACCTTGCTCCTCCCCCTGGTGTAGCATGTCACTTAAATGGATGTCAGAGGTCCTTTAGCCTGGTGAATTTAGGAACTTATTCTGGTCTGTTTGCAAGGTTCCCTTCGTTCGCATGGGGCTGGTGCAAACTGACTGCATGCACCCAACATTGCGGGGGGACAGCGGGCAGGGGTACTCGTCCATGGGAATGCCCAGCGTTTCATGGGGGGCGGACCACCTTTTGCAGGGTGGGTTCTGGTGGACTCGCAAGGGTGCAAATTTGCATCCTTTGCGAATCAACCAGAATAAGGTCCTTAGTCTTAACACAATCAGGATGTTGGGTTGGACTGGCCCACTTGGGGGTACTGGGGAAATCCTTGGTGCCCAATAGCCCCCTGCTCCACTATTGTCCATACATTAAGTTATACATTATTACTGTACTACAGGGTCAGCTACCTGGGGGAGCAGGACCACTGATCAACATGGGTATTGGTTGGCTTCTATAGAAGCTTCACTGAGATTCTCCCTAGTGCCAATTAAAGAGGGCAGTCACCACATCCGAACATTAAAAATCCTCTCCGATAATTAACCAACAAATACCATGGACATGGACCAGGAATTATTGTGTAACGGCTGAATACTGAATCGCCAGGCACTGTTCCATTGAACTTTGAGTCCCCATTCAATCCAAAAATCCCAGTTCAATCTGGAAAATGTCCCATTAGAAGAAATCCTCTACGCGTTTCGCAATGCCACTACGTGCTTTCTTCAGATCTGTGCATTTCGTCGCCGCTGTTGGACACTTTAGATAAAATCCGTTTGACTTTGTAAAGTCACCGCAGCCCAAGTGTATTATCATTAGTCATACAAATATACCGGAGTAGGGATTACAAAATGTTCTTAACGGCATACATTATTGATTAAAAATGATTAACATAAAAACAATATAATTACAAGAGCAAATATAAATAATTAAATCCGACTCATATTGATATGTGTAAGAAATCAAAATATATTATCTCCCGCTGAGTCTCGTGTGGCCTATTGCATTATTCAAGGACAATTCTCATCTCTCTACCAGTGCAATTTAATAAGGCCGACTCTGGAGCAGAAGTCAAATGGGCAGTAGGGATGATAACGCGTTACTCTCCTGAGACGGGAGCCTTGTACACTTGATAAATGCTACCTCAATGCTGATTCCGTGGTGCGGCCTAGTCCTCCTAATCTCCAGTGAAGACCTGATGAATTTAAGGACAGCGTTTACCTGTTCGCTAAGATGGGAACATACGCAGACTAGTGAACAAGCCTGAATAAGGCCCATTGAGAGAACAGGGATTTGCCCCAATCTCCACTCCTGATGTATGGGCATTTAAAAAAGATTTGGATCTTTTAATTATGACCTGAAAACAGTCTAAAGGGGCGTACACAGGGCGCGATATGAACTACCGATATGGATTATATAGGAAAAGTATATATTGAAAAGTATGTAACATTATTTACAGTTGTTTGTTTCTAATTCAGACCTTATGCACCTGATAAGATTAGCGCAAAATCATATGAAAAAGGACAGCATACGAGGCTCCCGGGCGGCTTAAAGGGGGCAGGGGGGGGGGGGTGTTTTCGGGTGACTTAACCTGAAGTAGGACCAGCTTGAATGGGTACACAGTCGTTGGATAGACACATACAAGGTGGACATACATTGTGTCGACCATTGAAGGTCAACATTCGCCTTTGTCGACCTAATGTTTGTGTCGACCTCAGATCCAAGTCGACCTTAGGCATGTTGACCTATTCCATGTCTCGTCCTAAGCCATGCCGACCATCAGTGTTGGACCCAATGACCCCTACCCCTTTAATATTCCATCAGAAACAAATACATAACAGACGATCAGAATATTATGAATCTGAGATTAATATTTAGGACTATGGGGCAAATGTATTAAGCCTTGGAGAGTGATAAAGTGGACGGAGATAAAGTAGCAACCAACCAGCTCCTAACTGTCATTATGCATCGTCTAAGACAATGGGCAGTGTTTTATGGGCGCCCGGTAGGTGACCATCGAATGATTGATCCTGCAGCGGTGGCATGCGAGTGGGTGTGTCTTTGTTATACATGATACCGAGGGGAATCGCGAAGGCGGCGAAGGGGGGGGGGGTAGTAGTTGGCAGGGCGGCGGTCATACTGCCTGGCTATTTACTATTACATCTCACACAGATATTGTCATCTATTACCAGACGTTATTGATGTACCCAACACTATTCCCCTTGTGCGGACAGAGGAAGACAGGGGCCTGATTGAGTGATAACCCAGGGTGAGATGACGGGTAGATTTCAGGAAGAATGAGCCTCATTGATTGGCAGTGGGGGGTATCGGTTGGATGACAGTGAGCGGGAGGACATGTAATCATTAATGACAGTGTCAGACAATCCCAGCCCCCCCCCCCCCCCCCCTATCAGCAACGGAATAATCAATGAGTGTCTTTTCAAGGAAACCTGCACTCTGGGGGCTGGGATTCACTAAGACACCAGTTTCCTAACCCAAAGTCTCTGACGCCCAATTACTCTGTATTACTGCTCAGTGGTTGCTATGGAGAAACCATCACTGGGGGGTTTCCAGGATGAGATACTGGGGATGGTCTCTCTCTCTCTCCCTCTCTGTCATACAGTAGCTGGTGATAACAGCGGCTACTAAGTACAGATACAGTAGTGCTGAGCTCAGCAGGAACTCTCCCCTGTCAGTCTAGGAATCAGCCACATTGACAATCACGTTAGTGACCGGCTGCAATCATGTTCCCTTATGACATGTGAAAATGAGCATTATTCACTCGCTCCTGACAGGTGCAGTATTCTGATTCCTCGTGAATGACAGGGACTGCATACCTGCCAACTTCGAGGCTACGCGAGTGGGTGGACCGGTCGGTGTATAGGGGGTGTGGCTGCAAAGGTGGGTTGCGCGAGGGCGTGGCAGCTTGTTTGTCTAATCATGGCTCCGCCCCCTATATATTGCCAGGCATTGTATAACAGGGGCGGGGCTTCAGCAGAAATTGTATCACCAGGACTCTTCAGGCCACCCACTTGTGCGCTGTAAGTGGCAGCTGCCTGGGCCAGAGGAAGGTTTTCTGGCATCCTGACGAAATCCCTATACGTATGGAAAAAGGAAGAAAAAAAGTAGTGCTAATTGCCACAGTCTGCAGTAAAAGTTCTCTATAATTGAGTATGGTATAATTACCAAATGTGTCCACCTGGGGAATTTATCCAGCTTTGGTTTGTATATCAGTGACTAGGTGATTCATCGTGCCCTACGGGCGCTCTTCACACCGTCGTAAGGGTATGGGCCCCCTTAATTTGTGAACGTTTGTATATGAGAAAGATGGTTAGAATTGTATGAAAGATGGCCTGTATTGCAACGTGAGTTATAGGTGAAATGTGTTAAATAGAGAGCATATGATGTGGAAGGGGGTGTGTGTTGTTTTGTTTAATTAAAAAGTTACAGAGTAAGATGTACATTGATAGTGTGGATGGTACAGTGACATTTGTGGGTGTGGGGGGGGGGGGGGCTGTGTGTGCATGTTGTTTAGGTGTGCGTGTGTGTGCAATAGTATAGTAGGGTGTTTTTGAGTCAGCGGCTTCCCACTGGCGAAGGGTAACGACACAGTAAAACAGGAGGCTGGGTAGTGATAGGGATGTGTGGGCATAAGGGGGACTAAAGAGGAGGGTGGGGGACACTGTGCAGCTTCTGCCAGTGGGTGGGGGTCCAGCGTGGCAGTACAGGATGGTGGCCCTGAGTCATTGTCTCCTCCTACTGGGTGGGAGTTAGGGTGCATGAGAGCAGGAGGCTGGGCTATAAGGCATGATAGGGGCATGTGGGCAAAACAGCGTCAGCTACTCCCCAGTGATGGAAGTTACGGTTCAGGAGAGCAGGAAGCTGGGTAGTGATAGGGGTGTGTGGGCATACGGGGGGGCGCGAATCGCGGGAGGGGGGTCGCGGGGGCCTGGTGGCTGTGGAGTAGCAGAGGGTGTCTGGCACTGTGGGCTCACTGGGCTGGATCTCAGTCATGTGAGTCAGTCATGTGAGTCAGAGGCTCCACCCAGCGTTACAGACACACTCACACACTTTGAGTGACAGATGTAGTCAAATATATAAGAGATGTCCTTCTTGGTGGAATAGGTAAAGAGTTGGAGTCCCACTGTGAAGCTTGAACTGGAAAAGGTCCCCTATATTAGGCAGCCTGTCCAGATCCAGTAAAGTGCAATGGTGCAAAGGTGGCAATATTTCAGCCTCTAACGCGTTTCCCTGTCACAAAGCAGCGGCGTAACTATAGCACCGCAGCCCCCGCCACCGCGCCGGGGGGGGGGGGGGGGCGCTGTGCATGTGGGGGCGCCGGGGGCTGCGGTGCTATAGTTAAACCCAAAACCCATATAGCACACAGTTCTCTGAAACTGTCTGCTGTATGGGGGCGGCCATTTTCTGGTGGTCCTCAGCAGAAGAACGGAGCCGCCGGGACCAGCGCGATAGGTAAGGCTGTGGGGGATTAAGGAAGGGTTTGCATGGGTGGCGGGGTAGGGGTGCTCGGCGGGGCGGCGGGGCAGGGGTGCTCGGCGGGGCGCCCCCCCCCCCTAACGGCGGGAGGGGGGCCAAAACGTAGCTACGCCACTGCACAAAGTACAGCTTTTTTAAAGGCCTATCACTAGTATATGTATAATCTAATCCTTGTGCCTCTCCTATAGTGAGCAATGGGGGGTTCAGTATATCACCAATTTATGAAGCTGGTAAATAATCCCCTCGCAGCGTGCTGTTATGACTGCTTGTGATGTAGTCTTCCTCTTCCTGTGTGTATGGTCTCACCAGCTGATCCTCCACGTGCGGGGGAACTGCAGTGGCAATCCTACCCAACTGGCGCTGCTTTATGGTCCTAAGGGGTCTTTGTATTAAACCTTGTAGCGAGAGATAAAGTACCAGCCAAACAACCCCCAACTGTCATTTTCCAAACGCAGTGTGTGCAATAGCAGTTAGGGGCTGATAGGTTGATACTTTGGGGGAAATTTACTAAGCTTCATAGTAAAATACGATTTTTTTTGGCGTATTCGTATTTTTGTTATTTACTATGCCGAAAATATGATTATTCGTATTTATATTGATGGGACATTCGTAGTTGCATTTACAAATACGAATGAATACCCCATCGATAGAATATGACTAGGAATCACCATTCAAAAGAATAGTGATTCTTAATTTACTAACCGGACGTTTTTTCAATACAACCGGTAATTAGCGGAATACGCCCGCTAATTGCCACCCAAATACGCCAGGAATATACACTTCATTTTCCTGGCGTATTTGGCTTCAGCCTTTCAGCCTGCATGGATCAGTCAGATCTGTGCAGGCTTCAGTGTAAAAAAAATAGAAAAATAATTAAAAAAACGGTATGGGGTCCCCCCCAACGCCCGTAACCAGCACCAAGCTGAAAGAGATGGGGCTGGTATTAAAAAAATCCGGAAACCATTGAAGTCGGGCTTCACTTTTTTTAAAACCATGGGGGACCCCTAGTCATTTTGTCCCCCGTACGGGACCCCTAGTCATTTTGTACCCCGTATTTTGGGAACCAGCCCCGGCCCCGGAGCCTGGGGCTGGTTTTAGAAAAACAGTGAAGCCCGATTTCAATGGTTTCCTGATTTTTTAATACCAGCCCTGGCTCTTTCAGCCTGGTGCTGGTTACGGCCGGGGGGGGGGGACGCAGTTTTTTCAATTTATTTATTTTCTATTTTTATTTACACATTGCAGCCTGCACAGATCTGACTGATCCGTGCAGACTGACTATACGAATTCGTATTAGCGGCCGTACATACAGCCGCTAATACGAATCAATACGACATCGGAGGGTTACAAAGCAGTTGTATTTAACCGCTTTGTAAATTCCCCTGCGGAACACGGCTGTTTTAAGAATACGAAATATCGTATTCGTATTCTCCCCTTACTGTATCTCTTCCCACATTATCTCTCTCCAGGGCTTATGGTTCCTACACACGGGGTGATTTCAGGGCATTTTCTAAGCGATCTCAGATGTAGATAATTACAGCAACAGACCAGCTTAGTGGCTGTGTTCGCCATTCGCGGTTACGCATTCACATTCAAACGTTGAGGTTTTCATTTTAAAGTCATTGCGCCCGTTAGAATTTGTTTCCTTTATTTTTCATTTCAAATGTAAAAAAAACCTAAAATATTAAAATACAAATACTTTCAACACTTTTTATTTTTTAAATCTCTGTTTCTGAGTTTCTATGCGCCGCCGTTGCTGTGTGTAGTAACGCAACAGGACTCTAACACATGTCTGCAAGCGAACCGGACATTCTATTTGTGGCAGCTTTCAAGCTAATGCAGCCGTATTCCTTGACAGGCTCACCGTGGCGAAGCCAACTCAGGATGCGGCAGGAGGCCGGATCCGGCAAGGTGATAGAGCTTCTTATCTACAAAAAAACAAACAAAAAACACAACTTCCCTCCAACGCACTGATTAGTGTAGTGTACAAGCCACTTAAGTGAGATCAGACCATGCAGGATATCTAGGGTTTGATTTACTCTGAGCAGAGAATGTACGCCACCCACCGGGTGAGAGAACGTTTGGCCCGGATGTGGGACCATTTGTAGACAACAAGTAGATAGACAGCCATTAGGTCGACACCATTAGTTCGACAACTCAATAGGTCGACATGCTTTTAGGTCGACATACCATTAGGTCGACATGTCATTAGGTCGACATACCATTAGGTCGACATGTCATAAGGTCGACATGTCACTAGGTCGACACTGTCTAGGTCGACAGTCAAAAGGTCGGCATTGTTTTTTCACTGTTTTTTGGCCGAAATGTCGACACAGTCGACATGAACAAAGTTTGAAGTGAACCGCAGCCCCTCGCATCGCTCGCAATGCTTCGGGCACGGTGCCTCGCTGCGCTCGGCACACTATTTTATTCTCCCACCACGCCCTAGTGGATAGTAGGGCATGAAATACCGCCTGTCGGCACATGTCGGCTCAAAAAACAGTAAAAAAAACCATGTCGACCTTTTGACTGTCGACCTAGACACTGTCGACCTAATGGCAGTGTCGACCTAATGACATGTCGACCTAATGGTATGTCGACCTAATGACATGTCGACCTAATTGTATGTCGACCTAAAAGCATGTCGACCTATTGAGTTGTCGAACTAATGGTGTCGACCTAATGGCTGTCTATCTACTTGTTGTCTAAAAATAGTCCGGATACCGTTTGGCCCCCGCCACTGTGCAAATGTCCATGCCGGCATGCAAATGGATGTGTACGCTGACACGCCCATTCGCAGGCAACCGAATGGGTGAAAAATCAATCAATCAAAAAAAATTTACCCGTTCGTAAAAGTTTGTCTGGACCGTCTTTTATTTGCCTCTGTTATGGCAGAATTCGAGGCAGACTATCACATTATGTAATGGCAGCTGCCCACCCCGAGCAGGCTTTGACACGCCCGGTCTTATGGGAACGCCCAGCATTTTTCTGGACGCACCCACCCATGCCCAGACTCACACCGAAGGTGTAACTATAGGGCCGCAGCCAACGCGACGGCGGGGGTCTGCGGGCGCTATTGTTACTCCCCCTGCTCCCCCCTCCTTGTGTGTGCAGCGCGTAGCGAGCAGGGGGTCCGTGCGGCGTGGGGGTACATGCGGTCAGGGAGAGCCTGGAGGTCCCTGCGGCGCTGAGTATGACGTTGCCGGGGTCCCTGCAGTGACCTGGAAACAACGTGCTATCCGCCGTGCCGCGGCGCAGGAAGCACTTCTGAATTTGAAAACACTGGGCGCAATTGGCTAAAAGTCAGAAGCGCTTCCCGCACCGCCGGGCGGCTAGCGCGCTGCTTCGTGGTCACTGCAGGGACCCCGGCAACGTCATACTCAGCGCCGCAGGGACCTTTCCCCTTTCCCTGAACGCAGGTACCCGCGCGCCGCACAGACCCCCTACCAACTCCCTGGGGGGGTCTTGTCTTTTAACTGGGGGGGGGGGGTTGTTTCTTGTCTTTTTTAGTCCCGGCGGGGGGGGGGGGGGGACAAATGTTTTTGTTACGCCACTGACTCACACCATTGGTCCCCAGACCGAATTTGCTATTTAGCGAATGAACATGAATCAGGCCCCTAGTTACGAGGCTGAAGTTGGCTTCTTATTCGGCCAGCTTCTTATTCGAGCTACAGCTTCTTATTCGAGCTCCAGCTTCTTATTCAGAACAATCACTTTTACAAGGGTTAATGAATCATGGACCACAAATTTGACTGCAGAAATCAACACAGTGGGGTCACGTACATATGACCCACTAGCAATTTATTTTGACCAACAAGGATTTGGGCAGAAATTGGGCACTAAAGTGGGCATGGGTCCCAGAATCATCATTTTGAATAAGTAGCTGGTGTTCTGCAAGGGTTAAACAGCGTTGGTCAAAAAATCTTACACTTGGAATACACACAGGGGGGTCACTTACATATGACCCACTTGCCATTTCTTTTGACCAACAAGGATTTGGGCAGAAATAGGGCACTAAAGTGGGCATGGGTCCCAGAATCATAATTTTGAATAAGTAGCTGGTGTCCTGCAAGGGTTAAACAGCGTTGGTCAAAAAATATTACACTGGAAGCCCGCACAGGGGGGTCACTTACATATGACCCACTTGCCATTTCTTTTGACCAACAAGGATTTGGGCAGTAATAGGGCAGTAAAGTGGGCATAGGTCCCAGATGTCATCATTTTGAATAAGTAGCTGGTGTCCTGCAAGGGTTAAACAGTGTTGGTCAAAACATATTACACTTGAAACCCACACAGGGGGGTCAGATACATATGACCCACTTGCAATTTCTTTTGACCAACAATGATTTGGGCAGAAAATGGGCACAAATATGGGCATGGGTTCCAGATATCATTTTGAATGAGTAGCTGGTGTCCTGCAAGGGTTAAACAGCGTTGGTCAAAAAATATTACACTGGAAACCCGCACAGAAGGGTCACTTACATATGACCCACTTGCCATTTCTTTTGACCAACAAGGATTTGGGCAGAAATAGGGCACTAAAGTGGGCATGGGTCCCAGAATCATCATTTTGAATAAGTAGCTGGTGTTCTGCAAGGGTTAAAAAGCGTTGGTCAAAAAATCTTACACTTGGAATCCACACAGGGGGGTCACTTACATATGACCCACTTGCCATTTCTTTTGAACAACAAGGATTTGGGCAGAAATAGGGCAGTAAAATGGGCATGGGTCCCAGAATCATCATTTTGAATAAGTAGCTGATGTCCTGCAAGGGTTAAACAGCGTTGGTCAAAAAATATTACACTGGAAACCCGCACAGGGGGGTCACTTACATATGACCCACTTGCCATTTCTTTTGACCAACAAGGATTTGGGCAGTAATAGGGCAGTAAAGTGGGCATGGGTCCCAGAATCATCATTTTGAATAAGTAGCTGGTGTTCTGCAAGGGTTAAACAGCGTTGATCAAAAAATATTACACTGGAAACCCGCACAGGGGGGTCACTTACATATGACCCACGTGCCATTTCTTTTGACCAACAAGGATTTGGGCAGTAATATGGCAGTAAAGTGGGCATGGGTCACAGATGTCATCACTTTGAATAAGTAGCTGGTGTCCTGCAAGGGTTAAACAGCGTTGGTCAAAAAATATTACACTGGAAACCGGCACAGGGGGGTCACTTACATATGACCCACTTGCCATTTCTTTTGACCAACAAGGATTTGGGCAGAAATAGGGCACTAAAGTGGGCATGGGTCCCAGAATCATCATTTTGAATAAGTAGCTGGTGTTCTGCAAGGGTTAAACAGCATTGGTCAAAAAATATTACACTGGAAACCCGCACAGGGGGGTCACTTACATATGACCCACATGCCATTTCTTTTGACCAACAAGGATTTGGGCAGTAATAGGGCAGTAAACTGGGCATGGGTCACAGATGTCATTATTTTGAATAAGGAGCTGGTGTCCTGCAAGGGTTAAACAGTGTTGGTCAAAACATATTACACTTGAAACCCACACAGGGGGGTTGCCTACATATGACCCACTTGCAATTTCTTTTGACCAACAATGATTTGGGCAGAAAATGGGCACAAAAATGGGC
Organism: Crinia signifera; assembly: GCF_055691185.1. Classification (NCBI taxonomy): domain Eukaryota; kingdom Metazoa; phylum Chordata; class Amphibia; order Anura; family Myobatrachidae; genus Crinia; species Crinia signifera. The sequence goes on from NC_139224.1 coordinate 163,616,488, forward strand.
ATGGGTCCCAGATATCCTTTTGAATAAGTAGCCTGTGTCCTGCAAGGGTTAAACAGCGTTGGTCAAAAAATATTACACTGGAAACCCGCACAGAAGGGTCACTTCCATATGACCCACTTGCCATTTCTTTTGACCAACAAGGATTTGGGCAGAAATTGGGCACTAAAGTGGGCATGGGTCCCAGAATCATCATTTTGAATAAGTAGCTGGTGTTCTGCAAGGGTTAAACAGCGTTGGTCAAAAAATCTTACATTTGGAATCCACACAGGGTGGTCACTTACATATGACCCACTTGCCATTTCTTTTGACCAACAAGGATTTGGGCAGTAATAGGGCAGTAAAGTGGGCATGGGTCCCAGATGTCATTATTTTGAATAAGTAGCTGGTGTCCTGCAAGGGTTAAACAGTGTTGGTCAAAACATATTACACTTGAAACCAACACAGGGGGATCATATGTAAGTGACCCCCAGTGTCAGTTTGAAGTGTAATATTTTTTTGTCCCTTGCAGAACACCAGCTACTTATTCAAAATAATGAAATCTGGGACCCATGCCCACTCTAGTGCCCATTTTCTGCCCAAATCATTGTTGGTCAAAAGAAATTGCAAGTGGGTCATATGTAAGTGACCCCCCTGTGTGGGTTTCAAGTGTAATATGTTTTGACCAACACTGTTTAACCCTTGCAGGACACCAGCTACTTATTCAAAATAATGACATCTGTGACCCATGCCCACTTTACTGCCCTATTACTGCCCAAATCCTTGTTGGTCAAAAGAAATGGCAAGTGGGTCATATGTAAGTGACCCCCCTGTGTGGATTCCAAGTGTAAGATTTTTTGACCAACGCTGTTTAACCCTTGCAGGACACCAGCTACTTATTCAAAATGATGATTCTGGGACCCATGCCCACTTTAGTGCCCAATTTCTGCCCAAATCCTTGTTGGTCAAAAGAAATGGCAAGTGGGTCATATGTAAGTGACCCTTCTGTGCGGGTTTCCAGTGTAATATTTTTTGACCAACGCTGTTTAACCCTTGCAGGACACCAGCTACTTATTCAAAAGGATATCTGGGACCCATGCCCATTTTTGTGCCCATTTTCTGCCCAAATCATTGTTGGTCAAAAGAAATTGCAAGTGGGTCATATGTATCTGACCCCCCTGTGTGGGTTTCAAGTGTAATATGTTTTGACCAACACTGTTTAACCCTTGCAGGACACCAGCTACTTATTCAAAATAATGACATCTGTGACCCATGCCCACTTTACTGCCCTATTACTGCCCAAATCCTTGTTGGTCAAAAGAAATGGCAAGTGGGTCATATGTAAGTGACCCCCCTGTGCGGGTTTCCAGTGTAATATTTTTTGACCAATGCTGTTTAACCCTTGCAGAACACCAGCTACTTATTCAAAATGATGATTCTGGGACCCATGCCCACTTTAGTGCCCTATTTCTGCCCAAATCCTTGTTGGTCAAAAGAAATGGCAAGTGGGTCATATGTAAGTGACCCTTCTGTGTGGGTTTCCAGTGTAATATTTTTTGACCAACGCTGTTTAACCCTTGCAGGACACCAGCTACTTATTCAAAATGATATCTGGAACCCATGCCCATATTTGTGCCCATTTTCTGCCCAAATCATTGTTGGTCAAAAGAAATTGCAAGTGGGTCATATGTATCTGACCCCCCTGTGTGGGTTTCAAGTGTAATATGTTTTGACCAACACTGTTTAACCCTTGCAGGACACCAGCTCCTTATTCAAAATGATGACATCTAGGACCCATGCCCACTTTACTGCCCTATTACTGCCCAAATCCTTGTTGGTCAAAAGAAATGGCAAGTGGGTCATATGTAAGTGACCCCCCTGTGCGGGTTTCCAGTGTAATATTTTTTGACCAACGCTGTTTAACCCTTGCAGAACACCAGCTACTTATTCAAAATCATGATTCTGGGACCCATGCCCACTTTACTGTCCTATTTCTGCCCAAATCCTTGTTGGTCAAAAGAAATGGCAAGTGGGTCATATGTAAGTGACCCCCCTGTGTGGATTCCAAGTGTAAGATTTTTTGACCAACGCTTTTTAACCCTTGCAGAACACCAGCTACTTATTCAAAATGATGATTCTGGGACCCATTCACACTTTAGTGCCCTATTTCTGCCCAAATCCTTGTTGGTCAAAAGAAATGGCAAGTGGGTCATATGTAAGTGACCCTTCTGTGCGGGTTTCCAGTGTAATATGTTTTGACCAACACTGTTTAACCCTTGCAGGACACCAGCTACTTATTCAAAATGATGACATCTGGGACCCATGCCCACTTTACTGCCCTATTACTGCCCAAATCCTTGTTGGTCAAAAGAAATGGCAAGTGGGTCATATGTAAGTGACCCCCCTGTGCGGGTTTCCAGTGTAATATTTTTTGACCAACGTTGTTTAACCCTTGCAGGACACCAGCTACTTATTCAAAATGATGACATCTGGGACCTATGCCCACTTTAGTGCCCAATTTCTGCCCAAATCATTGTTGGTCAAAAGAAATTGCAAGTGGGTCATATGTAGGCAACCCCCCTGTGTGGGTTTCAAGTGTAATATGTTTTGTCCAACACTGTTTAACCCTTGCAGGACACCAGCTACTTATTCAAAATAATGACATCTGTGACCCATGCCCACTTTACTGCCCTATTACTGCCCAAATCCTTGTTGGTCAAAAGAAATGGCAAGTGGGTCATATGTAAGTGACCCCCCTGTGTGGATTCCAAATGTAAGATTTTTTGACCAACGCTGTTTAACCCTTGCAGAACACCAGCTACTTATTCAAAATGATGATTCTGGGACCCATGCCCACTTTAGTGCCCAATTTCTGCCCAAATCCTTGTTGGTCAAAAGAAATGGCAAGTGATTCATATGTAAGTGACCCTTCTGTGCGGGTTTCCAGTGTAATATTTTTTGACCAACGCTGTTTAACCCTTGCAGGACACCAGCTACTTATTCAAAAGGATATCTGGGACCCATGCCCATTTTTGTGCCCATTTTCTGCCCAAATCATTGTTGGTCAAAAGAAATTGCAAGTGGGTCATATGTATCTGACCCCTCTGTGTGGGTTTCAAGTGTAATATGTTTTGACCAACACTGTTTAACCCTTGCAGGACACCAGCTACTTATTCAAAATGATGATTCTGGGACCCATGCCCACTTTAGTGCCCTATTTCTGCCCAAATCCTTGTTGGTCAAAAGAAATGGCAAGTGGGTCATATGTAAGTGACCCCCCTGTGCCGGTTTCCAGTGTAATATTTTTTGACCAACGCTGTTTAACCCTTGCAGGACACCAGCTACTTATTCAAAATGATGACATCTGGGACCCATGCCCACTTTACTGCCCTATTACTGCCCAAATCCTTGTTGGTCAAAAGAAATGGCAAGTGGGTCATATGTAAGTGACCCCCCTGTGCGGGTTTCCAGTGTAAGATTTTTTGACCAACGCTGTTTAACCCTTGCAGGACACCAGCTACTTATTCAAAATGATGATTCTGGGACCCATGCCCACTTTAGTGCCCTATTTCTGCCCAAATCCTTGTTGGTCAAAAGAAATGGCAAGTGGGTCATATGTAAGTGACCCCCCTGTGTGTATTCCAAGTGTAAGATTTTTTGACCAACGCTGTTTAACCCTTGCAGAACACCAGCTACTTATTCAAAATGATGATTCTGGGACCCATGCCCACTTTAGTGCCCAATTTCTGCCCAAATCCTTGTTGGTCAAAATAAATTGCTAGTGGGTCATATGTACGTGACCCCCCTGTGTTGATTTCTGCAGTCAAATTTGTGGTCCATGATTCATTAACCCTTGTAAAAGTGATTGTTCTGAATAAGAAGCTGGAGCTCGAATAAGAAGCTGGAGCTCGAATAAGAAGCTGGCCGAATAAGAAGCCAACTTCAGCCTCGTCCCCTAGTATATATATATATATATATATATATATATATATATATATATATATATATATATATATATATATATATATATATATATATATATGTTAACTGTAAATGTACATCAGAACAGGAATTAAAATGAGTGCCTGTATTTATTGGTATATGCTTGTTTTACACAAGTCCCTATTTTTGCACATAATTTGTTTGTTTTTCTCTCTGGTAAAGAGTAGATTCAAAAAGTTCTTGTTTTTTTCTTTTTTGTAACTTTTTCTCCCATTGGAAATATTTTCAGTGAATCTTTTTTAATCTTTGCTAATGTGGGGGGAGGAGCAGACCTGAGTATCATGATACTTGTGGTGCACCTAGGAAGAGGAGGGGGAGGTCTCTTACAAATATGATTGGTCAGGCTCTGTGCAGTGGTCATCATAGGCTGATCAGTATCTGGGCAAGGGTCCCTGGGAAGGTGGATATCCACAGGTGGATATGGGTCACAGGGTCGAGAGTAAATAGGTTGAAAGTAGTAGGTCGACCACTATTGGTTGACAGGCAAGAGGTCGACACATAAAAAAGGTTGACATGAATTAACCTCGTATGGCACCTCATCACTTTGCCACCTGAAGAGGCATCTACAAGTAGAGTCTTACGATGGCGTGTTCATCTTAGGGGGCTGATTCAGGCCTGCACGCAATCCCAAATGGGTCACGTTTGACTGATATGTTTGGAACAGAGCCACAGTGCGTATATGCTGCGGCTCCAATCGCAGTGCCCTCGGCCGCAGTTCGCCCTGGCCCTGGTAGCCAGACGTGTTGAGGTCCAATACTGAAACCGATAGTCGAGAACTTCAGGCGCAACAGTGGGACATAGAAGCCACATGAGGGTGTTCGGTAACACAAGGCCCCTTTGACCTGAAACATTTGCATATTTTCCCACAGCTGCTGCATACAATGATGCCCCCCCAAATCAGGGCCGTAAGCGTGTGCCTCTAAATCAGACCCCTAGATCTCTCCTACTGTCAAAGAACATTGTATAGGTCACATACAGTATATCCCTATAGAATGTAAGGTCACACGAGCAGGACCCTCCTTCCTCATGTGCTTTTTTCTCCCCTCATTTAACCCTTTGAGTGCCAAGTGAATTTGGCAAAATAGGTGCAAAATTTGCCCAGCCAACATTTGCATTCATTATAATGACCTGTGATGTCACCTTATATTTTTTTATTTGAATTTATATAACAAATGTGAGCGCTGCTGGCGGTTTTTTGTGGATATTTTGCACATAGATGTTGGCACTCAAAGGGTTAAACGATCTTCGCTTGCACCAAATCCTGCGGTTTTCTGCCCCCTGATACTGATGTCGGCGTTCTCTGCTGATGCAGCTATGGACCTTATCCAGGTCTATTCGCAGTGGCCCGTTTGTTCGTACGGTGCCGATGTTTTCTCAGTGTGCATTTCTGCTCATGTGCAGTGCATGCGTTAGATGCGTGCGGCCATGGTGAACAGAATGTCCGCCAGGTGCACACACCCGTACTCATCCATGGGAACGCCCAGCGTTCCAAGGAAAATGATGGGCGTTCCCACGGTAACGTGGGCACCGGGGGCAGGCAGCTGACATAACCGGATGTCAGCTGCCCGCCCACTTCCTTCAGAATGTGCATGCTCTGAGCAACCTTAGATCTGCATGCTCGTTCCACATCATTCGATGGTCAGCAACCATCAAATGATGTGGGTGTTCTCCCACTGGCTGTGAATGGATGTTTATGTAAAATTGAACACACGCTGCGAATACGTGGCAGCCAGGCCACCATTCGCACGTCGGGGGTTTGGTGGACTCGCAAGGCTGAGAATTCACAGCCTTGTGAATTAACTAGAATAACCCCCAAGGTGTGTATGTACTCTGTACATGTCCTGTATTGTAAACACAAAGTGACCCCAACGCGTTTCGTCTTGAAAAATACTTCATCAGGGTTTTTGAATCATACCATCAATACTAGGTGGTTCACGAAAAAGGGGCATAGACAGGGTGAAATAAAATTTTACATATCGAATGTTTAACAGTGAATAAGGGCTGGATAATCAGATGGTCTGTGGTCCCCCTCTGATTAGGGTTCACAACCCAATAGTGATCAAGTAGGATAGACAACCTAATGCAATATAATGTCTAGAAAAAATGCGCATGTACAGATGTAACAGTTGTGCGGACATATGTCTAACAGTACACAATGTACCTAATTATTTGTTTAATAACTTGTTTTAGATTATAAAATCTCGGGAAAAACCATCCATTTTAAGGATATGGAAAGATAGTGTCAGATACCTAAGTATCTGGCACTTTAAGAAGCGCAATCCTGCTCAGAAAAAATTAGAATGTCCTTACAGTTTTATGAATATATAAATCAATTTATTAAAAAAGCATATAAAGTGGAATCAATCCACACAAAAATTCATATGACAATTTTAAGGATACATGTTTCTGCACAATTGTTGATGTTCAACCTCTGGTATGTACCAGGACAACAACTTGTTTATAAATGGTCATATTTAAATTCTGTACCATTCACTATGTATTATGATCTCTACCATCTACAGTGTAAAAAAAAACCCTGATGAAGTCTTTTTCAAGACGAAACGCGTTGGGTTGTTGAAGCTACATCCTAAAAGATGAAATCCTGATGTGGATCATGTAATTTTAATAAAATTGTTTTATCATTGAATTTTGGTTATTCTTATCTGCACCATAAATTCTAGTGGTGACTAGGTGGTGGAGAATTTACAGCGCTCTCTACATTCTCGTTCTTTATGTCCTGTATTGTATTCAACTATAAGTCACTGTCCTACTTATTCATATATGCACTCTGTAAATGGGCACTGCGGATCCCTTGTGGCGCCATATAAATACAAGATGATAAGAATAGTAATATTTCCCTATGTTTAACTCCTAAAGAGAATGAGGAGATTGTTTTCGGATGAGCAAATTGTGGCCCTGATTCTGGTTCACTCGCAAAAGTAAATTCACTCTCTAATGGACAAAACCATGCTGCACTGCAGGTGGGGTAGATGTAACATGTGCAGAGAGTTAGATTTAGGGGTGTTGTTTTGTTTCTGTGCAGGGCTGCATTATTTTTACACTGCAATATAGATATCAGATTAGATTAGTTTAGATTGTTACACTGCAATGTAGAAGTACAGGCCTCACCCAAATCTAACTCTCTCTGCACATGTTACATCTGCCCCACCTGCAGTGCAGCATGGTTTTATCCATTAGAGAGAGAATTTGCTTCTTTTGCATTTGAACAAGAATCAGGCCCTGTGTCTTCTATATAATCATTTTTTCTGTATTAAAATAGATAGGACAGCGACTCTTGCCAATGTAAGGTGGCACCTATCTCCCTGACATGCCCCCAGTGTTTGCTTGTAAGGGCACACCTACAACGCAGGTCTCTGATGCCAGGAATTAGAATGTTAGCTCTCGGCAGAAGCTCAGTATAAGTCACCTGAGGTATAACGAGCCCTCTTCTGTTCCGCGATGGTGTCTATAAACCATTTACCTGTGTAACTAATCCATTTACAGACTCTGGAAAGAGCATTATCTGAGGGCATCTCGACCAGATGGGTATAAATGACCCTGTCCTTCTGCATTTCATCCAGAACAATGATAAAGCTGTTCCTCCTTCTCTAAGGAGCCATCATCAGTCCCTAATGACATAATAATATATCGAATAGAATGATATTTATAACTGAAATCGATGTATTTTCAAATATTTTTAAACAATAGATATGTGTCTATATAAAGAATACAGATATTAATCAGGAAATTCAATGCCAAATGGGCTAATGATATGGTTAGCCATTATCCCCCCCCCCCCCCCCCCCCCACAAACACACACAAACGGTCACACCCATAACATTTTGGGTAATTAAAGAACTGGGAATGACACTATATATAGAGCCTCCTTGACTGTGGCTTGTACCTCTTTTATGCAGACATATAAACTGTGAGAGGAACCCGTCCTTGTGGTCTGCAGCTGTGTGATTAGGGTGAGCGGTGGGTAGTAACAGTTGGTTAACTAGAAATGTTGTGCACATTGCCAGGGGTTTCATGCTCATTGCCAGGGGTTTCTTGCTCATTGCCAGGAGTTTCTTTTTAGTTGCCAGTGGTTTCTTGCTTATTGCCAGGAGTTACATGCTCATTGCCAGGGCTACATGCTTGTTGCCAGGAGTTAAATGCTCATTTCCAGGTGGTTACATGCTCATTGCCAGGGGTTACATGCTCATTGCCAAGGGTTCCTTTCTTATTGCCAGGAGTTACATGCTCATTGCCATGGGGCTACATGCTTGTTGCCAGGGGTTACATACTTGCTTCTGGGGGTGTTACATGCACATTGCCAGGGATAACAAGCTCATTGCCAGGGGTTACATGCTTGTTGCCAGGGGTTTTGTGCTCATTGCTAAGGATTTCATGCTTGTTGCCAGGGGGTTACATGTATGTTACCAGGAATTTAGTGACTATAGTGTGCATGTCCTGCAATTGCACTGCACACATGCCAACATACCTTTGCGATCACGCTCGTACTGAGAGCTTTAATGCAGAGTGATATACAGGTAGGGACTGGTTAGGAGGAGTGGCAGCAAAAACACAGCAGTGCCCACTCTCAAGGTGTGTATACAGGGCCGGCGCCACTACTAGGCAAATCTAGGCATTTGCCTAGGGCGCCGGCCACTGGAGGGCGGTATTTCGCCCCCCCTTGCCGCCCAGGTACCTGTCCTGCGGCGTATATTTGCATAAAAGCTGGCGGCGGCAGCGGGGGGTCCCTGCAGTTAATAAGAAATAACGAGCGCTATCCGCCGGGCTATGCGGAAGCGCTTCTGTTTTGGAAACACTGGCCGCACGCTGATTGGCTGAGATTCAGCCAATCAGCGTGCGCCGTGCGGCCAGTGTTTCCAAAACAGAAGCGCTTCCGCATAGCCCGGCGGATAGCGCTCGTTATTTCTTATTGACTGCAGGGACCCCCCACCAGCTTTACAGCGCCGCAGGACAGGTACCCGGGCGGCAGACACCGGGGCGTCCCCACCCCGGCTTGACTGGGGCGCTCTGGTGCCTTGCACCGGCCCTGTGTGTATATACCCTCAGCCGTGATCATGTACCCAGAGAAACATGTCTTCTGCATTGCTACAGCCAGTCTGCGTAGCACTGGGGTAGCCAACCCTAGTCCTCGAGAGCTACCAACAGTGCATGTTTTGCAGGTCTCCTCACAGAATCACAAGTGAGCTAATTAGCTCCATCTGTGTATCTTTTAAAATGTGTCAGTGATTAATGAGTGCAGCTGTGCAGCAGCTAGGTTGTCTGGAAAATGTGAACTGTTGGTAGCTCTCGAGGGCTAGGGTTGGCTACCACTGGCGTAGCATATGGCATCCCTAGCTGGGAATTTACAGGTCTGAGTCGTGAGGGCGGAACTAAATGATGCATTCCAGGCCTTTAACCCCAATAATCGTGAGCCTCCCGCAAATTTTAGACACATCCCAGTGGTATTACGCAAAGAAACATAAACGGACTGAAATGACTGACAGGTGGTCATTTCTGATTGGCCGTTATTAAGGCTGCTTTGCATAAAACCGAGCCAAAATTTACTTCTAATAATGTCTGTCTTGTCTTAAAAAAAAGTTGAAATGAAGTATTGATTGACGTAACAGTTTATCTCCCAAAATTATATCTAAATTGAGGTTATAAGGGAGTTTCTGGAGTATTTTAATATTTTACCATTTCACGGTAACTGTCAAGTGTCAATCAAATGTTAAGAGCAGTGAATCTAAAAAAAACAAAAAACAAATGAATGGATATCTCCTTGCACAGCATTACAGGGTGGTCATATACTGAGTCTGAACAACTGTAGTGGTTGCACTTAATCTATTTCTTCTGTGCACTGCTGAAAGCAGACATATCCTGTGTTCATCTTTGTGTGTGTGTGTGTGTGTGTGTGTGTGTGTGTGTGTGTGTGAGATGCTTGCAGTCTTCTTGGTAACACATCTGTTAAGTTGTGATCCCCAGTGTACAGAACCCATGGTCGGAGTCTCTTTTCTTTTAATAGTCTCTTTTTTGTAAAAAAAAAAATAAATGAGAGGGGGGAGATTAAAAAAAAAAACCTCAGAAAGAAATGGGGGAAATGTACTAAGATGTGAGTTATTTTTCACATGGGATGTTGCTATGGGTAACCAATCAGATACTATCTGTTTTCTTCTTGAAGGTGCTAAGTAAATAAGAAGTAGATTCTGACTGGTTGCCCATAGCAACATACAATGCGAAATACAACATCCATCTTAGTAATGACTGTTCCATCTGCGGAAGCAGTAGGCAAGGATCTGCAAATGACATATAAGAAATATATAAGGTGGTCCTATCCAAGATATCTGCGTGCCAATGTAGAAATCCAGATAATTTGCAGTTATTGCAGTAGAGTAAAAAGCTGCTTTTCTTTATTGTCTCCAGCGGTTTAATGAGGTGGCCATTTTGTTGGAGGATTAAAATGAAGTATTCGGCAAAATGGCTCCGGTAAAGAGAATATAGTTTAAAATACACTTTTTCCTCTGAAATTTTTAAGTGGACAGGGAGGCAGCCAAAATTCATGTTAAAATAATAATTTGTGTCCATCAAGAAAGGTTTTCTTCACACTGAGGGAAATGTATTATTATAAACATTCGCACCAGCCCCGCCCAAGGAGACATGTCAGACATCCCTTCCTCGTACATCTTACACCCAGAAATGCCCACTTCACGCTGGTCTCTGTTCACACAAAGGGCCTGACTCAGAGTTGATTACTGCTCAGCAAATTTGCAGATTGAGTATGGATGGCCATCGACCATCGATGATTAGAAATCATTGATGGTTTATGGCCGATGTCTAATAGTTTTGCCATCGATGGGGGAGAACCAGATGGTTTCCCACCATCGATGTAAAGCTTAAACGAATAGATTCGTTTTAACTTTTTCCCTAAAGTGCCGGGACACGGAGCATAGCTCCGCCCCGGAACCCGCGATGCCCCACCCCCACATTTTGATTGGCCCATAGGCCACTCAATCACAGAAAATGGATGACCATCGATATACAAAAACATCGATGGTCATCCATTGAATAGTTATACACTATCGATGTCCAGTTGCACTTTTGCCATCGATAGCAACCATCGATGGCAAAGGCAACGATGGCCATCCCTAAAATTGAGTGATTATGGAATTACATGCTTAGCCCGAATAGCGTCAAAAAATGCATAAGCGCAAAGCGACTGGAGATTGACTGACAGGAAGCAGGCGTTTGGGTGTAGAAATCTGCATTTTCTGGGAGTGGCAGACTGTGACATCAGCACCGGCCTCGATCAACCTGTCTCTGTCGCAGATGACTGGAAGGGTCAGACAGAGGCGCTGACAGGTCGTCTGGGACCTGTTAAAATGGAGGGGGCGTGGCCACCAGCTGGGGGGCAGGACCACGTCCCTGTGAAAAAATAAATAAACGATAGGGAGAGAGAGGACAGGCTGCCGTTGCAGCTGTCTCTCTCCCCAACTCAGCACACGGCATTGAGCAGCGTGTGTTGAGCTGGGGAATGGTCTGACACAGAATCAGGCCTAGTACGTGGAATTGGACCGTTAGGCCCTGACAGCAGCCCAGCCCAAATGAATACATTATACTAGAAGAATATTTTTATTCTTAATGGATAAATGATATCACAGCATCCGACAGAGGCAGAAATCACAGCAGTAGCTGTCTGTGCAATCATTCTGTAATTAGTTGTGTGTGAAGGAGACTACGCCGCTCAGCCGGCTGGAACGAGCTCGCCGTGAATCCCAACTCGATTGACCGCAGACCATTAGTGTCTGGAAGACACCGGCGGTACAGCGTGCAATGACTTACCCGTCGCAGACTCCTTCCCAGGAGACTAGAAACGTCCACTGTGGTTCATAAATTCACTATTATAAATGGCACGTTGGTCCCCGTGTTAAAAGACAAGAGACGCTAACAATTTAACCTCCTTCTCAAGAAAATGAACAGGCAGAAGATTAAAACAAATTTCTCATTTAATGAGTTTTCCAGTAGACTGCTAAGGTCATGTTGCTCCAGGTAATCGGACAGGACTTGTTGTGCACCCAGCTTTATTATGGATTTATTACAGTTTATCTGACCGTGAATTTTGAATGCGGTAATTGCCAGTTGAGTTAAACACCGATAGAGACGATGTAACCGTAACTGTTATCACATGAAAATGGCACCGGTTAAACAGGGCGCAATGTGTCCTGAATTATTTAGCATATAAAATGGAGCCATCTGTCCCCTTTCCTACTTTCAAACTCTACCGTTTATGTTCTGTGGTAAAACTTTTTTTTATGGACCGTATATAATTATACCTGTCAAATGAACTTTATTAAATCGCACAAAGCAATTTCTGTATGAAAGGAAGAGGTGGGCGTGACTCGCTGATGTCATCTGCATCATCAAATGGGAGGGGCAAGGCTGCGATGATGCAATCTGTAGTCGTCCATTTTGCATGCTAGGAAGGGCCTCTTTTGGCTGAGTGGACTTACCGTAATCCTGGAGTCTCCTGGACATTTGGAGAAACTGAGAAGAAAGAAATATACATGTACAGTATAAAAGGCTAACTACTGCTCAGTTCTAAGAGGTGAAGTACCGCCGGTGACCACTCGCAGGGCTGCCGACAGGGGGGTGCTATGGGTACAACTGTCCAGGGCCAGGCCGTTTTGACAGAGCGTAGGGCCCGGGAAGTAGCCCGCCAGCACCACCATCCCCTACAGCCGTCCTCCCCCACTAAACAGCGCCGGGCCGCAGGTCCTCCGCATCCCGCCGCACATAGACAGTCTCCAGTCCCGGGCGGATCCTCCTGCTGCCTGGGGACATACACAGGCAGTGCAGCGGGCAGCAGGAATTCTGGGCGCCCGCATTGTAAGCCGCACGTGGTGTGACATCATCCTGTGGCTTACAGTGCGTGCGGCCAGCATGCCAGAGGACTCAGGAGGACCCGAGAAGCCGCGGCTGTGGCTGCAGGCATCATTTTAACACACGGCAAGGGTTGGTAGGGGAAGGGGGGTGGTGACCAGGATTTTGTCAGTCCCGGGCCACACAATTTCTGACGGCAGCCCTGATGGCTAGAGGCCATTCGACGGACCAAAACTTTGTGCGCTAAAAGATGTCATAACAGAAAGTGAAAGCAATTTTTGCAAGGACGCTGATATGTTTCAAACTTGCTGTATGTGTCTGTGGACCTAATGACCACATACCGCGCAGATTTGACGCAAGCGCAGCTGCAAAAAAAATGTCTCCATTCCGTCTAACCACCGCACTTCTAAATCAGATCCTTAGTAACCATCCATTCTTGTGTCACCGCCATGTCCTTGGTTACCGGTCACGGTAGACCTCAATAACCGCCTATACTGACTTTAATTCCCTAAGCCTATCTCATAGCGTCAGACTTAGCGCATTCATATCCGTCTAATAATAAACCATTTGGCTGCTTTACTCGATTCGGAAAGTCTGTGACTAAAATATTTTTTTTATAAAGCTCCCTCGTTTTAATATTCTCGCCGTGCGTAATAACAGCGCCATAGCTCGCCCTTCCTAAAATCCGGAGCGATTATCTGTAGATTAGTCTGAGTATAGCCAGAGGCTGCTGTTCTCATCCACCCACTGGAGGAGAACGGGAATCGCTGCTATGTCCAGTGTTAATTGGAATAATTTGCATCAGTAATTGTGAAAGGTTCATTATGAAATGTAATGCATGGTTCGGTTTGTTCAAAGTCGTTCACTGCACAAACTCGGCAGCCACTTATAGAGCTGAGCCCAGCAGGAGAGCCATGTGGAGAAAAACTGTGATCATCCGTTATCCATCATTAACATGTGCATTAGACAGCCATGTCCATAACTAAGAAGTGGACAGAGTTCCACTTACTCAGAGGCATTGTTATACAACAGGTCGTTGCCCCGAACCAACTTTTTTGGCACATACCGGAAAAAACACACAAACTCCTGGTCACGCTGTGATATCGACATGACAGTAGGGGAGGGGTGAGTCAAGGGTCTGTGTGTCTCCATGCTGCCTTACTGACAGGTCCACCATCGGGAAGGGGGGGGGGGACGGACTTCCGGGACTCCAGTCCCCAGCCCAGACAAAAAGGCGGCCCCGGACTGGAGTCTGTCAAGACATGAGAGAAAGGGACCCTGCTCGTCAGAGTTTACAATCTAAACTTAGCATAGTCGATGACTTTCTGGCTTCCCCTTCGGGGAGGGGTCAGCCGGGTCGATAACTGAAAATGCTGGTGGTGTGGCCTGGTGTAGTGGGCGGGGAGGCTTTGGGTGGGGGCGTGTCTTCAGGATTGCATCATCATAGACACATTCCTGCTAGGCAATGCCAAGATGACTGGCATTGTACAACAGGGGGGCGTGGCAACGATCACGTCAATCCCGCCAATGGCCACCGGGTCCACCCACTTTAAGTGAGTGAACTGGGTGGTGGGGGCATCCAAATTCAGGAGACAAGTCTACTTTGTCAGTAGATAGATGGATGGATAGATAGATAGATGGATAGATAGATAGATAGTTTGTTCATATTCTGATATTTACCAAAGTGGGGGGGTTTCAGCAGTAAGAGATGTTGCCCATAGCAACCAATCAGACACTATCTATTATCTTCTAGAATGTCCTAAATAAATAAGAAATAGATTCTGATTGGTTGCCCATAGCAACATCCCATGTGGAAAAGAACTCCCATCTTAGTAAATTTCCCCCTATGTATCATTTATCTAGCCCACTTCTAGAGGATAACAGCTAGAATTTCATTGGTTGCTATGGGCAACATCACACACGTTAGTAAGTTTACGCCCGTGTGTGTCCAATCTCTGTTAATAGCTAGCAGACCATCAGGGGCCAAACTTCCTCCAACATGAAATATCCCCCTTCGGGTTCTGTACTGGAAATGCTGTTAGCGCTGCACCGATGTATTGACCATGTGGCCACAGAGCAGATAATGTATTCTGCAGCGTTGTAACCATGTGGCGGAGTGACGGAGTATTGTGTGTATTAATGATGGGAAAGACATGTTCCGCTCTGTAATCTTCCCCATACGGTGTCAGAGCCGGCAACTCTTTTCATTTCTAACAAGTTTCTGCAAATGTTAAGTGGAAGCACAAATAATAGAAAGCCGTGGTGTTTATTACCTGCGGAGGCTGCAACACGCATTTCTTTACATAGGGTGCAATGAATGAAAGGAAGCCAGAATTCCTGGCGGACTGATAAGCTGCTCTCGGAAAACGCTCTGTATTCGCTGCCATTCATCTGCCGCTGCATTCATTTAACTCAGAGCGGAGAGATTGGTATGTGAAGAGAATATCGGAGACTGGACTATCCAATCGGATGGGACTCTGCAAGACGTTGTGCGCCAGATTTATTAAGGCCCTGCAAGCCTTGTACTCTTCCATTGTTTATAATATTGTGTGTGATCGTTTGAGCTATGAGGATGAAGAATGTTTTGGTCTTTATGGGTAACTAATATCCCTATTCACACTGCAAAAAAAACCTGTGTCTGACCCGGGTTGTTCCCGGGTCGACCCGGGTCACTGAGCGGTGTGAAAGTGCCTTTTAAAAAAATCCTTCGTCCATCAATCCCACCTGGGTTAAAAGAAGGGTTTTACCCAGGACAAACCCGGGTTGCCAGACAATGTGTGAACGGGTAACCCAGATCGGCCCGTTCACAATATAGGGAGGAGGCAGTGGTAGCTCCAAGCACTGCTCCCCCCCCCCCCCCCCGAAGGCACACCGCCACTCCAGCCCACCCCAATGATGTCAGCGACCGCACCTTACTACCGCTAGTGTCTGTTAGGGATGGTCATCGTTGGCAAAAGTGCAACTGGCCATCGATGGTGCATAACTATGCAATGGCTGACCATAGAGGTTTTTATATATCAATGGTCATTTATTTATTTACTAACAGTTTCTTATATAGCGCACATATATTCTGCAGCGCTTTACAGAGAATATTTGAACATTCACATCAGTCCCTCCCTGCCCCAGTGGAGTTTACAATCTATATCCCCTATCACATGCACACACAGACATTCTACTAGGATTAATTTTGTTGGAAGCCAATTTACCTACCAGTATATTTTTTGGGGATTGTGGGAGGAAACCGGAGTACCCGGAGGAAACCCACACAAGCATAGGGAGAATATACAAACTCCGCACAGTTAGGGCCATGGTGGAGATCGAACCCATGACCTCAGTGCTGTGAGGCAGTAATGCTAACCATTAAACCTGTTGGCAAATCAGAATACGAGGGTGGGGCTTCACGGGTGTCCTGGGTAGAGCTATGCTCCGTGTGCCAGGAAAAAGTAAAACTAAACTATTTGTTTGAGCTTGACATCGATGTCCAAACTGTTTGTATGTTTTCTAAACATTGATGGTCGGTGGCCATCCCTACTGTCTGCATTGCTCCGAATTCTGCAGCCTTCCCCAGTGGCTCCCCATCGTCGTGGTGCTTCAGTGGTGAGTTTCACTAGGGGTCCCCGTGCTCCGCTCACAGGCTGGCTGCAGCTAACAGGAAAGTCCCCGGCTCTAACCGAGGCCTAGTGGGGTATTGTTATTGTGCATCTCAGAGACAGCATACCTCCCAACAGTCCCGATTTTATCGGGACAGTCCCGATTGTCAGGGCCTGTCCCGATGTCCCACCCGCGGGCGGCAGTGTCCCGCGGTGTGGGGGGGCTGTTGGGAGTCCCCCCTGTCAGCTGCTAAGCAGCGGGGAATAAACGCTGTGCGCATGCGCACAGCGTCTATTCCCGCAGCCAGAGGGCTGGGGGCATGGCTAGAGGCTCAGAGAGCCTCTGGGTCATGCCCCCATAGCGGCAAAATGGGGGCGTGGCCTCGCGGGGAGCCGCGAGTATAGGCCACGCCCCAAATTAGGCCACGCCCCCGAAAAATTCGACGCGCCTGCCCAGCTACCAATGTTGGGAGGTATGGAGACAGAGCTATGTTATCATCTGCTCCTGGGGAACGGTGCACTGCCTGCCTACAGCAGGACCCGCATGTAGCAGTTGTGTATAAGGAGCAACATTGTGCCTGCTTACAAATAACAGCACTGCCATGGGGCTCTGTGGGGGCCCCACAATTTTGTTGTCCAGGGCAGCCACAGACCTTAATCTAGCCCTGCCTGCGGGTGACTGACAGGTAGCACTTGCAACAGGAAGCCATTGCCAGTTACAGTGTTGCCAGTGCAGAGTGTAGTCACGAACAGACACTGGCTAACTGCAGTGGCAGATTCTTTTTTTTAGGGGGGGGGGGGGGGGGGGGTCTGCAGCCCATAGGTAAAATCCACCAGGCTGTAAATGTTCTAAATTTCCTTTATTTTTTGCCGGTGTCAAATTTTAATTAACATCTCAATGTATTTGTCTTTTACAACTCTCCAGCTTTTCGTGAAATAATACTTTCCCCAAAGATAATGAGGTCAATTAGGATGCAACCGAAACTTATGCCGCGTTAGGGTAAGAAAATTAATATTTTTGTAGGTTTGTTTTTTTTTGTAATGAATTAATATTTTATTGCCCACGATTTGTCTGCGGCTGATATTTTTACGGCCATTGGTGCCATTGTTTACACTTCCCACCCCGGTACCGGCGAGAGGAGAGAGAAATCAACTGTTACGAGGTTGTGAAAATGCCAATTAAAGAATCCTGTGTTTTTGGTGGAGTATAGCCGCATAATGGGAAACAATTGTATCAGTGCGGATGAGTCGTTAGTGCTGTACGTCCTATATCACCGTTATACCACTCCAGGATTATTGCCGGAGTAAGCACTTTATAATTGATATCGTTATTATATTTGTATGTGATATACCGTTTTGGCTTTAATTGCTCTTAGCTGTGCTATATAGCAGAGGTGGTAACGTCTGGGGGTTAAGCTATATAGCAGAGGTGGTAACGTCTGGGGGTTAAGCAATTAAATGCTATCACTAATAAAATGCCTGTTATAAACCCAGGGATTAGCGGAAAATGTAAGGTTAGAGGTGGAGGAACACGTTCTGTAATGTTGGCACGGTGAGCATTTTCCGGTAGAGGAGACCCCCCTTGCGGTTTCAGCTGCCTGGCCTTCTCCTCCTCCGTCCTGTTCACCTCTTACACCCTGCTCTCATTATTTTCCAACAAATGCAGCCGTCCAAGTACCATGCAGAACGTATCAATTATAACCGCTGGAACATTGCAATCTTCAATACAACAGAGTCACGGTGGTCGTTGGAAATGAAATAAATAAAAGAAGGAGCAAGGTGATGGAATTACACCAATATGTTGTATGTGGCAATTAACAGAGCATGACAAGCCCGACTAGTCTGATTGTAAGCTTTGGGAAGGGGTACGGTCATAACGTTGACCCTATTAAGGTCGACATTCATTGGGTTGACATGTGCCGACAGGCGGTATTTTATGCCCTACCATCCACTACAGCGTGGTGGAAGAATAAAATAGTGCCCAAAGCATGGTGAGCGCACTTGGTACACTTTGACGGTGTCAATGTCAACATTCGGGACAAATAAAATGTCAAATTGTCATTTTGACTGTCAACCTTGCCATTGTCGACCTAATGCTTGTTTCGCCCTTCCAACCCTGTTGATATAATATATTGGCAACATATTTTAGGTGTCGACCTAAGCCCAGGGTTGCCTACTTTTAAAGTCTCCTCTCCGGGAGAAGCCCAGAGAGGAGACTGTCAGCAGCACTTCGGGGGCGGGACCTCATCAAGCACCACCCCCAGTACAGCAAATCCCACAATTTGTGGGTCTTTGAGGTGGGGGCGGGGTTATATGATTCCATTTGCATCTTTAGCCCCCCCCCCCCCCCCAAAGCAGCAAATTGTGGAAAATTACTGCTGTGGTGGTGGGGGGGGGGGGGGGGGGGGGACGACGGTATCCAGGAGGGTTGCCCACCTTTCCGGGGAGCCTTTTGGCCATTCCGGGAGGGTAGACAACCCTGCCTACGCCTACCCCATCGACCTTCAGTGGTCGACCCATTGATCCATACCCCTTGAGCACAGGGCACCCCAGCTGCATGCACTGGTTGGTACAGTATCTGTATTTATCAGCCAGAGGGCAGTAACAAAGCTTTATTAGTGGATATAATTAAAAAGTAGCAGAACCAGTGCCAGAGAACAGTGTGAATACTGAGCAATGAAGATTACAGGACACGGACCATTTTTGACATATCCCATGCACGGACCATTTTGGACGTATCCCGGGCACAGACCGTTTTGGACGTATCCCAGGCGCAGACCGTTTTGGACGTATCCCAGGCACAGACCGTTTTGTACGTATCCCAGGCACAGACCGTTTTGGACGTATCCCAGGCACAGACCGTTTTGGATGTATCCCAGGCATGGACCATTTTGGACGTATCCCGGGCACAGACCGTTTTGGACGTTTCCCGGGCACAGACCATTTTGGACGTATTCCAGGCACGGACCGTTTTGGACGTATCCCAGGCACAGACCGTTTTGGACGTATCCCAGGCATGGACCGTTTTGGACGTATCCCAGGCACAGACCGTTTTGGACGTATCCCAGGCACAGACCGTTTTTGGACGTATCCCAGGCACAGACCGTTTTTGGACGTATCCCAGGCACAGACCGTTTTGGACGTATCCCAGGCACAGACCGTTTTGGACGTATCCCAGGCACAGACCGTTTTGGACGTATCCCAGGCACAGACCGTTTTGGACGTATCCCAGGCACAGACCGTTTTGGACGTATCCCAGGCACAGACCGTTTTTGGACGTATCCCAGGCACAGACCGTTTTGGACGTATCCCAGGCACAGACCATTTTGGACGTATCCCGGGCACAGACCGTTTTGGACGTATCCCGGGCACAGACCGTTTTGGACGTATCCCAGGCACAGACCGTTTTGGACGTATCCCAGGCACAGACCGTTTTGGACGTATCCCGGGCACAGACCGTTTTGGACGTATCCCATGCATGGACCATTTTGGACGTATCCCGGGCACAGACCGTTTTGGACGTATCCCAGGCACAGACCGTTTTGGACGTATCCCAGGCACGGACCGTTTTGGACGTATCCCATGCATGGACCATTTTGGACGTATCCTGGGCACAGACCGTTTTGGACGTATCCCAGGCACGGACCATTTTGGACGTATCCCGGGCACAGACCGTTTTGGACGTATCCTATGCACGGACCATTTTGGACGTATCCGGGGCACAGACCGTTTTGGACGTATCCCGGGCACAGACCGTTTTGGACGTATCCCAGGCACAGACCATTTTGGACGTATCCCGGGCACAGACCGTTTTGGACGTATCCCAGGCACGGACCATTTTGGATGTATCCCAGGCACAGACCATTTTGGACGTATCCCAGGCACGGACCATTTTGGACGTATCCCGGACACAGACCGTTTTGGACGTATCCCAGGCACGGACCGTTTTGGACGTATCCCAGGCACGGACTGTTTTGCGGATAGCATCGGTGTGCCGTTCTCCTACACAATATTGCAGAGCGGTTGCATGTTAATATCGGTTCACTATAAATCCAATATACTGTAAATGGGAATGTGTCCTGTATGCTGAATAAAGCTCATTTCTAGTGACACGGGAACTAATGGCAGGAAGGCATTCGCCCCACTGCCTACATATATCACCATGGTGAGTTATTACACCCTGTCATTTCCAGGCTGTGAGTCCGTCATCTCATAATCTTATTAAACAATGCCTATCGCCTGCACATCATACAGAAGCCAAGCTGGAGCCAGCGTCAATGTTCATGCAAACGCTGCCTAACAGTATGAGGGTATGCGGTCATTAGACTGACAGTGAAAAGATCGACACATGAAAAAGGTCAACATACATTTGGTGGACATGAAAAAAGTCCACTTTATCTCCACTTTAAGCTAAAACTCGTTGATAATATACAGTAGATCCAGGGCCGGCGCCACCACTAGGCAAATATAGGCATTTGCCTAGTGGTGGCGCCGGCCACTGGAGGGCGGTATTTCGCCCCCCTTGCCGCCCGGGTACCTGTCCTGCGGCGTATATGTGCGTATATAAAGCTGGCGGCGGCGACAGCGGGGGGTCCCTGCAGTCAATAAGAAATAACGAGCGCTATCCGCCGGGCTATGCGGAAGCGCTTCTGTTTTGGAAACCATGGCCGCACGCTGATTGGCTGAGATTCCGCCAATCAGCGTGCGCCGTGCGGCCAGTGTTGCCAAAACAGAAGCGCTTCCGCATAGCCCGGCGGATAGCGCTCGTTATTTCTTATTGACTGCAGGGACCCCCCCGCTGCCGCCGCCGCCAGCTTTACAGCGCCACAGGACAGGTACCCGGGCGGCAGACACCGGGGTGCCCACACCCCGACTTGCCTGGGGCTCTCCGGTGCCTTGCACCGGCCCTGAGTAGATCCTTAATTCTACCCAAAACCAATGTTGTAGTTTTTTCTAGAATTATCTTTTCGTTTTCACTCATTTTTACGAATGTTCCCTGTCTTTAACTCCCTTTTGCTGTCTCCCTGGCATACTTTCCTCTTCCCCTCCACTTTTCACATCCACCCTCTGTGGTTCTCATGTGCCACGTGTGGGCGCTGTACTCAGGGGCAGATTTATTTATTTATTAACAGTTTCTTATCATAGGCGAATCTAGAATTCTGGTAATGGGTGGCCCCAAATACAAAATACACAAGCAGGACGAACCTAAGTGTCGAAAAGGAGGCGTGGCCTCACGGGAAGGAGGCGTGGCACCACAAAAGGTGCGTGGTATTACACTTTAGACCACATGCCGTAATGCCCATTACATATTTGACACATAAGTGGCGCTTACCGACGTGCTCACTTATGAGGTTCTTACTTGATGCCAAGGGGGAATTCATGCTCATTGCCAAGGGGGAATTCATGCTCATTGCCAAGAGGGAGTTAAATGCTAATTGCAAAGGGGGAGTGACATTGTTTGTTGCCAAGGGGTGTGGATCAGTTGATCACCAGCAAGTTGTTAGACAGTCATTAGATCGACACCATTAGGTCGACATGTGTCTGACATGCAGGAAGGTCAACATGAGTCAGTCTAGGTCGACATGGGTTAGGTCGACAGGGTCATAATGTCGACAGGTCAACAGGGTCATTAGGTCGACATGGGTTAGGTCAACAGTCAAAATGTCGACATAGGGTTTTTCTTGACCCGAATGTCGACATAGTCGACATGGACACAGGTTAAAGTGCACTGCTTCCGCTTGCCATGCTTCGGGAACGGTGCCTCACTGCGCTTGGCACACTATTTTATTCTCCCACCATGCCCTAGGGGATGGTAGGGCATGACATACCACCTGTTGGCACATGTTGGCTCAAAAAAACAAATAAAAAACCCCATGTCGACCTTTTGACCTAACCCATGTCGACCGAATTACCCTGTCAACTTAATGACCCTGTCAGCCTAACCCATGTCGACCTAGACTCATGTTGATCTTCCTGCATGTCAACCTAGACACATGTCGACCTAAATGTGCCTGTCGACCTAGACACATGTCGACCTAATGACTGTCTAACAACTTGCTGGTGACCCAATGACCGTATCCCATTGCCAAGGGGGGGAGGGAATAGCTCATTGCCAAGGGGGGGGGGGGGGACGGAATTGCTTGTTGCCAAGGGGGAGTGAGACAGCCGCTGGACGCACCTTATTTAAAGAAATGACAGCCGGGCAGAGAGCGCTGTGCGCTACCCGGCTGTAGTCTAAGCAGGAGCATCAATATTTTCAGTTCTCCCGCTGGGGTCCGGCAGCCAATCAGGAGCGGCTACCAATACCACCAATGCGGCTCCCGATTGGCTGCCAGCGGTCCAGAGGGAGAACTGAAAATATTGATGCCACTGCTTTGACTACAGAGCTCTCTGCCCGGCTGTCATTTCTTTCAATTAGGTGCGTCCAGCGGCGTGAGACATCCCCTTGGCAACGAGCAGTTCCTTTAGACTAAACAGTCGGGCAGCACACAGCTCTCTCTGCCCGGCTGTCATTTCTTTACATTTTATGTGGCTGGCGGTCTAATGGGTGGTCTGGTGCACCCCCGGACCACCCCTTAGATTTGCCTATGTTTCTTATATAGCGCAGCATATTTTGTTGCGCTTTACAATAGATCCAGAAAAAAATGACAGAGGAGGCACCAGGATAGATGATGGGGGGAAGTTAGCGGGGTAAGGTGTATTTGTGCACGTGCTTTCCCAGAAAATGGGCGTGGCATCACTTCAAGAGGCGTGGCCTCACAAGATATGTTTTCCTCGCGAGCCATATCCCTCATTTTTGTCATGCTGTGGTCTTGAGATACATACAAAAACGAATGCCATCACCCGTATCTGCTAGTCATGCCATGGGTCTTGTCTCCCGGCCGATGACTGCATCCTCCGGGTGGATGTTTCAGCGATGGTGGCCACCTTGGCAAAAGCGGGTGCCGGACGGCTCCCCGACAGTTGGGATTCCGACAGTCATTACTCCGACGTTGGAATCCCGACTGCTCCCTCGTGGGGGTCCACGACCCCCATAGAGGGAGAATAAAATAGGTGGCGAGCGCAGTTCGCCACCGTGCCCGCAGCGTGGCCAGTGGACGCCGGCCTGATAGGGTTAATTCTCACATTCCTAACATTGCTTTATGCAGGAGAACTACAAGTACGAGCAGACCTCCCCTGCATGCTGGGACTTGGAGAACCACAAGTCCCAGCATGCGGGGCATTAATGGGCCCGCTGGGACTTGTAGTCCACCTGTAAAAAGAATGTTAAAATAAAACACACACACACCACGGACGCCAGTGACAGCCCCAGGCTTCAGCCCTGGACGAGTGAAGCATGGGGGGGGGACCCCTTTACTGGGGGGGTCCCCCACTCCTCCAGCTACCCTGTCCAAGGCTGACCAGCCACGGTGCTCATTTTTCGGCCGGGGGATCTTATATAAAAAGTGTCCCCCAGCTGTGGCATGACACCGCGGGCTGTTGGAGCCGGTGCTGATTTCCAAATACGGGGGACCCCTACGCTTTTTGTCCCCCGTATTTTTGGAACCAGGTCCAGGTCTCAATGATCTGTGCATGGTTCTGTCAAATTCACCTGACGATTTTGGCGATTTTTGGTACCATTTACCAAAAATCGCACCCTATTACATTTGCGAGTTGTGTACTTTATAATGGGAAAACATCTGGATGCGAATTGAAGTGTGACTAAAAATCGCCACTTTAAAATGTGCGAATTCGCGGCAAAAAGTGTGATTTTTTTACCACGAATCGCACCCTATTACATGTGCGATTTTTGAAAAACGTGCGATTTCGGCCGTTTTTGACCAAAAATCGCACATGTCTAAAAAATCACCCCCTATTACATTTCGCCCTGGGTGTCTGCTGCTACACAGTAGCACATGTTTGTTGACGGATACCTGCTGTAAGAGCTGAAGCAGATTCTAGCGTGCACCAGATCTATCAAGCCCAAGAAAAAAAAGTCAGAGACAACAGTTGGGATGGTGTGTATGTGTGTGTGTGCGAATGCATGCCGTTAATCTCCCCCCCCCCACACCACCCCCCTGGATCCGCCAGTGGTTGTACTTCCTTATGCCGGATATACACTGTCAGATATGATGTTTGACAGATGAACAGACATTTTATATGACAAGCTCACACCCCCAGATATCATGGCCATATCTTACAGTACACTATATGGCCACATGATATCTGAATACTGCCCCCAACGAGGAGACATTTATCCATTCTTCAGGTAAAAAGGGAAAAAAGGAAATGTTGGGCCGTTGACTGTCGCATTGAATACTCTGTCCATTGCGGCTGCCGAGTTATCGGATCTGTTGGATATGCTGGATAACCACCAATTATCGGTGACCAGTTTCGCGGTGCATTAATCTGTGGATCATGGTGCTAATTGGAGTGACTCTTCAGTCTACACAGCACTTGTCTTCAGGAAGCATTTTAAATAACTGGACTTCTTTTATAGAGATGGCTGGGGCTTGTAGTCCATCAACTGCAGGCACCTTTCTCTCCCATTATTCTCTTGCTTGGAGTCCTACAAAACCACTTTAAACCTAAGTGCAGGGAGACCAACAAAGATCTAATCGCTGTACAATAAGACTGAGACCGCTCGGCTGTGACGATAACATCTTCCACCTGTTTCTGTTATACTCCGGGGCTATGATATAATTTGTTTCCCTTATGACTGATATGAACACAGACTATAAAATATTAACCAGCTCCATCTGATGTCAGTAGCGCTATAGAGCATGAAATATGATGGGTCTCAAATCCTGGGGCGTTGTTTTACATCAACCAAGATAGTAGGATCCTACGTATGATTCAGCCATTTACAGTATGTCACCAGACCCGGGAAATGTTTTCCTGTTTCAACAACACTGTTTCCAATAAACCTCTATGGGGTAAATGCATTAGGATCTGCCCAATTTTTTAAAAGGGCAATCAGTTAAAAGGTAACACTGTCCTGGTTTTGTCTTTAAGATGATTGCCCCTTTAAAACTCGAGGAAGATTCCTCAGAAAATCGTTGGTCTGCATCACATAAGCGACTACTTTTACCCCAATATTTCGGACTTTTTGGAAATATTGTTAGTTTACGCCCAGAATGGATCGAATTTGTACGTGATCTATTCAATGTTTTTATCTTTCTGGCAAATTTTAGGCGGAAACGGGCACTAATTCGACAATTTAGCGTCCATTTCTGCCAATGGAGAATCAGCTTTTCAAAGAGTTGAATCTGTAGAGGTGAGTCCAGGCCAGGGTCGACTAATACCCAGCAGAAATATCGGTCAACATTGAATAACCCCCTAGGTCTTGTTTCTGCAGTCTGGGCCTATATGATAATGGTCTGTACCGGTAATAGAGGGGATTATAGAATTTGTAGTAGAATTTATCATTGGCTTTTTTCTGTAATTTCCGTGATTGAACAGTGACATTTGTAAAACCCATTCTTAGCAAGCACCTAGGACGTAAGGAGAAGATACTGTACCTGCCAAGTTTCAAGATTGTAGGCCTTGTCCTAGGCAAACGCAGGTGGGGGGGTTCTGGTTGCCCGGAAACCCCCCTCCTCTGGGCAAGTGCCTTAAATGATGACAACAATGGAACTGGTATATAATATGATCAATAGAGCTGCCACCACATCAGAAGGTACAAAGCGGAGCTGCTGCACATGCCCAGTGTACCAGCTTCTTCTACCACATTTACTGTATGTGCAGATCTGAGCCCTCAAACATTGCACTGGACAAGAGAGCAGCTACCAGGAGGAAGAGACAGGAGCCTTACCATGAATTGGGAGATTTTGAGCTTAGAAAGTGCAGTACTGGTTCTATTATGTTTGTGTATTTATTTATTATGATATGTTTAACCTTTTCCTGATCACTTATCTTATTTAAATGTTTGAAACAGCCTGTACTATAGACCATCTATACTGTTAAATATTAATACTGTATTCCATATAGTGTCCAGCTTATAAATATACTAATTATCAAGGCTGTTACCGCTCCCCCAGACTCCCGTACTGAAGATTTTGGATTACATTTGGAAACCCCCCTCTAAAAATCCTGCGTTTGCCACTGCTTGTGGTGTAAGAGATGTCATGATATCAATCTTGGTTTTTGCCTTTAATACATATAAATTATTCTGTAACATACAACCCATTAGATAAGGTGCTTCAAAGGCAGCAGGAACAATTTGTACCTGGTTCAGAGTCGAAGGCAGCGGCGATACTGGGCTCAGGGGGTTATTCTGGTTGAATCAACCAGAACCTGTCCTGCGAATGGTGGTACGGCGGCCCACCGGTGCATATGTTAGCATGGCAGCCCGCCCCCGGTGCACACATCACCGATTACCATAGGAACGCCCAGGGTATTCATGGGAGCACCCATGATTCGCTGGACGTTCCAATGGGCGAGTACCAATGCCCCCGCCCACTGGACGCACACACACCCAGCATCTGCACATGCGCAGAACATCTGTAGATGTGTCGCCCATGCACCCAGATTTGGCACGTACAGAGGCGCAGTACAAATTTGGATCGCGGTAGCAGAACAGTTAATAGGACGACCACTATTGGTCAACTGCAATAGGTCGACACATAAAAAAGGTAGACATGCATTAGGTTGACAGTTCGACATGGTCAAAGGATCGACATGGAAAAAATGTCTACATAAATTTTTCGTGCTTTTTTTTTTTAAACCGACTTGTGCAAATTTTACTGTCCTCGTTGGCGTAGAAGGACAATATAATAGTACCCAAAGCATGGCGGGCGCAGCAAGCCATGTGAGGGTACGCGGTACACTAAAACGGTGTCCGCGTCGACCTATGCTGACATAGACATAAAACGTGAAAAACACATGTTAACATTTAAAAGGTTGATACTTTGCTTGTGTCGATCTTTTGACCACGTCGACCTAATGCATGTCGACGTTTTTATGTGTCGACCAAAAGCAGTTTACGTATTGACCGTTGACCTAGACCAGGCATGTCCAAACTGTGGCCCTCCAGCTGTTGTAAAACTACACATCCCAGCATGCCTTGCAATAGATTTAGCATTCCCTAATAGCAAAACTGTGGCAAGGCATGATGGGACGTGTAGTTTTAAAACAGCTGGAGGGCCATAGTTTGGACATGCCTGACTTAGACACTGTTCATCTAATGATCTACAACTGGCTAGGAGGGTGCTAGACGGCTCCCCGACAGTCGGGATTCTGACAGTCATTCCTCCCTCGTGGGGGTCCACGACTCCCATAGAGGGAGAATAAAATAGGTGGTGGGCTTCATTGCGCTCCCCACGCTGTGCAGTCGGGATTCCGAAGTCTGACTAATGACTGTCGGAATCCCAACTGTCGGGCTACTATACCACACCCGGCTAGGAGGTAACAGGAGGTGGCTAAAATGACGCACATAGATTTTGGGTCTTAAAGGAGTGTTACAGGTTATGTCCCTGCAGGAAACGGCTTTGTAACAGCAATATCGTATAGATGCAACCAGTGGCGTAAGTTCGCTCCAGTTGCCCGGAGGCAAGATATATATTGTGCCCGCCCCCCCCTCCCCCACAACCTGATATATGTCTGTTCTGAAATTTATACTGTATGTGTTCAATATATATCTATATCGCTCTCTACATATGTCTATATCTATAAATATAGAAAGAGAGAGAGAGAGAACACACATATTTCTCAGAACTCAGCCACAGAAATGATATTGATGGCTTTCAATTAACTTATTTAACTTTGCAGTGGAGGAGAAGTGCCCCCTTGAGAGCAGGAGCCCGGCGGCAGATGACTCCATTGCGTCCCAGAGTTCTGCCTCTGGATGCAACAGAAATAAGGGAGCCTGTAACTGAGTCTGACTCAGAATCAGCCCCTTTATACACTGGTGGAGCCCATCTGCTCAATGTGTTATAGACAGAGACTGCAATCATCTTCCATGTCAGACCGCGCTGAGGATTACGCCACTTTGCTTCACATCTCAGGCATCAAATCAATCACTCCCCTGCCTGGTTCCCGCATGTACCGGTCAGGAGAGAACTCTGAATACTTCCCTGATATTCCAAACATGCAAATCATCCCTGATTACATCTAAGACGAGGGCCCGGCTCTGCTGCATGTTGATGTCTTTCCATCCCAGGCTTGCAAACATCATTAATATTAATAGTATCCTGGGCTGTAATCTTAGACCATTTGCCTGACAATGATTGATTCAGCCCGGGACGCAGTCACTTCCTATAAATATGGACGACCACTTGAAGTCTCGGGGGGACTCTATCAAATAGAGATTTAAAGAATAAATAAATACATCCTGAAAACAGTAAATGTCGCGTTCACGTCTTTATCGAATGTCACATCCCTGTAAGTGCATGTAGAGTATCACAGGAGCGACTCAGGGATAAAGGCAGCCGGGCTGGGTACGGAATACATGAGGTGTGGGGTTTATAGTAAGGTGACGGGAGGGAATGTAGCCAAGATAATCGTCAGTTTTGGGCCGATTCACATGACGGCTGCGCCCGCCCTGAATTCCTCGGGAAGTGGACATATAAAAAGGAAAGCCCTGGCTTACTTTTGATACCGAACAGAGGGAAAATCATTTGATGGTGATATCATGGTTTTTAGGTAAAAGGGGCTTGATAAATCGGGCCATTGTTAATTCAGTAGACGGCGGTAATAAACCATAGGTGGAGCCACTGGCGTAACTATCGTCCCGCAGCCCCCGCCGTGGCGGGGAGGCGCTGAGGGTATGTGGGCGCCGGGGGTGCTGTGGGACGACAGTCACTGTCTGGCTGCCTGTGTGCACCGTCCGGGTCCCAGCTCTCCCGGCTATTGCCGCAGCGCTGCTCTCACTGATACAAAAAGTGACACTTGGAAAATGGCTGCCCCCATACCGCAGACAGTTTTTCGTCTGCGGTATGGGGGCAGCCATTTTCCAAGTGACACTTTCGTTAGCAGCAGTAGCCAGGAGAGCCGGGACCCGGCGCGGACGGATGCGGCCCAAGGTAAAACACGCACACAAACACACACATACACACACACACGCTCTCTCCCCTCAATCCCCCCCCACCCCCGCGCGCGCCACGGCTCCCCGCTGCTTGGTTTGTTTTGTTTTTTAGGGGGGGGGGGGCGCCCCCCTGCATTTTCGGCAGGGGGGCGCACAATTATTAGTTACGCCTCTGGGTGGAGCATTTGTATGCCCAGTGCGGTTTAATAATGCCCGTCCTCTCCCACGTGTGATGTCACGGAAGTAATGAGGCAATGAACACAGAACTGTGGCCATTATTCTGGTTCACTCGCAAAGGCAGATTCCTTCTCAAATGGACAAAACAAAACCATGTGCACTGCAGGTGGGGCAGATGTAACATGTGCAGAGAGAATTAGATTTGGGTGAGTTATTTTGTTTCTGTGCATGGAGAATACTGACTGGTTTATTTTTACACTGCAAGATAGACCTCATATATAAACCCCAACCAAATCTAATGTTCTCTGCACATGTTACATCTGCCCACCTGCAGTGCAGCATGGTTTTGTCCATTTGAGAAAGAATTTGTCTTTGCAAGTGAACCAGAATAAGAGCCTGTGTGCAGAGCGAGTCCTAGAGATGCGTCCAGTACCTCAATAAGCAGTGGGGTGGCGTTCCGGGCACTCCAAAGAACTGGCATGGTCCTTTGATGACACTAAGGAACAAATGGGCACTGACATATCTATAATGGGTTCAGGGTGTGCACACGGGCAACCTGGGACCAAGGGGGCCCACACCACCACGTGCACCTTGTGCCCATTTAATTATACTCACCTCCCCCGTTGGCCCGCCACTAGCAGCACAGCTGGAAATATCACTGGGAAAATGGCCGCCGCAGCCCATTTCCGGTGATTCGTGCATGTGTAATAAAGATGTCCCCGGGAACGTGGAGCGGGTGCCATGTTCCTGGAGGCCTTTGCATTTGCAGTAGAGTCTGACAAAATGCCAGAGTCTAGTGCAGCTTCTAAGACCAGCATAGGACCTCTTACCTATTAGATTATAAGCTCACCTGGTCATGCCTTCCTTGAGCTTCTGCTTCATGCCACTGTACATTGTTATCCCCTCTATGTACAGATCTTTGTCATATCATAGATCAAAAGAACTTGACGGCAGATAACAACCACTTGGCCCATCTTGTCTGCCCTAAGCACATGTATTCGTACTCATAAGGGTTCATTCTTGTTGGGAGCCAATGAACCTACCAGTATGTATTTGGATTGTGGTAGAAAACCAGAAACCCACCTAAGCACAGGGAGAACATACAAACTACACATAGGGCCTTATTCTGTTAGCGAAGGTCCCCTGCATGAGCATATTCGTTTAGTCTCTGTGGCACTCAAACGGGGGGGGGGGGTGGATAGAGGCGGGCAGGGTGGGCACCTGCCTTCTGGTGGGGGCGGGCAGCTTGGAGCTTTATAGAATTTTAATTACCACCAAAATGGAAGCAATACCTGATTAATAAGGTTCAGTACAAGAAATGTTCCTCCTAATATGTGACTGTGTGCGATTATTATTATGCTGATCATTTAAAAAGTTAGAACGAGCACAATGTCATCAACAAAATTATCTGAAGCGATTACCCTGTATCTGCCAGGAATTAATGTTCTTGTTTATACCTATATGTCATTCTATTAATAAGAGATTTTAATTGCTTGCTAATTAAACTTTTGTTTGCAAACTTCAAGCTTTAATAATCGCAAACGCGCAGCTTTGACAATCATTATTGTGCACTGTAATGTAATAACTGTGTCTGAATTTAGAATAAAAAAAATATATATTAATATTATATTATTACAAATACAATAAAAAGTATATAAAAAGTATATATACAGAAATCAGAAATAAATGCATCACCCCTTAAAGAAGGTTGTCTGGTCCCCTAATCTGTAATCAAGGGAGAAGCGTAATAGGATGAGAGATTCAGAAAGTGAGAGATTTGGTAAGAAATCGCCAGTTTTTTTAAAGCGGCAATCATTTACACTGCAAAATCAAACAGGTTTTGCAGTGTAATTGATTGCATAGATTGTAAGCTTGCGAGCAGGGCCCTCATACCTTTGACGGTCTGCAATTTTTGCAGTTAGACAAAACTATGCTGCGCTGCAGATGGGGCAGATGTAACAGTACGAGTGTACAGATGTAAGAGTGTACAGATGATATATTAATCGATATGCACGAGAAATACCATTGTTAATGATACTTTCACACATATCATCTTGTGTTTACACACTATGGCCCTTATTCTGGTTCACTTGCAAAGGCAAATTCCTTCTCAAATAGACAAAACCATGTACACTGCAGGTGGGGCAGATGTAACATGTGCAGAGAGAATTAGATTTGGGTGAGTAATTTTGTTTCTGTGCAGGGAAAATACTGACTGCTTTATTTTTACACTGCAATATAGATCTCACTTTGAAGTAAAACCCCACCCAAATCTAATTCTCTCTGCACAAGTTACATCTGCCCCACCTGCAGTGCACATGGTTTTGCCCATCTAAGAAGGATTTTGTCAGAAAGAATGAACCAAAATAAGGCCCATAGTTACATAGTAGGTAAGGCTGAAAAAAGACTTTCGTCCATCTAGTTCAACCTGAATCTGTACATGCAGGATGATGGAGGACATCTTTGCTTGTCGCACCCGATATTGTGACAGGTACACATTGTCTATGTACCCAGCTTGAGCCTTATTCAGCTCTCTTTTTATAAGAATGGAAATTACAAAGGAAAAATATTTTTTGCGTAAATAATAATATGCTCATTTATGGTATTAGGCTACTTTAGTATAACAAAGAGAAGGAAACTTTGAAAGTCAGACTTTTACATCGCAGCAATTTCCCAATCAATAACTTTTTAACTATATGGTAAGTATTTTTGCCTTATAGGGTAATACCCCTCAGTTCCACGTGATTCAGTTATTTTTTTTCAGCAGAAGGCTTGTAAAAATAATAGCGGAATGTAACACAGGGCCTTTTCTAGTTCACTCTTTCTGACAAAATCCTTCTTAGATGGACAAAACCATGTGCACTGCAGGGGGGCAGATGTAAAATGTGCAGAGAGAATTAGATTTGGTTGAGTTATTTTGTTTCTGTGCAGGGAAAATACTGACTGCTTTATTTTACACTGCAATATAAATCTCACTTTGAAGAAAAACCCCACCCAAATCTAATTCTCTCTGCACAAGTTACATCTGCCCCCCTGCAGTGCACATGGTTTTGTCCATTTGAGAAGGATTTTGTCAGAAAGAGTGAACTAGAATAAGCCCTGCTCGTAGCAGAAGGTGCCAATTAGATAGTACTGCGCCGCTTTGGAGTAAATCGAAGCTTGGACTTGAAAGACGAGAGCAAAGGAATGTTCTGTTTACTTCCGAGATTAAAGATCTGACAGATTTGTAGAGAAATGGGAAGAAATCTCTTGTTACTGTGTTAGAGTCTAATCAGAATGAATGCAGCTTATAAAGCTGGCACGGCTGGAAGGGAAGAGTTATATAGTCTTCTAGCAATTGTAGTATTTAATGTTTTTCAGGCAGGGAAACTTTTAAGGAACTGGCATGCTGTGAATTATGTCTCTGAATGTCAGGGAGGCTTCCTGAACTGTTGCAACCTCCCTGAGTCCCTGAGGAGTCTAAAGGAAATCCCCATTATGTAGATGTTATATTCTTTGGGGAATTAATCAGAGACAAGTATAAAGGCCGCCATCAAGGGGGTACCGTGGGCACAGCTGTCCTGGTGCCACTCTGACAGAGAAGGAAGGCCTCAGGCCACTCATTCTGCCCACCGCACCCTCCGCTGAACTACCCCCACTGAAGTCCACTGCTCCCTGAAGCACAGGCTTCTCCTTCACCTCTGGACGCTCGGCGGACATTTAAAATGCGGCACAGTCTGGTGAGCCAATCAGAGCTCGCGTACCGGCAGCCATTTTAAATGGCTGCAGGAAAAGCGTGTGAATAGAACCTGTGCAATGTGCATGGCATCTATTCATGATGTAGGAAGTGCCCGGGGGCAGCCCAGCACCACGGAGAGTGCAGCAGTGATGCCTTTGGTGGGAGGCAGTGAGATTGTGCCCCTTTCTCTGCGTAGCCCCACCCATTTACCACATGACCCTACTTCATTTTCGTGCACAATTTCAGCAATGTTGGGAGTATGTTAATGCAATTAAGCATAATAATGATTGAAGTTGAATATAATGATTTGCAATGAAGCATAAACAGATGTGTGGTACAATAAACAGACTTATATGAGATGTAAACCTGATTTTACTCTGTTATTATCGTCAGTTTCCGCCTGTGTCTGCGTTGCACTGCCGCTAAGATCTAGTGATGACAGTATGGGGAAGTAACGGGAGCAACAGAATGACATGTCAGACGGCGGGCGCAGATGACGCAGCTCTCTGGCGGCAGTGGGGGTGATGGAGAGCTGCGTCATCTTCATACGCTGCCTGTCCTGTCATTTGCACCCGCCCCCTGTGTGGATCTCCGGCCTGACAGCACACCTATGACCGTAAACCCCGGGAAAGTACCCCCTACCCCTTTCACACCAGTCAGGTCCCCGGGTTGAACCCATGAACAACCCTGCTCCATAGCAGGGTTGAAATCCTGGCACATTTTCCTGGGATTTTGGCCCGGGAACCTTACACACCAGCACTAGTCGTGGGTTGTTCCCAGGCCCAACCCGGGAAATTGGGCTGGTGTGAAAGGGGTATGACTTTTATCAATGTCTGAGTTTTGTCAATGTCTGACTAATGCATGTCTAACTTTTGTCAATGTCTAACTAATGCATGTCTAACTTTTGTCAATGTCTGATTTTTGTCAATGTCTAACTAATGCATGTCTAACTTTTGTCAATGTCTGACTTTTGTCAATGTCTAACTAATGCATGTCTAACTTTTGTCAATGTCTGATTTTTGCCAATGTCTAACTAATGCATGTCTAACTTTTGTCAATGTCTGACTAATGCATGTCTAACTTTTGTCAATGTCTAACTAATGCATGTCTAACTTTTGTCAATGTCTAACTAATGCATGTCTAATTTTTGTCAATGTCTGATTTTTGTCAATGTCTAACTAATGCATGTCTAACTTTTGTCAATGTCTAACTAATGCATGTCTAACTTTTGTCAATGTCTGATTTTTGTCAATGTCTAACTAATGCATGTCTAACTTTTGTCAATGTCTGACTTTTGTCAATGTCCGACTAATGCATGTCTAACTTTTGGTGTCTATCTTTGGACTGTCTGACTAGTCATTGTCTGTCGGCCGTGTGGAACCTCAGGGCTTCAGTATCAATTACAGAGAACGCCATGCACTGAGCATATTGCAATCATATCTGACAGGCCCCAGACCCATTAGCACAGTGATGGGGAACCTTTGGCCCTCCAGCTGTTGTTGAACTACACATCCCAGCATGCCCTGCTACAGTTTTGCTATTTGGCCATGCTAAAACAGTTTCAAGGCATGCTGGGATGTGTAGTTCAGCAACAGCTGGGGGGCCAAGGTTCCCCATCACTGCATTAGCAGGACACATCTGACACTACTAGTGCTCTGCAATAACTGTTTCTCTACAGGGAACCAAGTGAGAACCTGATTGTAATAATTAGAGAGGTGAGAACAGCACTTTCACTAATTGCGATATCATCGTTAGACGTTAGAGTAGAATATTTTTGCTAGAACCTGTCACTCTTCTTATCTTCTACATATCTGCTTATCTTTCCAGTTCTAGCCAAGAGGATTCACCGGCGAGATACAATTACACTAAGGAGGTTATTGGTATTACTAATTAAAAGCCCCTCAAAATGACAGCTTATGTAATGTACTTTCAGTTTGAGCTGTGACAGTTTTTACTTTCACGTTGAGCTGTGACAGTTTTTACTTTCATTTTGAGCTGCGACAGTTTTTCCTTTCTCTTTGAGCTGTGACAGTTTTTAGCTCACAAACTCTCCACCCCCAGATCCTATCTGCTCCTACCTCCAATCTCTGTCTTCACCCTCTCCCTCTCTCTCCATATCCAAAAAGTGTCCAACAGAGCAGTGTCCCTGTAAAAATAGCTTTCACTTTTTGTTATGACATCTTTCAGCACACAAAGGAGTAATTTGGTCCATTGAGTGGCCCCTAGTGGTCACTTAGACCTTGCCAGCAGGATGTGTCTGGAACACTAGCCAGCAAGTAAGATCCATGGATGTTATGTCGCTGGGAGCTTAATGTCAGTTCTCTTACTATTGTGAAAAATCAATATTAATTCAGAAAGCCACGAGACCAAACACCGACAGCGAAAATTAGAATAATACAGATGGTAAATAACTTAATAATAGGATGAGTCTCTAAAACTTCTGACTGTTCCTGGAAATTTGCCAATTATACCATATAAAGCGTCCCTGTGTGACTCATTGATTTGCTGGCTTGTCGCACATGTCCGACCTCCTTTCTCTAATAAACATACAGTGTGTATAGGTGCTCTATTACTAAGCCTTGGATGGAAAGTAAGTGGATGCAGATAAAGTGCCAGCCAATCAGCTCCAATGAAATTCACTGTGCTATATAAACTGTTAATAAATAAATAAAATGGTCATGTTACAGCAGTGTTTTTCAACCACTGTGCCGGTGTCACACGAGTGTGCCTTGAGCTGTTCTCAAGTGTGCCCCCAGATCTAGAGATGCCCAAACCAGTTTACAGCCACCACCAGTTCAACTGTTATTGACTGGTCTCTTTTCATGTAAAGGGCCAATGTATTTTATTTTTATTACCTGTGGGGAGCAGTGTGATTGTTTTTTATATGGGGGGTCAATAGGTTTTTTTTTTTTTTTCCTGTGGGGGCCATGACAGCTAGCAGCCTCATCATTGTTTAAAGAGGGTCCACATTTATTCCTATCAAGTGCATAGCTATCCTTTGAAAGGGTGTCTGAGGGAGGGTGGTTCAGGTGTAAACTTTAGAGAACGCCATGCAGGCATTGCCAGGACCCTAACCCTTGGTACACCTCCCTTGTAGCTTGTCCCGGCCAGGACTCTTTAGAGATGCAGCGCGGCCCCTACAATTGGTAATGCAGTGACTTGATATCAAAGGTCACATTGTCGCACATAGTCCAGGCCCTCACGGAGGCAGACTGCAGCGGAATTTGATGGAGCTGGGGCACGCAAATGGTATTACTTGGGAAGGTGATAGGACGGGGGGGGGGCTGACTATGGTGACATGGCTGAGGAAGATGATGGGGGCGGTGACTGAGAAAGCGCAGTAGGTAAGTTCAGTCTCCTGTAGGAGGCTGGGGGGGAATCAATTTTCATTGAATTTTCCCTGTGGGAGCAATCATTGAATCTAGATGCTTCATTGTTTTTGTGTAGGCCAATGTGTGCTTGTGTTTTTTTCCCTGTGTGGGCCAATATGCTTTTGTTTTTCCCTGTGGGAGCTGAAGTGTGTGTTTTTTCCTCTTTTGGGGCTACTGTGTGATTTTGTTTTCCTGAGGGGTCAATGTTTTTTCCCTGGGAAAATGTGTGCGTGTTTGTGTATACATGAGGAAGGGGTGGGGGTCACGCCATGATATGAGTTCGCTTCGAGGTCCTATCTGTACTATAGGTATAGGTTCAGGGGGGGGGGGGGGGCTCTATAGTCTGGTTTAGGCTTGCTGGGCCTGGCTAGTCAGGAAAGGTGCCCATTTCTGTGCCCAAACTTCTGGTGGCCAACCCATCCTCCAAGCAATTCAATTCAAAAGCCAGGAGGTAAAATGTAGCATCATTGACCGATGGCATTTTCAAAAGGTCCAGGATGGTGGATTTGTAGCTGATCAAAATTGAAGCTTATGATAAGCAAAGATGAGAAATAAATTAATTTGATACAAATGAGTCTCATCCAGGTGCCTGGAAATAATAGTGAAATCATTAAAATAAAAATGGAAACCATAAATCTTAGCCACATACAAAAAAATAAAAAATAAGTGGAACGGATACACGGTAGGAAGTGTGTAATTAATAACCACAATTAGCAGTGTACACTTTCAGTGTTTAGAGGTGTGTAGGTTTCATTTTTAATATAAAATGTGTTTTCTAATGGAATAAGGTGCTTTAAAATTGATGCGGAACATAATAGGGAGATAAAGTCCAAAGCTTGTCACCTACATAGTAATTCTGATGGAAGGGACAATAATTCTGCTTTATGTTGTTTATACGGAATTTCAGGTACCGGGTGCATATTATAGACGGTTTAATATTTATGTATCGGTTACTGGTTATAATAGCACCTGTCCCTGCGCCCCAGGCCTTGGTCACTAGCTTGCTACGTGACCTTTAAAAAAGCTACAGCCAGTAGCGAAACGTGTTAGGTGTTCAAACTGCTGCTTTTGCTCCATCTTCATCTGTTCTCCAAGTGTTGGGTAATTTCCATCAGGACCCATTGTGGCCCCCCAACAAACCTTCAGCATTGGGATACCTCCAGGTGAATATACCCACCCACAATCACCTAAAAGTGGATCATTCCATCCTTGCACCTATGGACCCAACCTATAGACCCTACAGCGGATATTGGGGGCAATGCACGACCAAGGTGGGTTTTGGGCACCACCTAAGGGTTCCCACGCCCCCACAAATTCCTTCAGCTTCACCGGATTGGGATACCGTACAACTAGAGAGGACCTGTGACTTTGCTTCAGACCCCTTTGACCACCCGAGGGCCAATACACCCCCACAGAATCATCCAACAGTACCAGATAGGGATACCGTACTAATAGAGAGGACCTGTGACTTTTTTTTCCAGACCCCATCTACCATTCATCAGCATCAATATTGATAAAGTGCACTCAAGTTACCTTACAATACCTGACTATCCACTGCAGAGCCTTAAGATACTCTTGGCTCCAACATCCATCCTGTGTGTGAGGTTAATAACTTTTAAACAATTTTTATAATGCATGAAATTTGTTGTGTATTTTCATTAATTATGTAAAAAAATTACAATATATACATTTTAAAGATATAAACTTTTTTTATTCATTATTTGGTGTTTCTGATTCATTGTAGTTTCAGCACTGCTTCTTTGCGTTGTTATCTACTAGCTTGCTACTACCTAACTGGTCCTAAATAACCATTACTTCTCCTATGACACCACTGCCACCACATATATCTTCCTATATAGCACATCTGTTCTGGACCAGAGTGCAGCAGTGGTCAATGAAAGATGTACATTCCCTTCTGTAAGCTGTGATTGGCTGTTGAAAGTCACAAAAGGATTCAGTTTGCCGCTGCCATGTACCCTGTTTCAGACTATAACGTCATCCTGTAGTCATAAATGGATTTTTACACAAGTTTGCTCAAGTTTACTCTGAAACACATTGCATGATGCACATAAAATTCAGGTTACCCACTTCTACCTGTTGGAAGATGCCTACACGTTGGTAGGTGTGTAGCAAATATGAGCAAGAATGTCTACAAATTGTCTCCAAAGGATACAGGTGTGCATAAGTACCTGTGCACAGAGGGTAATTCAGAACTGCTCACCAGGCTGCATATATGTGCTGTCCAGCGAGCAGGTAAATGCCCCGCTACTCTGTGCTTACACTTTTACACTTCCGCCCATGGGCCAGCAGAGAGTAAACATTTACTCACCATCAGATGATTTTTCCTCTCCTTGCAGATAAATGTAAGCCTGGACTTACTTTTATGCTGCACAGAGATGGCCAAATTGGGGGCAGGCGGTGAGATCATGTGACATCATCCTCCCATGAAACGCTGGACGGGCCTGTTGAACCCCCCCCGCCTGTCACTCAGGCAGTGAGTGCCCCGTATACACCTGTACAGTATTGTGATGCTCCAATAAAAGAGTGACAGGATCGAGCACATGCAGACTCTTTTATAGAGTCAAGTAAACAACATGCACCTGCATTCTAATCAGCCTGACTTTTAAGTCCGCTGTTTTAAACATGTGGTTTTATTGAGGCTGATTAGTCATGCACAATAACACAGACATGTGGTGTTCTTGTTGCTGATAAGTCATGCAGGATAAGACTCGGGAGACAGCTTGAAGTGAGTAACCATTTAACTACATGTCAAACTACCTAGTTTAGGGTTACTTAAAGATTTAATATAGTGTATTATCTATACAAATTGTAAGGGCATGATTATTATATTTATTATAAAAAGGTTACTCTATTTTTATCCATCTCATATTCAGGACCCGGGAACTAGATTTCAAAGAGTATTGCGGTCTGCCTAAGCACCCAGAGTCTATAGTGCTTTTATTCTAAGTGCAAACATGTATTAGCTTCCCATTTAGCACCATTACCAAGCAAGATCCATTGTGGGATTTTTAATATCCTGCCTCTCCGATTCTGCATATTCCCAGCAGTGCGTATAATACCCCTTTCACATCGCACTTTTAAAACGGTATATTGCCGGGTTTTTTTTTTTTTCATTTTAAAACGTTTAAGGCTGCAATGTGAAAGTGCCAGAGTTGATTTACCGGTTAAAGTTAACCGGTATTTAAACACGGTTAAAAAGCAGAGTCCTACACGTTTTAAAGCCGTTTTTTTGGCAGTTTGAACAGCTCTATTTCAATGGCTTTGAACGTGTCCCTTGGGGGTTAAACGGGTTGAATGTTTGAATGGTATTAAATGATTTTTAAAACTGTTTTCACCTGCAATGTGAAAGGTCTCAAGGCTCAGACCCGTTTTAAAGTCCCATTTAAGAATACCGTGTCATTACCCATTTCTGCAATGTGAAAGCAGTATTAGGGAATCATTACTTGGAATTATTTTTGGCTATACATTAATACTCCTGCGGGCTCCACTATTTTATTACAATTTTATGCCAACTTGCAGGACACAAAGAAAACCAACAGAATACCTCGTTAGCTGGGTGGTATAGACAATGTATACACTCTGACTAATTGTCGCTGCCAGGAGATCTGTAATAAAGGGTTTCAGTGTAATAATTACTCTGCGGCAACTACAGAGATTATTCAGAGGACAACGTTCAATGTTGCAGGTTATTAGTCTGTGCGCTGTATGTGCAAACATTGCTAATTTGCCCAATAATTAAGCTGGAGTCATGTGACCTTGTTTTTTTTTTGTTTTGTTTTGTTTTTTTAATGGTAGAAATGAATTACGGGAAAGAATCATATTTCATCTCCCGCCTCTGCGTCTTATTATGGGGATTTGTTATAAACAAGCCAAAAAGGTGAATTGGAAGCATGCAGCCAATGCAAAAAATGACCTGCAGCGTCAGTGTTTTATACTGACGACACTGCGCAGTGCACTGGGCTTATTACAGCCTTTATTACAGTACAACGCTGTGTGTTTGCCCCAATAATAGCTACGTTCAATGAACTTCCGAGTTTTCCTATTGACTTACTAGGCTTAATAACGCTGCATTCATTATGGGGCAACTTAACGAATGTTTTTTTTTTTTTTTTTTAAATGGACCCAAAATAATCGTTGCTGTATCAGGAAAAGTTTTTGCATGTTTTCTGTACCTTTAGAAGAAGCGCTTTAGGGTTACATAGAGATAGTTATAGGATTTGCTGTGTTTGTAGAGATGAGTTATATTCTTACCTACGTATCTATTAGACAGGTCAACACGTGAAAAAAAGGTTGACATGAGAAAAAAACATGGCCACAAGGTCAACATGGGAAAGCTGTACCACTTATGGATCCCGAAGCCAGCATCCCAATGAAGGTAATCCCGACAGGACCAGAATCCTGCAGCCTAACCCCGCTAGTGCCTAATTCTAACCCCCTTACCCCCACCACCTAACACGGTCTAACACCACAGCTGCCGGCATCCTTACATTCGGCGTGCTGGCAGTGAGGATTCCAGCGCCGGTATCCTTACCGATGTT
The DNA here is from genome assembly GCF_055691185.1 of Crinia signifera. NCBI lineage: Eukaryota > Metazoa > Chordata > Amphibia > Anura > Myobatrachidae > Crinia > Crinia signifera. The sequence goes on from NC_139224.1 coordinate 163,657,755, forward strand.
GACATTCCAGCGAAAGTATGCTCAACGCATCCCCATATATATCCCGCAAGTATCTGCTGCGGTCCCACGGCACAGCAACTCCCATAGGGTGATTGTGCCAATAGCTAATGATATCAATAGATGTCAGCCATTGGGATGTTTTCTGTAAAATTTAGCATTGGGATCCCTTACAAATGTGCAGACCACTGGTGCGAGCGACATAAATACAGGAGACAATGGAAGGGAGTCACCTCCGGGCTCCAGTCCTGAAGTGGGCACACTGACATTCTCCCTTAATTGCTCCAGGTTCTACCTACAGGGTGACATTTATTAGAGGTCGATGGTGGGTTTTTGGCGATTTTTATCGCAAAAACGGCCGTTTTTTCATTTTGTCCCAGCGCGACACAGGCTGAGAGCGTGATTGGGCGATGCGTCTCCATGGAGACGCATAGCTCAGTCCTGATTGGCTGAGCTATGCGTCTCCATGGAGACACATAAGCCGGAGACGCTCTCAGCCTGTGTCGCGCTGGGACAGCGCGACAGAAGCTGTTAGCTGCATCGGAGGAAGCCGGTCAGCCCGCTGTCAGTGCGGGCTGTCCGGCTCTGCTGCAGAGAGACCAGCGCTGGACCCTGGATCGGTAAGAATGTGGGTGTAAAAGTGAGGTGTGTGGATGTGGGTGTATTAAAGTTATACTTTTCTGTGTGTGTGCTTTATTTTAACATTCTTTTTACAGGTGGACTACTAGTCCCAGCGGGCCCATTAATGCCCCACATGCTGGCACTTGCAGTTCTCCTGTATTAAGCAATGTTAGGAATGAGAATTTAACCCTATCAGGCCAACGTCCAATGGCCAGGGATGCCGGTGACAGCCCCGGGCTTCAGTCCTGGACGGGTGAAGCCTGGGGGGGGGGACCCCTTTATTGGGGGGGTCCCCACTCCTCCAGGTACCCCGTCCAAGGCTGACCAGCCATGGTGCGGCCGGGGGGCCTTGTGTAAAAAGTGTCCCCCGGCTGTGGCATGACACTGCGGGCTGTTGGAGCCCGGTGCTGGTTTCAAAATACGGGGGACCCCCAGATTTTTTGTCCCCCGTATTTTTGGAACCAGGACCGGTCCAAGAGTCCGGGGCTGGTTTCAGAAATACGGGGGACCCCTACGCTTTTTGTCCCCCGTATTTTTGGAACCAGGTCCGGCTCAATGAGCCGGGGGCTGGTTATGTACAGGAGGGGGGACCTCACGCCAATTTTTTTTTTTTTTCAATCACAAAATCGCACATTTTAAAAAAAAAGCAACTTTTCATGACTAAAAAATCGCACTTTTCATCCCGAAAATCGCCCTACATCGCACTTTCTCGCACTTTTCATGCCGGAATACACACCTCATTAAATATTCGATTTCTGGAAAAAAATGTGATTTTAAAAAACGGCGATAAAGGGCGATTTGAGCAAAAATCGCATTTTCGGAAAAACGGTAAACACAATAAATCTCGCCCACAGTATGTGTTCCAGAGCAGGATAAATCATGGAGCCCAGGGTTCTCCATCCCCTTTGAAGAAGCCCGGACCTATGTAATTAGTATACCTCCCGCTTCCATCTCAGCACCCCAGGAGCATACTTTCTTACTCCACCGCAAGTGCTGGAAGAGTCCTGAATTTTTGTGCAGCCCCCCATACACATGGAACAGTATGCAGATCTCCCACATCTTACCTATCACTTTCTATTGGAGCAGTTACAATGAAGAGAATGTACAGGGAATTTCTGTGCGGTATTGTTGGGGGCGGGGCTCAAATATGCAAATTTGCCTAGTGACAGACAGCCTTGCCTCCCAAACTTGCAAGCAGCATCTTCTTAAGTTCTTAAGGTTTCTTTCACCCTAGATCAAGGTTGAATAATAGATACTTGGTACCACCAATAAAAAGTTAATTTAAAATATAAACATTTTTTAATACAACAAATGGTCTTACAAAGATTGCGGTTAAAAATACAAATTGTTTTTAAATTCAACAAAGACTGTGTTATTTCTTCAAAGTTAACGCTTCCAAATGTAGTAATTAGCTCTGATATAAAACCCTACGCATTTCATCCTATTGTGGACTTCATCATGGGAAATCACAAATCACTTCAAGAAATGGTTTATTCCTGTTCGTGAGGACCAGGGCTTCAAGTGGTCCTGGAGAGGTGGTGGAACTCCTTTCCCCAAACACTGACGCCCCCCCCCCCAAATCAGGCAGAGCCTAGACCAGTGCCAGAAACTCCAATTAAAAGTACAACACACAGTAGCACAATCATATACTCATTACACCACATGTAGTGCCCGTGATTCATATTAAACCACACAGTAGTGCCCCTTATACACATAATGTCCACAGGTGTGCTGCTTATACACAATTGTCTCTGCCTCTCAGCAGCTCCATACCCTGTGTCCCTCCAGCAGCTTCCCCACCTCTGAGTTCATCCAGCCCCCTCTAACCCTGTCTTCCTTAAGAACATGGCCTGATCCTCCTTCTTCACTTCAGCGGTGGTGATGGCATGACATCACATACGCCGTGCCAGAAGAAGAAGCCGCTAGGACAGGCTTTTCTGTTGGTATTAATGTTCAGGACTTTGGTAGAGGTGGAGCTCAGTTCCCCCTACCATTAGAGGCGGTGGAACTCAGTTCCACCCTGTTCCCCCTCACTTTATCCCCTGGTGAGGACTATATATATGTTAAATATAATGTAGAGGAAACCACAGCCCTGCACTCTCACCCTAAATGAGTCCCTGCGAGGACGGAAACGTCGGCAGGCAGATTTCTCGTGCAGAAATGAAAAACAGTGGATTTCTTTGATGAACTCTCTTTGAACTTCAGACTGGTGAGTGCTGTTTATTTCCCCTGTGGGGGTTCCCTCTCTTATATATAATGTGTGTATATATATATATATATATATATATATATATATATATATATATATATATATATATTGTGACTGGGTCACTGGTATAGTGCTGGAGGCAGGAATATTTCCCCCAGGTTTCTGACATATGTGTTTTAAAACACCAGGAGATTTCCTGGTTCTACTGTAAACTACTGGGCTATTTATAAGAACCTGTATAGGGTCCTGGGGTAGGTGGTTGAAGAGAGGGAGGGTTCACCATATAAATATATATATGTATGTGTGTGTTAATTTATGATCAATTAAGGGATTTAATTGGAAGAAACTAGTGCATGTACCATTCTCTCTTGAGCCTAAATAAAGTCTGACATGGGGGCAAGAATTGACCCTGTGTAATAGAGGTCATCGAAAATCCGTATATAGACTCATTAGGATTCATAATCTAAGGACACCGAGACCGGCCAACGCTAGCTACCACCTGCTCTCCCCCTCATTTAATGGGACGCCAACACATCAGACAAGGCCCTAATTAGGGGTTAGTCATCCCAGCACAACGTCTGACTCCCCAAATATACATATTAAGGAATGACAATGCTCCCAGCGAAACACTTAGACGATTTTATCCGCCGGAACACTGATCTCGCACATTATACAGCCAAATATTTATGCTGTACATGAGCGAAGGTCTCACCACGGCCTAATACACTAGCACCAGCCTGTTCCCTCCCAGACCTAAAATATCACACCACTTATACCTAGCGCTGTTTGCTCAGGTTCATGAGATAACTGATTAACTGAGCGCTGCCGCGAGCCGAGACCCCGGGAAGGGTTTCTGCTTTTCAATTGCAGTGGAAATATATGTAATTATGTGAGTTTTATTTTCTACCTATCCTTCATCTTTATTGAGCATTGTTTCAAGTTAGTGCTCCCCTGATTGCACAACTCATTAAGGCCAGGCCGCGCGGCGCCTGCGTACCCTTCACAGAAAAGGAACATAATTGGCCGGAGATGGGGGGAGAACGGATAGCAGGCGCTGGCTGCAAAAACAAACCTGCCAATTATCCGGCTGCCTTAGTGAGGTTCTCCGGCTGGGACGTGTGAGCTTGTTTCTAATTGTTTAGGCCATGGGGGAATACAGAGAAATATATACCTGTGTTTCCTAAGTGATCCAGACGGAGATCCAGAATCACATCAATCCAGGCCTGCAAGGCGGCTATTCCCCCAGCCTGCAGCGATATTAATATCTTACGCCGTGAAGGAAGATCCTTTCATACAATGTATAAACTACAATGAAACCCTGCAAGTCATTCAGTTAGTTTGTGTTATTATGATTTTTATATTTAACTAGTTAAAAGCCCATTAAAATGACGGTTTCTGCAATGTACGTAGCTTTGAACTGTGACAGTTTTTATTTTCACTTTGAGCCGTGACAGTTTTTAGTCCACAAACTCTCCACCCTCACCCCCAGTACCTATCTGCTTGGAATACAGTACAGTCACTAGGCCGACCCCATTTAGGTCAACAGGAAGTCGACAGGGCTTATGTCGACGTGGCTAAGGTCAACGGGATTGGAAAGTCAACAATGGCAAGGTCGACAGACAAAAGGTCGACATGAGCAGAGCCAACCCCCCCCCTTTTTGGTGTGGGTTGACACACACATTTATGAACGGACACTCTACTGAGCATGGGGCGTGGCCATGTCAACAAAGTGGTTACCCCCCCCCCCCCTCTTCAGAAACGTGGTTCAGTGGCCCTATATGTTAGGAACAACATAGAGCCATAAACCATGGCCATCGACCATCCATGAGGCTTAATTATCGATGGTTTATGGTCGATGTTGAATACTTTGCCATCAAAGGTTTCTCCATTGTAAATAATATTTGTAAAAATGTTTTACACTTGCCGGAACGAAGACCATAGCTCCGCCCCTCCACACATGTAAAGCTCGGTCCCTATGTTCTGATAAACATGAATGACTAGCTGTTGGAAATCAATGGTATCCATCGTAAAGTTGTGTAACCATTGATGGCCTCTTGCTATATTGTCATTGATGGTAGCCATCGATGGTGACCAAACTGATGGCCATCCCTACGATAAACCGATAAGCTAGGTAGGACACGTACAATCAGTGAGGGTTGTGTAAATTACAGTATCCTGCCCGGCAAGTAGAGGTGAGTCCCGGGGTGGGGGAGGCAGGTCAGGACTGAATGAGGGCCTGGTTCTGTAAGGGTCTGTCCCCAGCATATTCGCGCTGACTGATGGCGTGGCTCTGCGCATTCGTAAAGGCGAATATATACGCCTGTGCAGTGCCGCAGTAGGAACGCCTTCAGCAGCTATCACAGTCACCGAGGCCTTTGTACAGAGGGGAGCGACCAGTGGGCGGACAGGGGACTGCCACATGAAAAATCATTCGATAGTCGACATCGAATGATTTGTTTCCCGCATGCCCGCATGCGAATGGTTGTGTCAGCATACACAGCCATTTGAATGCCAGGGTGGACATACGTATGGCGGTGGGGGGGTGTTTCAGCGCCAGATTAAGCCTTCTGGGGGCCCGGGACACTTTAGACAGGGGGGCCCCCTTGAACTTGTCATTACTGGCCGCAAACTGCATGGGAGAATATTACACTGTCAAAACACAGAGTAAAAGCAGTATAAATTTGGTCAATGGGTAACTGCAGGGGATATATACATGTATATATACACACACACATACTGTACACATACATACCACATGAAAGCCTGTGTTTGTCCATCTGCACCTTACTTTGTAGGAGACCCAGTGCTGCCTCTGATTAAAAACCCTCCCATGACTAGGCTGCTGCTGCTGTTCTCCATGGGCCTGAGAAGCATGTAATGAGCTCCACCAATCAGAGCTCACCAGTTGGCTCCTGATGCTCAGCACCATTAATCATTGTCACATTGGCAGATAGGTGAAGCTGCAGCACTACCCCACTCCCATGCACAAAATCTTAGCTAAAAAAAAAAAATACATGCCAACCACAGGGGGTCCCTAGCTAGAGAGCTACCCCTTGTGCTTCCATTATAATCCGGCCCTGTTCAGTGCTCAATAAGCAGCAAATTTCATTGAGTTCCGATCAAAGTTGAATCACCCCCAAAGAGTGATACCTTACCCCATATACAGTACATATGTTTCCCCGATCGGGGATATAATAGCGTGGAGGTGGATTCACTTTACATTATGCAATTATAATTTATTTTGCCGTAACATTTCAAACACGGTGTTTGTTCCTTATAGACCTTAGCGGTGATCAGAACAATGTGCATCTTCCTGCAAAGATCCAGTTAAATGATTAATATATACGGAAAACACATCTCGCTCCGGCTGCCTCCACAAACACAATGTATATTTACAGATGAGTAAATCGCCTGCAGTTCAGCTGCTAGAAATAGCTGCGATATTCTGCCAACGAAAAGTTATTTAACCCCTCAATGGCTGGACCTATTCTATTATTCAAAGGCTGGTACTTGTGCTCTGTGCAGCACCGATAATCATTTTTTGCGCCCAAGTAAACTTCTCAGTGTGCCTCTCTGGTAACAATATTGTGTTTTTCTTTTTTTATTACTAAATATATTTTTCTTTACCAGCCCATTTTGCAGAGGATCCAGAAGATTAAAAGAAAAATAGTTAAAATTTTAAATTTTTCCTGGATTATTCCCATAGCTACGTTTACACAATGGGGAAGATTCTGGCAGATATCTATGTACGGACGCAAATAGCAAATTGTAGCGCATAGTGCAGGCGTATAAGCGAAATGATGGAGTTTTATTGTTCATGATTCATTTTTTAAAATTTATACTAAAATACAGCGATGGTAAAATAAATAGACGAATAAAAAAAGTATTTAAAAAAGGCCGTAAATAAAGTGCACCATCACATTTCAAAACTAGGCTCTCCAAAAATCCAAAAGGTTGGATTTGAGGAGATAAATGCAAAAAAATAAATAAAAATAAAATAAAAAAAGAGAGAATAAATCAGGGCCACGCCCTAGATAAAGGTATTATGACGACCCCCCCCCCAAATAAAAAATATAAAATAAAAGTGTATATCATAAAAAGTGTAATAATGATCATCAAGGGCAATTGAATCGTTTTTAGGGTAGCTTGAGTTCCACGGTGGTGGTAGGCAAGAAGGCTCTGGCAGTTTTGCGTCTGCCTGTCACTCGCCAGGGCCGCTGAGAGGGGGGGGGGGTACTAACTACCCGGACCCGGTCTTGCTGGAGGGGCCTGTCGGGGGCCCTGGTCTGACCCTTCCCCCTCCCTCCCAGGCAGCACACACCTACAGAATGTGCTGTGCTGACAACAGGCTCAGCATGAGTGTCTCACTGACAGTGTGAGAGCACATGCTGAGCCTGCTGTCAGAACAGCACATACTGTAGGTGTGTGCTGCTGCTTCTGACCCTGGGAGTGGGTGACAAACGTGGATGGTGGCCATACCTCCCGCAATTACCTCCCAAAATTTTACTGGGGCCTGGCATACCTCTTGTCTCTTATCTCTGTCACTCGCTGCTCTGTTAGACAGAGAGACTGGGGGCATGGCCAGCTGCTCACAGAACGCTGGACATGCCCTCACAATGACAAAATGGGAGGTGTGGCTCGTAACCGCGGCATTCCCATGAAGCCACACCCCTTTTTTCAGTCGTTCCAATATTGGGAGATGTGTATTAGCAAGAAATCTAAATATTGCTTTAGCCATATGCAAAGATGAAAGGACTGTTTCGAACATTTGGTTTGGGAACATTCTAGCATCTTGAAACACATGAAATATGAGTTTATTTGGAAAAATGACTAGACCCAGAAACCTGTAGCCCTTACTAGGCGTCCAAGGACTCAGAGGTTTTGAAAAATGCTGCTTTTGTTTTTCAGTCTGCTGGATCTGTCTTTGGGCGGGATTCTCTAAAATCCGCAGCCCTCTTCGCCGGCCACCGCATTTCTAATGACCGCATATTCTCTAAAATATGCGGTCATTAACACAAGGGACAGCTCTTGCGGTAAGAGCTGTCCCTTGCGATGCGGCGCCGTTGCTGGACTTCCGGGTCTATGACCCGGGAGTCCGTCTGCGCATGCGCAGACTGACGCGCCGGCCGCAGGGCATGCTGGGAGGGATCCGTGACGGATCCCTCACACACCGCTGCGGTAAGAAGCCCATAGGCTTCTGCAGGGAACCGCCAGCTTTTGCTGGCGATTCCCTCCGCAGCGGTGACACTGCAGAGGGACATTAGAGAATACAGAAATGCGGTAAAAACCCAGATAACGGGGTTTTTACCGCATTTCTGTAATAGAGAATCTCGCCCTTCGTGTGAAATGGGTTTTCCTTTTTGAGAACTTGGAAGTGACAATGAAATTGCACGCATTGGCACTTTAAGCGAGGAGGGGGTGCATTCGCAGGCTCAGCTTGGACCCCCTCCTGTCTGGTGGTGCAGTAGTCTCTGGCATTGCCCCATAATCTACTACACAGGTCTCCAAGAACATGGCGCCTCTGCCGCGTTCCTGCCTGGTGACTCCTGTATTGTATGTACAGTGTCCGGGAATATGCGTGTCCTGGGCATGTCGTGTAGCATGTGTTTTGCACAAGTGGCGCATACGGATTTGGGAAGCCTGTTTCTCTCTGATAGATTGCTTTAGATGTGACATAGTTATAGGGCCATATTCACTGCGGCCGCGAGGGGTGTAACGGCGTGGTTTGCCAAAAACAAGCGATCCTCACCGTTTAACCCCCACGCCAACCGCTCACCCTATTCTACATTCTGAGGGACTCCTCGCTGTCAGAGGATGGTGAGGATTCCCCCAAACAGCGAGGCTCGCGGCTTATGCAGGAATCCCGCTGCATTTAGCCGCAAGCCTCGCTGTTTTAGTGGCTGCACACGCCCCACGGGGAACCACATTTTTTAAAAGGGGAATTAACTTACAAGGCATGGTTTTGCCTTGTAAGTTAATTCCCCTTTAAAAAAAGTTAGAGTTTGGCGAACATCTCGCACTGCCGCTAAACTCGGGCAGCATTAAATTCCGCCCCGGATGGGAATTGAAGTATGAGAAAATCGATAGATCACAAAAGTGCGATTCTTACCACAATTCGCATCCTATTACATGTGTGATTTTCGTAAAACGTGCGAATTTGGCCAATTTTTTTTTTTACAAAAAAATGCAAAAAGACGAAATATCTCATCCCATTAAATGTCATCCATTATGTATAGAATAATTTCCTATGGAAAACACTTTTTGGAATTCGCTTTGCGTTTTTGTTACAAGTAAACCTAATCCCAACTGTAGCAAAACGCCCGGTGCTGGATACCGTAGCGCCGTGCTGTTTTATTTGTCGTAAAATGTATACGTTCGTTCTTAGACTAAAGCCCGGCATTACCAATGTATTTTTCTCTTTTATTTTGTTCAAATTGCATTTGCAAATTCCTGCCCGGGCACAGACGCCACCAGATGTGGAATCTCGCAGTGCGGCCCGGTGATAGATCTGAAGTGCGGATTATGAGCTGCTCGCTGCTGAGCCGCCAGCTCAGGGACCAGCAGTTCGATATGTCAGAGCTCCAGCAACTGTGGGTTGCACATGTCATATAAAGTGCAATGGGAAGAAGCCGGCTGCAGAGAAAGCAGCCACCGCAGGGATTACATCTCACAGCTACTGTTAGGTCAGCTGTCTAGAAAATTGCATTATAGCAGGGGAGACTGCGTCTTCTCCTGCTTATGGGTTTATTATACAGGTTTGTACCTTTCAGCTGGTACAACTCCCATGGTTGAGTTAATTTAATTAGTCACCCAAAAATGGTCCAAGTACCCCCAGACCGTTCATGGGGAGCCGGCGGTTCTCCCAAAGCATTATGGGAAGCTGTCAGTCACCTCTTATATTTGCGCTTAATATGTTTTTGCAGCTGCTAAATCATTTTAATAACATAACCGGGGAAAGTTCAGGCCACAGCAGAAAGATTTAGATAATAAGAGAGGGGAAAGCAATAAAACAAAGCAATAGAGATTAAATAGAAATGAAAGACCGCATGCTCCAATAAACAGGGCTGTGCGTATTCCGGCACCTTCTACATAGTCTTCTACTGATATGGTTCCGTTACATATCTATTACGGACGATGGTATAGGGTTCACCACTGGGCACTATGTCCCCTTTCCCTGTACTCAGATCATTTATCAGGGGGTCGAGGTATTTGTATTTACTTCTAATAAAGGAAACGGTCGGGATTATGAGCACGTGACGTATAAAAATAAATGACAGGGCTCTATGGAGTCAGTACCGGTATAAAATACACAACAAATCCGTCCAATCTACAGAGCGTGACGGCCGACGGCCATGTCTGGGAACAGGAGTCACCTTTATCCAGGGCTGGCATCGCAAAGGTGACTCGCATTCACAAACGGCCATCGGGCATTATGCCGCGCAGAATAAAGTTATGTTATCTTCCCTGCTGTACACTGTGTATGTAACCGTGCGTATAGGTGTATCTGTAACCATGCGTATAGGGGTATCTGTAACCATGCGTATAGGGGTATCTGTAACCATGCGTATCTGTAACCATGCGTATAGGGGTATCTGTAACCATGCGTATAGGGGTATCTGTAACCATGCGTATAGGTGTATCTGTAATTGTGCATATAGGTGTATCTGTAATTGTGCATATAGGTGTATCTGTAACCGTGCCTATAGGTGTATCTGTAACCATGCGTATAGGGGTATCTGTAACCATGCGTATAGGGGTATCTGTAACCGTGCGTATAGGGGTATCTGTAACCATGCGTATCTGTAACCGTGCGTATAGGCGTATCTGTAACCGTGCGTATAGGCGTATCTGTAACCATGCGTATAGGGGTATCTGTAACCGTGCGTATAGGCGTATCTGTAACCATGCGTATAGGGGTATCTGTAACCGTGCATATAGGCATATCTGTAACCGTGCCTATAGGTGTATCTGTAACCATGAGTATAGGCGTATCTGTAACCGTGCATATAGGCGTATCTGTAACCGTGCGTATAGGCGTATCTGTAACCATGCGTATAGGGGTATCTGTAACCGTGCATATAGGCATATCTGTAACCGTGCCTATAGGTGTATCTGTAACCATGCGTATAGGCGTATCTGTAACCGTGCATATAGGCGTATCTGTAGCCGTGTGTATAGGCGTATCTGTAACCATGCATATAGGCGTATCTGTAACCGTGCGTATAGGCGTATCTGTAACCATGCGTATAGGGGTATCTGTAACCGTGCATATAGGCATATCTGTAACCGTGCCTAAAGGTGTATCTGTAACCATGCGTATAGGCGTATCTGTAACCGTGCATATAGGCGTATCTGTAGCCGTGTGTATAGGCGTATCTGTAACCATGCGTATAGGCGTATCTGTAACCATGCGTATCTGTAACCGTGCATATAGGATTATCTGTAACCGTGCGTATAGGGGTATCTGTAACCATGCATATAGGTGTATCTGTAACCATGCGTAGAGGGGTATCTGTAACCGTGCGTATAGGCGTATCTGTAACCGTGCATATAGGTGTATCTGTAACCGTGCGTATAGGCGTATCTGTAACCATGCGTATAGGGGTATCTGTAACCGTGCATATAGGCATATCTGTAACCGTGCCTATAGGTGTATCTGTAACCATGCGTATAGGCGTATCTGTAACCGTGCATATAGGCGTATCTGTAGCCGTGTGTATAGGCGTATCTGTAACCATGCGTATAGGCGTATCTGTAACCATGCATATAGGCGTATCTGTAACCGTGCGTATAGGCGTATCTGTAACCATGCGTATAGGGGTATCTGTAACCGTGCATATAGGCATATCTGTAACCGTGCCTATAGGTGTATCTGTAACCATGCGTATAGGCGTATCTGTAACCGTGCATATAGGCGTATCTGTAGCCGTGTGTATAGGCGTATCTGTAACCATGCGTATAGGCGTATCTGTAACCATGCGTATCTGTAACCGTGCATATAGGCGTATCTGTAACCGTGCATATAGGATTATCTGTAACCGTGCGTATAGGGGTATCTGTAACCATGCATATAGGTGTATCTGTAACCATGCGTATAGGGGTATCTGTAACCGTGCGTATAGGCGTATCTGTAACCGTGCATATAGGTGTATCTGTTACCGTGCATATGTGGGTATCTGTAACCGTGCGTATAGGCGTATCTGTAACCGTGCATATGTGGGTATCTGTAACCGTGCATATGTGGGTATCCGTAACCATGCGTATAGGCGTATCTGTAACCATGCGTATAGGCGTGTCTGTAACCATGCGTATAGGCGTATCTGTACCCGTGCATATAGGGGTATCTGTAACCGTGCTTATAGGCGTATCTGTAACCGTGCGTATAGGTGTATCTGTAACCGTGCGTATAGGCGTATCTGTAACCGTGCATATAGGTGTATCTGTAACCGCGCGTATAGGCGTATCTGTAACCGTGCGTATAGGCGTATCTGTAACCGTGCGTATAGGCGTATCTGTAACCGTGCATATAGATGTATCTGTAACCGTGCGTATAGGCGTATCTGTAACCGTGCGTATAGGCGTATCTGTAACCGTGCATATAGGCGTATCTGTAACCGTGCGTATAGATGTATCTGTAACCGTGCGTATAGGCGTATCTGTAACCGTGCATATAGATGTATCTGTAACCGTGCGTATAGGCGTATCTGTAACCGTGGGTATAGGCGTATCTGTAACCATGCATATAGGCGTATCTGTAACCGTGCGTATAGGCTTATCTGTAACCAGTACTATTTTTCTGGAAATATAGGTTCAGGAACTCCAGGTCTGCAGGTGGATCAATTAAATAAAAAACCCATTTATAATAGAGAGAGGGAGGGAGAGATAGATGTATATATTGTATTTAGAAACAAAGGCACTCACAGGTGACTTTAAAATAAAATTTATCTTATAAAAAGTACATTTTCAGTTCCTGATGATGGCAAATTTAATTAGAGGTTCAGGAACTGAGTTCCTGCTGGTTCCTGCTGAAAAATAGCACTGTCTGTAACCATGCGTATAGGGGTATCTGTAACCATGCGTAAAGCCGTATCTGTAACCATGCGTATAGGCGTATCTGTAACCATGCGTATAGGCGTATCTGTAACCATGCGTATAGGCGTATCTGTAACCGTGCATATAGGTGTATCTGTAGCCGTGCGTATAGGCGTATCTGTAACCATGCGTATAGCGGTATCTGTAACCATGCATATAGGCGTGTCTGTAACCATGCGTATAGGCGTATCTGTAGCCATGCGTATAGGCATATCTGTAGCCATGCGTATAGGTGTATCTGTAACTGTGCGTATAGGCATATCTGTAGCCGTGCGTATAGGCGTATCTGTAACCGTGCGTAGAGGCGTATCTGTAACTATGCGTATAGGCATATCTGTAGCCGTGCGTATAGGCGTATCTGTAACTGTGCGTATAGGCGTATCTGTATGTATAGGCGTAGCTGTAACAATGCATATAGGGGTATCTGTAGCCATGCGTATAGGGGTATCTGTAACCATGCGTATAGGCGTATCTGTAACCCTGGGTATAGGCGTATCTGTAACCATGCGTATAGGCGTATCTGTAACTGTGCGTATAGCGGTATCTGTAACCATGCATATAGGCGTGTCTGTAACCATGCGTATAGGCGTATCTGTAGCCATGCGTATAGGTGTATCTGTAACTGTGCGTATAGGCATATCTGTAACCGTGCGTAGAGGCGTATCTGTAGCCGTGCGTATAGGCGTATCTGTAACTGTGCGTATAGGCGTATCTGTATGTATAGGCGTAGCTGTAACAATGCGTATAGGGGTATCTGTAGCCGTGCATATAGGGGTATCTGTAACCATGCGTATAGGCGTATTTGTAACCCTGGGTATAGGCGTATCTGTAACCATGCGTATAGGCGTATCTGTAACTGTGCGTATAGGCATATCTGTAACAATGCGTATAGGGGTATCTGTAACCGTGCATATGTGGGTATCCGTAACCATGCGTATAGGTGTATCTGTAACCATGCGTATAGGCGTATCTGTGGGATGCAGTTAAAATCCCGGCGGTCGGGATCCCGGCATTCAGAATCCCGACGCCGGAATCCCGACCGCCGAAATCCCGACACATTCTCCCTCCCTGGGTGTCCACGACACCCCTGGAGGGAGAATAAATTAGTGTGCCGAGCGTAGCGAGGCACCGGGCCCGCTGCGTGGCGAGCGCAGCGAGCCCGCAAGGGGGGGCGATCCACGTCCCCCCCTTGTCGGGATTTTGGCTGTCGGGATTGCGGCGTCGGGATTCTGAACGCCGGGATCCCGACCGCCGGGATTCAGTACTGAATCCGTATCTGTAACCGTGCGTATAGGTGTATCGGTAACCGTGCGTATAGGGGTATCTGTAACTGTGCGTATAGGCGTATCTGTAACTGTGCGTATAGGCGTATATGTAACCGTGCGTATAGGCGTATCTGTAACCATGCGTATAGGCGCATCTGTAATTGTGCATATAGGGGTATTTGTAACCATGCGTATAGGCGCATCTGTAATTGTGCATATAGGGGTATCTGTAACCATGCGTATAGGCGTATCTGTAACTGTGCGTATAGGCGTATAGGGGTATCTGTAACCGTGCGTATAGGGGTATCTGTAACTGTGCGTATAGGAATATCTGTAACCATGCGTATAGGCGTATCTGTAACCATGCGTATAGGCGTATCTGTAACTGTGCGTATAGGCGTATCTGTAACCGTGCGTATAGGCGTATCTGTAACCGTGCATATAGGGGTATCTGTAACCATTCGTATAGGGGTATCTGTAACCCTGGGTATAGGCGTATCTGTAACCATGCATATAGGCGTATCTGTAACGTGCGTATAGGCGTATCTGTAACCGTGCCTATAGGCGTATCTGTAACCATGTGTATAGGCGTATCTGTAACCTTGGGTATAGGCGTATCTGTAACCATGCGTATAGGCTTATCTGTACGTATAGGCGTATCTGTAACAATGCGTATAGGGATATCTGTAACCATGCGTATAAGAGTATCTGTAACAATGCTTATCTGTAACCGTGCATATAGGGGTATCTGTAACCATGCGTATAGGCGTATCTTTAACTGTGCGTATAGGGGTATCTGTAACTGTGCGTATAGGGGTATCTGTAACTGTGCGTATAGGGGTATCTGTAACTGTGCTTATCTGTAACAATGCGTATAGGGGTATCTGTAGCCGTGCATATAGGGGTATCTGTAACCATGCGTATAGGCGTATTTGTAACCCTGGGTATAGGCGTATCTGTAACCATGCGTATAGGCGTATCTGTAACTGTGCGTATAGGCATATCTGTAACAATGCGTATAGGGGTATCTGTAACCGTGCATATGTGGGTATCCGTAACCATGCGTATAGGTGTATCTGTAACCATGCGTATAGGCGTATCTGTGGGATGCAGTTAAAATCCCGGCGGTCGGGATCCCGGCATTCAGAATCCCGACGCCGGAATCCCGACCGCCGAAATCCCGACACATTCTCCCTCCCTGGGTGTCCACGACACCCCTGGAGGGAGAATAAATTAGTGTGCCGAGCGTAGCGAGGCACCGGGCCCGCTGCGTGGCGAGCGCAGCGAGCCCGCAAGGGGGGGCGATCCACGTCCCCCCCTTGTCGGGATTTTGGCTGTCGGGATTGCGGCGTCGGGATTCTGAACGCCGGGATCCCGACCGCCGGGATTCAGTACTGAATCCGTATCTGTAACCGTGCGTATAGGTGTATCGGTAACCGTGCGTATAGGGGTATCTGTAACTGTGCGTATAGGCGTATCTGTAACTGTGCGTATAGGCGTATATGTAACCGTGCGTATAGGCGTATCTGTAACCATGCGTATAGGCGTATCTGTAACCATGCGTATAGGCGTATCTGTAACCATGCGTATAGGGGTATCTGTAACTGTGCGTATAGGCGCATCTGTAATTGTGCATATAGGGGTATCTGTAACCATGCGTATAGGCGCATCTGTAATTGTGCATATAGGGGTATCTGTAACCATGCATATAGGCGTATCTGTAGCCATGCGTATAGGCGTATCTGTAACTGTGCATATAGGCGTATAGGGGTATCTGTAACCGTGCGTATAGGGGTATCTGTAACTGTGCGTATAGGAATATCTGTAACCATGCGTATAGGCGTATCTGTAACCATGCGTATAGGCGTATCTGTAACTGTGCGTATAGGCGTATCTGTAACCGTGCGTATAGGCGTATCTGTAACTGTGCATATAGGGGTATCTGTAACCATTCGTATAGGGGTATCTGTAACCCTGGGTATAGGCGTATCTGTAACCATGCATATAGGCGTATCTGTAACGTGCGTATAGGCGTATCTGTAACCGTGCCTATAGGCGTATCTGTAACCATGTGTATAGGCGTATTTGTAACCTTGGGTATAGGCGTATCTGTAACCATGCGTATAGGCTTATCTGTACATATAGGCGTATCTGTAACAATGCGTATAGGGATATCTGTAACCATGCGTATAAGAGTATCTGTAACAATGCTTATCTGTAACCGTGCATATAGGGGTATCTGTAACCATGCGTATAGGCGTATCTGTAACTGTGCGTATAGGGGTATCTGTAACTGTGCGTATAGGGGTATCTGTAACTGTGCGTATAGGGGTATCTGTAACTGTGCTTATCTGTAACCATGCGTATAGGCGTATCTGTAACTTTGCGTATAGGGGTATCTGTAACTGTGCGTATAGGGGTAACTGTAACCATGCGTATCTGTAACAATGCGTATAGGGGTATCTGTAACCATGCGTATAGGCGTATCTGTAACCCTGGGTATAGGCATATCTGTAACTGTGCGTATAGGCGTATCTGTAACCGTGCGTATAGGCGTATCTGTAACCGTGCATATAGGCGTATCTGTAACTGTGCGTATAGGCATATCTGTAACCGTGCGTATAGGCGTATCTGTAACCTTGCATATAGGGGTATCTGTACGTATAGGCGTATCTGTAACAATGCTTATCTGTAACCGTGCATATAGGGGTATCTGTAACCATGCGTATAGGTGTATAAGAAACACAGAAGGCTGATTAAGCCTGAAGTGACATAAACCACTAAGGGTTCTCACAGGGTACACTCTGCTGTTGGTCACATGACTATGATAATGAGGATGGGCACAAGGCCTATCAGAACAGGGGGGAGGGTCTAAGCAGGGTAGGAATGATCACGAGTTTAGAGTGATCTGCCCCTGTCCAAGAAGCTGCTGACCAGGCAAGACCTCCAGTGCAGCTTCTCATCTGAGTCAGGTTTTTCACTAAAAATTACAAGCTGTTTAATCTTTTCCTCTCGTCTCTTCTCTCTTTATAGCTCATACTCTGTCCCCCTCTGTTTCTATTTTTCTACCTTTCCGCTGCCAGCATGCCCCGTCCGTCAAGGGTCTCAAGGCTGCCTGCCCGCCTGGCTGATTCTGCGCTCGCGTGCAGGGGGCACGCTGTGTCCGGCTCCGCCGTCCCTCCGGGTCCTGTGGCCCGGGGGAGGGCGCGGCGGGGACCGGTGGTGGCTAGCGCACGTGGGCGCGACGAGCCGGCAGGGGCGCGAGTGGATGACGCGGCCGGGCGTC
This sequence comes from Crinia signifera, assembly GCF_055691185.1. NCBI lineage: Eukaryota > Metazoa > Chordata > Amphibia > Anura > Myobatrachidae > Crinia > Crinia signifera. Next base: position 163,675,225 of record NC_139224.1, read on the forward strand.
CGGCCGCGTCACACGCGAGGGGAAGCCGCGGCCGTGGCGCCGCGGCCTCTCCGGCAGCAGGGGGGTCGGGCAGGGGTAGCGCCCGTGGAGCCGTAGCGTACCCGGTCGGGGCGCAGGACAATGGCGCGGCCGGGCATCCGACCGCGTCGCACACGAGGAGAGGCCGCGGCCGCAGCGCCGCGGCCTCTCCTGTTACAGGGGGGTCGGGCAGGGGTAGCGCCCGTGGTGCTGTCAGTCGCGGGCGCGGGCAGGACACCCGCAGCCCGCGTGGGTCATCAAATTGACGGGTGGCGACCAGGTCAGGCACCCGCCAGGCGGGGCCTGATTCAGGCCTGGTCGCGCCTGCTGCCCCCAGCGCTCCCCCGCAGCAGCACACAAGGGGCAGGCCCAGCATGAGGACTAGAGGCACTCCCAGCGTTCCCAGGCTAGCAGGTAGATCAACGCAGCCTGGGGGGAGATATAGCCAGCCCCCAGTCACACTTCCTGCACGTACAGCTAGGGCACTAAGTGCCCCCACTGCCACCCCCACCAGGGCAGGGAGAATGGCAGCTTTAGCCCCTTTGCGCCTGGCTAGGAGGCGCTTATTGCAGGCAGCTAGGAGGATCCCTCAACAGCACACAGGGAGCGGCCTCTCAGTGGTCCCCACTAGCGGGGCCCCATCGGTAGCCCAGGCTACCCCGGGCCCCCGAACTCCTATGGAGGGGGAGGATGCGCGGCAGTTCCTGGCGCTACTGTCATCTTTCTTGGGGCAGGCTCCAAATGTGGCGTCTTCCCCTGTGGCATCCCCACCTCCCCTGTCCGTGTTGCCCAGCATGACGGCTCAAGCATCGATAGGAGCTGGTGTCACTCATGCTCCAGAAGCTTCCACATCCACGGCTGCAGCTGTCCGGCCAGCCTCCACGGATGCTCCTGCCCACGGTGGACCTTTGGAGTTGAGCCTCGTACCTCGGGACGGCACTTCAGGTGGGTCAAAAAGGAAGAGCAAACGGCGCAAGCGTAGGGACTCCCGCACCTCCTCCTCATCCTCGGGGCGTTCGGGCTCCGAGACGTCCGGGGTTTAGGGAGGACGTAAATCACGGAGACGTCGGCGTCGTCATGGGCGACGTCGCCGCCATTCCAGCTCCAGTGGTAGCTCAGGGTCCCCCCTATACCCTAGAGGTCAGGTGGTGCAGTGCGAGAATACCGCTGTGCTTAGGGGCCTGAGACGCAGTGTGCAAGAGCGAATCAGGGACGGGAAATATGTGAATTTCTTTAAGATGACAGCGCAGGATGAAAAGGATTATCGCGCAGCAACGCGAAAAGGGGGGATTGGGGAGGAGGCTTTTTGCACCTACCACCGGTGGCAAGCGGGCCTCTTCATGTTTGCCGCCTGTTACCTGGAAACTAGGCCCCAGGAACACATGAATATGGTGCGTTACATGCACATGATTCATGCTATGTTCCTTACTGATGGGGACTCGACATGGCGATCCTATGACGAGAGTTTCAGAAGGAAACAGTCAGGTTTAGCAATCATGAACCTAGGCTGCAAAGATGTAGAGATTTGGATGGGCCCAAAACCCGCAGCTCCACCGACCGTGGCCCCCACCCCTCCTCCAAAGAAAGCCAAGGCGCCCTTTCGCGCAGGAGGGGGGGCCGGGGGATCTTCCGCTGGTCGCTGCTACGGATATAACGGGGCGGGCTGTTCCCTGGGGGCGCGATGCAAGTACAAACACTGCTGCACTAAGTGTTGGGGCCCCCACACGGCTAAGGAATGTAAAAAAGGAAAGCAGGGAGGCCCACCAGCTGCGCAAGCGGCAGGGGGACACCCTCACTAAGGCCCCTTCCCCAGTTAGGCTCGACCGCATGGCCAGTTGGCTGGCGGCATACCCCCAAGAGGAGGAGGCTTCCTTCTTGCGGTCGGGATTTGACGTGGGTTTCCGTCTTCCCATTGACGGGGAGGTGTCAACCTCGTCACCCCGAAATTTGAAATCCGCCATACAGATGCCCGGGGTGGTCTTGGATAAGGTTGCTAAGGAGGTTTCACTGGGTAGGATGATAGGTCCTTTCCAGTTCCCCCCAGTGGCCAATTTAGTTTTATCACCAGTGGGAGTGGTTCCCAAGAAGGCCCCGGGCAAGTATCGGCTCATTCAACACCTGTCCCATCCTGTGGGCAGTTCAGTGAATGACGCCATCCCCGAAGAATTGTGCCGGGTTCGGTACCAGTCTTTCGAACAGGCTTTAACGATGGTTCGGGGTTTTGGCCCTGGTGCACTGCTGGCAAAGATTGACATCGAGTCGGCCTTTCGCCTCCTTCCCCTGCACCCGGAGTCGTATCGGTTCATGGGCTTTCGCCTCCCCACAGGCTTTTATGTGGACAGGTGCTTGCCCATGGGCTGCTCGATCTCCTGTGCTTTCTTTGAACGTTTCAGTAGCTTTCTGCACTGGTGCGTCGTTACGGGATCAGGGGAGTCCGGGGTGGCCCACTACCTGGATGATTTCCTGTGTGTGGGCCCCGCGGAATCATCGCGCTGCGGAACTTTGCTCGCATACATGCAGGGCCTGTTTCAGTATCTAGGGGTACCGGTGGCAGCTGACAAGACGGAGGGGCCGGTTTCCTGCCTTTCCTTCTTGGGCATCGAGATCGACACCATTGCCGGATGCTGCAGGCTGCCCCTGGAAAAACTGGCCTGTCTGAGGGCGGCAATAGCCCTCGCGCTCTCCACAGGTAAGCTGCAGTTGCGCCAAATGCAGTCTTTGTTGGGTCTGCTACATTTTGCGTGCAGGGTGATTCCCATGGGACGGGTTTTCTGTAGAAAACTTGAGAGATCCGTCTCTGGTGTCAGACATCCCTTACACTTCATACGGCTCTCAGCCGAGCTGAAGAGGGACCTGCGCGTGTGGCTCTCCTTCTTGGAACAGTTTAATGGGGTCCTCATATGGCCTTCCCCCCCCTGCGACAATCACCAACTGCAGTTGTTTACTGATGCCGCGGGAGGGGTGGGTTTTGGAGCCTTCCTGGACGGGTCATGGTGCGCCGCACCATGGCCTCCGGAGTGGGTCACAGAGGGCCTCACTAAAAACTTGCTGCTCCTCGAGCTGCTCCCCATAGTGGTAGCTTTGGAGATATGGGGCGATAGGCTGCGCAATGCTAGCATTGTTTTCTGGTGCGATAACTTGGGAGTGGTGCACGCGATCAACCGCCAGGGTTCCGCCTCCCTTCCAGTGGTTCGCCTCTTAGCGCGGCTGGTTTTAAGATTTTGCTGCTGCTGAATGTACACTTCGTGGCAAGACATATTCCCGGGGTGGAGAACTCCGTGGCGGACGCCTTGTCCAGGGCCGACTGGGCAAAGTTCCGGGCCCTGGCACCTCATGCTTCTCCCGTTGGTGAATCTTATGTTTGGCAGATGATCAGGCCGGAATGGAGGGGCTAGCCATGCGGGCTATTGCGCCCACGACGCTGCAATGCTATTGGGCAGGTTGGCAGGAGTGGGAACAGTTTCGGCTGTCTGCCCCTCAAGCAGGTAAGACACCTAATGCGGCCATGGTGGCCTTCGTATGGAGCTTATACTCCTTAGGTCGTTCTGTCGCCTCCGTGCGCAGGATACTGGCAGGGGTGTCTTTCTTTTCTGCCTTGCAGGGTAGGGCGGACCCGTCCCGGTCGTTTTTGGTGTCGAGAGCATTACGTGGCTGGCGGAGGGCCTCGCCGGCGCCCCCAGACCGGAGACGCCCGATTGATATGGCCTTGCTACCAGCTTTGCTGGACGCCCTAGGGGACATTTGTTGGCCTGCCTACGAGGTCCTTTTGTTCCGAACGGCGTTTGCAATGGCGTATCACGGGGCCTTCAGGGTTGGAGAGCTGGTGGCTCCGTCGAAACGGGCTCCTTCACCTTTGTCCGTGGACGATTTAGTGGTCCAGGAGGATTCGGTGCTTTGTCACCTGCGACGATCCAAGACAGATCAGGCTGGTAGGGGGAGATGGCTGTCCCTGCTCCCATGTACGGTGGAGGGGGCGTGCCCTGTGGCGCTGGCCACGACCTTGACGCAGGCACGCCCGAATCTGCCTGGTGCTTGGTTGATGCATGAGGACGGGTCGCCTCTCACCAAATACCAGTTTGGGCACGTCTTGGGACGGGCGCTGGAGGCCATAGGCCTTAATCCGAAGGAATTTGGGTCGCATTCCTTCAGGATCGGGGCTGCTACCTCGGCGGCTGCGGAGGGCCGCTCCGACGCAGAGATTCAATCTCTGGGTCGATGGCGCTCGGCAGCATTCCGAAGGTATCACTGATCACCATGGTCGACTGGACGCATAAGCGCTCGCCAACTTCCAGTGGGGGCCTTGAGGTGTGTTTTCGCATTCGCCCGGGGGCACAATTTGGCTATAATTACAATCTGGCATGGCATACTTGGTAGTTTACTCCGGGCGGTGTGTTTTGTGCCTCAAGAGCTGGTCGGCCACGGTTTTTCCTCCTCCTTATCTTCATAACCTGTTCAGCGTGTGAGTGCAACGATGAGTTTTCCTCCGACTAACTAACCTCTTGTATGCATATTTCAGATCGACGGGACGTTAAGTCCGTGTGGATGTTGGGCCATTCGTTTGTGTACTGGGCCTCGCAGGCGAAAATCGCCTCTGACGTATGCATGTTTCCGCAAGCTGGGGAGGTTAGGTGGTTAGGAGTGAGGGGCATGAGGTGGTGTGCACTGCAGGCCCAAATGATTAGTGCCGTGAAGCAGTTTGGGGTCCCGGAGGTCATTATATTCCACCTAGGCGGGAATGACCTTGGACGGGGATCCGTCCTGGAGCTGCGCTCCATGATTGTCCGGGACCTTCACATCATTGCCCAGGTGTTGCCGTCATGTATGTTGGTGTGGTCCTCCATGATATCCAGGATAGTATGGAGGACAGCGAGATCATGCACCAGCATAGAGCGTTCAAGCAAGAAGGTGAACTCTATGGTGGCAAGATACCTGTTAGCTAATGGCGGGGGTGTCATTCGTCACAACGCCATCAGCTTCCAGCGCCCTGAGCTATACAGGAGCGACGGAGTGCATTTGAGCCCAGAGGGTATGGCTCTGTTTTTAGGCAACATTTTTGCCTGGTTAGCGACACGGTGCTGAGCGTTTTATTAGTGGTGGCGGTGGCTGCGGCCTAGGGCCTGGCTGTGGCGGTAAAGAACGGTCATGCTTTAAGAACTCTGTGTGTGTGTAGGTAGTGGGGTACACTCTCCCTCGACAACGATTGTCATGGGCCACGCTTCTGCCCGGGGGATGGCCGTCACCACCAGGCCTGGTGGCTGACCAGGGAGAGTGGTCATCCAGCGTTGTATGTATGATTTAGTGATCTTTAACCCCTCCTTCCTATAATGACCGTTCTTTGGCGCCGCCACCATTCATAGTCTTAGTTTAATTTGTCAAATAAATTTGACATTCTGTTTTGAAACGCCAGCACTTGTGTCGTGTCTTTATTTTAGGTTAAGTTTTTAGATAAGGTTATATAAGTTATATTTAAGTGTATCAACAGACAGGTGGGACCAAAGGGATACCCGATGGTGAGTTTAAGAAACACAGAAGGCTGATTAAGCCTGAAGTGACATAAACCACTAAGGGTTCTCACAGGGTACACTCTGCTGTTGGTCACATGACTATGATAATGAGGATGGGCACAAGGCCTATCAGAACAGGGGGGAGGGTCTAAGCAGGGTAGGAATGATCACGAGTTTAGAGTGATCTGCCCCTGTCCAAGAAGCCCCACCCACCCTTCCCTGTTTTTCTTTTCCTCTTCGGCGGCGGTAAAGAACGGTCATGCTTTAAGAACTCTGTGTGTGTGAAGGTAGTGGGGTACACTCTCCCTCGACAACGATTGTCATGGGCCACGCTTCTGCCCGGGGGATGGCCGTCACCACCAGGCCTGGTGGCTGACCAGGGAGAGTGGTCATCCAGCGTTGTATGTATGATTTAGTGATCTTTAACCCCTCCTTCCTATAATGACCGTTCTTTGGCGCCGCCACCATTCATAGTCTTAGTTTAATTTGTCAAATAAATTTGACATTCTGTTTTTGAAACGCCAGCACTTGTGTCGTGTCTTTATTTTAGGTTAAGTTTTTAGATAAGGTTATATAAGTTATATTTAAGTGTATCAACAGACAGGTGGGACTAAAGGGATACCCGATGGTGAGTTTATGTAACCGTGTGTATAGGCGTATCTGTAGCCATGCGTATAGGTGTATCTGTAACTGTGCGTATAGGCATATCTGTAACCGTGCATATAGACGTATCTGTAACTGTGCGTATAGGCGTAACTGTACGTATAGACGTATAGGGATATCTGTAACCGTGTGTATAGTGGTATCTGTAACTGTGCGTATAAGCGTATCTGTAACCGTGCGTATAGGCGTATCTGTAACCCTGGGTATAGGCGTATCTGTAACCATGCGTGTAGGCGTATCTGTAACTGTGCGTATAGGCGTATCTGTAACCGTGCGTATAGGCGTATCTGTAACCGTGCAAATAGGGGTATCTGTAACCATTCGTATAGGGGTATCTGTAACCCTGGGTATAGGCGTATCTGTAACCATGCATATAGGCGTATCTGTAACCATGTGTATAGGCGTATCTGTAACCCTGGGTATAGGCGTATCTGTAACCATGCGTATAGGCTTATCTGTACGTATAGGGGTATCTGTAACAATGCGTATAGGGGTATCTGTAACCGTGCGTATAAGAGTATCTGTAACAATGCTTATCTGTAACCGTGCATATAGGGGTATCTGTAACCATGCGTATAGGCGTATCTGTAACTGTGCGTATAGGGGTATCTGTAACTGCGTATAGGGGTATCTGTAACTGTGCGTATCTGTAACCATGCGTATAGGCGTATCTGTAACTTTGCGTATAGGGGTATCTGTAACTGTGCGTATAGGGGTATCTGTAACCATGCGTATAGGCGTATCTGTAACCCTGGGTATAGGCGTATCTGTAACTGTGCGTATAGGCGTATCTGTAACCGTGCGTATAGGCGTATCTGTAACTGTGCTTATAGGCGTATCTGTAACCGTGCATATAGGCGTATCTGTAACTGTGCTTATAGGCGTATCTGTAACTGTGCTTATAGGCGTATCTGTAACCGTGCATATAGGGGTATCTGTACGTATAGGCGTATCTGTAACAATGCTTATCTGTAACCGTGCATATAGGCATATCTGTAACCATGCGTATAGGTGTATATGTAACCGTGTGTATAGGCATATCTGTAACCGTGCATATAGACGTATCTGTAACTGTGCGTATAGGCGTAACTGTACGTATAGACGTATAGGGATATCTGTAACCGTGCGTATAGGGGTATCTGTAACTGTGCGTATAGGCGTATCTGTAACCGTGCGTATAGGCGTATCTGTAACCCTGGGTATAGGCGTATCTGTAACCATGCGTATAGGCGTATCTGTAACCGTGCATATAGGGGTATCTGTAACCATTCGTATAGGGGTATCTGTAACCCTGGGTATAGGCGTATCTGTAACCGTGCCTATAGGCGTATCTGTAACCATGTGTATAGGCGTATCTGTAACCCTGGGTATAAGCGTATCTGTAACCGTGCATATAGGGGTATCTGTAACCATGCGTATAGGGGTATCTGTAACTGTGCGTATAGGGGTATCTGTAACCGTGCGTATCTGTAACCATGCGTATAGGCGTATCTGTAACTTTGCGTATAGGGGTATCTGTAACTGTGCGTATAGGGGTATCTGTAACCATGCGTATCTGTAACAATGCGTATAGGGGTATCTGTAACCATGCGTATAGGCGTATCTGTAACCCTGGGTATAGGCGTATCTGTAACTATGCGTATAGGCGTATCTGTAACCGTGCATATAGGCGTATCTGTAACTGTGCGTATAGGCGTATCTGTAACCGTGCGTATAGGCGTATCTGTAACCGTGCATATAGGGGTATCTGTACGTATAGGCGTATCTGTAACAATGCTTATCTGTAACCGTGCATATAGGGGTATCTGTAACCATGCGTATAGGTGTATATGTAACCGTGTGTATAGGCGTATCTGTAACCATGCGTATAGGTGTATCTGTAACCATGCATATAGATGTATCTGTAACTGTGCGTATAGGGGTATCTGTAACAATGCGTATAGGGGTATCTGTAACCGTGCGTATAGGGGAATCTGCACAGGGGTATCTGTAACCATGCGTATAGGGGTATCTGTAACCATGCATATAGGGGTATCTGTAACCATGCGTATAGGCGTATCTGTAACCCTGGGTATAGGTGTATCTGTAACCATGCGTATAGGCGTATCTGTAACTGTGCGTATCTATAACATACTTGCTGACTCTCCCGCATTTTGCGGGAGCCTCCCGCTTTGGCCACCATTCTCCCGGTCCCCCGCAAAGCCCCCCCAATCCCCCGGAATTTCAATGCTGAGCTAAAAAAAAACGGACTGCGCATGCGCTGGTCCGGCGCGATGTGGGCGGGACTTGGAACTATTACGCGTGCAAGTCGCAACATCAGTGTGAGAGCCGCACGTGAGAGAGCCTCAGACTACGAGCAGCAGCAGTGAAGCCCGACCCTCTGACCTCTTCCCCTCACCGCCTCAACTAGGAGCTGCACGCTGGAGAGACAGAGGAGGGGGAGAGACGGGGACCAGCACAGAAAGCAGCTGTGTGGAGACTGGCTGACCAGGCCAGCTGAGAGCTCGGAGGAGAGGCTGGGGGAGGAGCAGGACTAGTGCTCCGTCCCAGGTTAGTGCATGTTGTTCTGCCACAGAAGCTCCATACTGGCTGGTCCTGTGTGTAGGCAGCTATGTAACTGTAACTGTATCTGTTTACTTAGCTTGGCACTGACCGTAATGTGTGTATTGGTGACCTATGGTTGTATCTATTACAGCTGGCAGTGTGTGTGTGTTTATGTAGTCAGGTACTGACCCATGTCATTGTGTGTGAATGCACTGTGTGTGTATAGCCTAACACTGTTCTGTCTGTGAGCGTGTGTGTGTGTTCCCTATGAATTTTAGGCTGGCACTGAGCATTTGTTCATGTGTAGGTAGGATCCCGGTTTGTGTGTGTGTGTGGGACGGTAGTGACCCCTGTGTGTGTATATGCAGGGACTGGTAGTGACTCCTGTGTGTGTGTGTGTTTGTATAGGCTGGTAGTGACTCCTGTGTGTGTGTTTGTATAGGCTGGTAGTGACTCCTGTGTGTGTGTTTGTATAGGCTGGTAGTGACCCCTGTGTGTGTGTTTGTATAGGCTGGTAGTGACTCCTGTGTGTGTGTTTGTATAGGCTGGTAGTGACCCCTGTGTGTGTGTTTGTATAGGCTGGTAGTGACCCCTGTGTTTGTGTAGGCTGGTAGTGACCCCTGTGTGTGGTGTTGTGTAGGCTGGTAGTGACCCCTGTGTTTGTGTAGGCTGGTAGTGACCCTTGTGTGTGTGTGTGTGTGTGTGTAGGCTGGTAGTGACCCCTGTGTGTGGTGTTGTGTAGGCTGGTAGTGACCCTTGTGTGTGTGTGTGTGTGTGTGTGTGTGTGTAGGCTGGTAGTGACCCGTGTGTGTGTGTGTGTGTGTGTAGGCTGGTAGTGACCCGTGTGTGTGTGTGTGTGTAGGCTGGTAGTGACCCGTGTGTGTGTGTGTGTGTAGGCTGGTAGTGACCCGTGTGTGTGTGTGTGTGTGTGTGTGTAGGCTGGTAGTGACCCCTGTGTGTGTGTGTAGGCTGGTAGTGACCCCTGTGTGTGTGTGTGTGTAGGCTGGTAGTGACCCCTGTGTGTGTGTGTAGGCTGGTAGTGACCCGTGTGTGTGTGTGTGTGTAGGCTGGTAGTGACCCGTGTGTGTGTGTGGGTGTAGGCTGGTAGTGACCCTTGTGTGTGTGTGTGTGTGTAGGCTGGTAGTGACCCTTGTGTGTGTAGGCTGGTAGTGACCCCTGTGTGTGTGTGTGTGTGTGTAGGCTGGTAGTGACCCCTGTGTGTGTGTGTGTGTGTAGGCTGGTAGTGACCCCTGTGTGTGTGTGTGTGTGTGTGTGTGTGTGTGTGTGTAGGCTGGTAGTGACCCCTGTGTTTGTGTAGACTGATAGTAGGTTGCAGACACTCCCGGATTTTGCAGGATGCTCCCATTTAGGCGACAGTCCCCCGATTCCCTGCAAAGCCCTCCCAATACCCCTGAATACTCAATTCCCATCTAAAAATCCAGACCGCACAGTGCAAGTCTGTCCGCCATGGGGGCATGATCATGCCTAATAGGCCTGCCATGCACCCCTGGCAGTAGTTAGCATGAGAGCTGCCCAGGCCAGCAAAGCCTGCTGGCGGCCAGCCACTGGGGAGACCTTACATCACAGCTTTCTCTCTCCGGTGGGAGTGGCAGTAGCAAAGGATCCTCCCCTCTTGCCCTGACCCATGCATGGTGGGAGCTGCACCTTGGAGACATCCAGGACGGTGAGAGACGGATGGAGCAGCTGGTGCGGAGGCTGACAGCTGGGAGCCCACAGGAGAGGCTGCGGGAAGAGCAGGAGTGCCTGGGATGCAGGTTAGTGTTTCCTCAGCAGCTCCATTTATCCCCTTTTTTTGTGTGTGTGTTTGTACAGGTGACCCTTGTTTTTTGGCTAGTGTAGGCTGGCCCACGACCCCTTTGTGCAAGACATGATCCCTCATCTGCGGGCCTCGCAAACTCTCTAGAATCTCATACCTCCCAATTACAGCTGGACAGTCTCGCTAATTGCAGACTGTCCCGCTGTACCTAAGGGGGGGCAGAGATTACCGGTATTCGCTGTGTGCATGGCATCTCTTCAGTGCAGGGAGGAGGCATGCCCCCAAAATGATGAAAATGGGTGTTTCTACAATAGGCCACACCCACTTTACTGGAGACCACACTCACTTTTTGTAGCCCCACCCCCCATTCTGGGTCGACCGCGCCTCTGGCGCGGCGGGTCACAATTTTAACCATGCACAAGTTGGGAGGTATGGAATCTCCCTGAAAGCAGTTTCAAAAAGTAGGCAAGTATGATCTATAACCGTGCATATAGGGGTATCTGTAACCATGCATATAGGGGTATCTGTAACCATGCATATAGGGGTATCTGTAACCATGCATATAGGGGTATCTGTAACCGTGCGTATAGGCGTATCTGTAACCGTGCGAATAGGCGTATCTATAACCGTGCATATAGGGGTATCTGTAACCATGCATATAGGGGTATCTGTAACCATGCATATAGGGGTATCTGTAACCATGCGTATAGGTGTATCTGTAACCCTGGGTATAGGCGTATCTGTAACCATGCGTATAGGCGTATCTGTAACCATGCGTATAGGGGTATCTGTAACCGTGCGTATAGGCGTATCTGTAACTGTGTGTATAGGCGTATCTAACTGTGCGTATAGGCGTATCTGTAACCATGCGTATAGGTGTATCTGTAACCATGCGTATAGGGGTATCTGTAACCCTGGGTATAGGCGTATTTGTAACCATGCGTATAGGCGTATCTGTAACTGTGCGTATAGGTGTATCTGTAACCATGTGTATAGGTGTATCTGTAACCATGCGTATAGGGGTATCTGTAACCCTGGGTATAGGCGTATTTGTAACCATGCGTATAGGCATATCTGTAACCCTGGGTATAGGCGTATTTGTAACCATGCGTATAGGTGTATCTGTACGTATAGGCGTATCTGTAACTGCGTATAAGATTATCTGTAACAATGCTTATCTGTAACAGTGCATATAGGGGTATCTGTAACTGTGCATATAGGGGTATCTGTAACTGTGCATATAGGCGTATCTGTAACCGTGCGTATCTGTAATCATGCGTATAGGGGTATCTGTAACCCTGCGTATACGGGTATCTGTAACCATGCTTATAGGCGTATCTGTAACCCTGCGTATACGGGTATCTGTAACCATGCGTATAGGCGTATCTGTAACCCTGCGTATACGGGTATCTGTAACCATGCGTATAGGGGTATCTGTAACCATGCTTATAGGTGTATCTGTAATCCTGCGTATACGGGTATCTGTAACCCTGCGTATAGGTGTATCTGTGCATATAGGGTTATTTGTAATCGGGCCCAAAAAATCTCAGTGTATGGGGTGGGGCCTTAAAAGTTTCTATGAGGATCTAATACAAAGAATGATCGCCATCTGTGGGCTGCAAATGGTACTGCAGACACCGGATCCAAATTTAAAAGCAGTATTTCTATGGATGTGGCCTCCATAAGATCCCCTGTGCTCTCGGGAAGGGATGGACTGGGCCTCCGAATAGGCCCTGGCATTTGTGCACACGCACGCTGAAATCACGTGTGTGAAGATGCTGGTCATGCACGTGCCCATGCTGGGTATGCGTGCACTGCTTATCCTGCCATGCAGGAGTCAGGAGCATGGCCACATTTTATGCCCCCATCTCTCCTGGAGCCGATCAGTGCACAGAGAGAGCCGCTGGACTTGCCGTGGGTCCAGCTGCTCTCCCTGTGTGCCGATCGGGAGGCGGTGCTGTTACCCTGGATGGACAAATCCTCCAACCTGGCCATCGGCCCTTCTGGCATTTGCCAGAAGTGCCAGATCACCAGTCCGGCCCTGCTCTTTGGGTATATCCTGCACCCTAGAATCCCTCCTTTATTACCAGCCTTCTGGGGTGCATGATGCCGCCTTAGACCCGTTCAGAGGGAGCAGCCTGTGGTGTCATGGCATTACTTTTATATTATACAGAGGGAGCAGCCTGTGGTGTCATGGCATTACTTTTATATTATACAGAGGGAGCAGCCTATGGTATCATGGCATAATGCCATGACGCCACAGGCTGCTCCCCCGTACAATAATAATTATCACACCACAGGCTGCTCCCCCTGTATAATATAAAAGTAATGCCATGACACCACAGGCTGCTCCCTCTGTATAAAAATAATGCAAGGACATCACAAGCTGCTCCCGCTGTATAATATAATAATAGTAATGCCATGACACCACAGGCTGCTCCCTCTGTATAATAATAATGCAATGACACCACAGGATGCTCCCCCTGTATAATAATAATGCCATGACACCACAGGCTGCTCCCTCTGTATAATAATAATGCCATGACACCACAGGCTGCTCCCGCTGTACAATATAATAATAGTAATGCCATGACACAAATTATTATACAGGGGGAGCAGCCTGTGGTTTCATTGCATTTATATTATTATTATACAGAAATATCGGGGGGGGGGGGGGGGGGGGTTGTGAGTTTAATGCTCACTTACTGTATTTTCTCCTGTCCTGCTGCGGGTCCCAGAAATTTCACTTCTGCTTAATTCTGCAGTGCGGCCTGTCCTGCTGCAGCCCCCCGAATCGTCTAATCTGCGGCCTGCCGTCCTTCATCTGCAGACGCGTGGGTGGGAGGCGTCCCATAAAATAGAGGGAACAGGCGGCCAGCGGCCATGTTCCTGTGGCCGCAGAGATTTTTTAATAGACTACAGGAACATGGCCGCCGGCAGTGCAAAAAAAAAACCGGTAAGGCGGCCGCGGCCGCGGCCCGCAGCACACATGTCAGAGCGGCCTGGGGGGCAGCTGGCACCTTTACCCATTGGCCCAGCCCACCCCTGGACCCGTTCTAAGCTAAATAGTAATCCTTGCTACACGAGTGCGGATGGCAGGCCCAGCGTAACACAACACAGCGCGTAATGCAATTATTCATGTTATTATGGCCTAGAAGCGATGTAAGGAACATAAGCATGAGCAATGACATTTCCATTGATTGCAGCTGGTAATTTACTCTCGAATCACCCTGAGCGCAGCATTGTAACTCCACAAATACATATGCTTCCGTGCCGACGCCGGCGTTGGAACGCAGCGCAGTAAGATAATGTTTATCTGGATGGAGCTGAATGATAAAATACCCCGGCAAGTACTCTGTTGTATTACAAGAAAACATATTAAAAGGAATGTGCCGTGAAATAATCATTATTTTCAGCGTACCCGACATGGCTCTTGTAAATGGAAAATAGAATCTGCTCATATGTAATGTGACTTCGTGCTGTTTTACAAAGGAAACGATCAGGGAAATGTACACGTTGTTGTGTCTGTTCGCTGCCTAGCAAGCCGGGCTGAATCAGTCCCAAAGTGCCAGCCAATCAGCCAACCATTGAAAAATAGTAGTTAGGAGCTGGTTGGCTGGTACTTTATTACTGTCTACTTTATCTCTCTCAAAGGATTAATAAATAGGGTAATATTCAGACCTGTTTGCAATTTTTGCAGATGGACAAAACAATGCTGCACTGCGGGTGGGGCAGATGTAACATGTGCACAGAGAGTTAAGGCCCGCATACAATAGAACGATTTTGCCAGGTTTCATCCGATGTTTTGGGCCAATATATCATCTGAAAAGTGCCACATCGTTCGTGTTTTCCATCCGATCCATTTCTATGGCCGGTCCTGTGAGTGTCGGATAGGAGCCCCTAGGTTGGTTGTACTGCACCTGTGATTTATCGGAATCGGATGGAATTGGATGAAAAAGGGAGTGCTTTTTGCGCATGCGATATATCGTATGTGATATATTGCAGGCGGTTTGACTAATGTTTCCAGTCCGTCTGGCCCTCTAACCCAGCCCATCAGATATATCTTGTGGTACAATTATAGGATAAGATATACTTCATGTGATTTACCAATCGCATGAGATATATCCCAGGAAGGTCTGATGGGAGTTCAAGGGAAATCGCATCCAATTTCAGAGTCAGATATATCGTTGTAGTGTATGGGGACCTTTAGTTTTTGGGGAGTTATTTTGTTTTTGTGCAGGGTAAAAACTGGCTGCTTTATTTTTACACTGCAGTCTAGATTACAACACACCTTACCCAAATTGAATGGTTTGTACACATGGTGCGATTCTGACGATTGATTTTGACTAAAATGGCAGTTAGGAGACGGTTGGTTGGAACTTCATCTCTCTCTCCTAGGCTTATTACATAGGCCCCTTGATGCAAATGCCCCCAAGTAACAGGACTTTTTTTTTTCTCTAGAACTACAAACTACCTGAGACCCGGCACAGACATCTCATAATGTCCATGTTATACAGAAAGGTTACCCACAAAACCTTCCCCCGCTCATATAGTTATCCATATAATTTCTCTGATGTGACCGATATTAGATCTGCGTGGGGAAAGTCACAAAATCCATTGGAGGTGAAACAACTCTCATGAGACCAGAGGTCAGAGTTCAGGCCGTAGATTGATTGATTAAATGAGGCTTTGGAAGAGATCCAAGGGACGAATGAATAATCCATCATCAGACCGGATCTGCGGCGGCCATAATATGTGCGGATATAACAGACGAAGCCGGCGTGGTTATTACTTATATCGGGCAGCACGGATGGTGTAATGGTTAGCATTACTGCCTCACAGCACTGAGGTCATGGGTTCTATCCCCACCATGTGTTATATATACAGGGCAGCACGGACGGTGTAATGGTTAGCATTACTGCCTCACAGCACTGAGGTCATGGGTTCTATCCCCACCATGTGTTATATATACAGGGCAGTATGGATGGTGTAATGGTTACATTACTGCCTCACAGCGCTGAGGTCATGGGTTCTATCCCCACCATGTGTTATATATACGGGGCAGCACGGACGGTGTAATGGTTATAGCATTACTGCCTCACAGCGCTGAGGTCATGGGTTCTATTCCCACCATGTGTTATATATACGGGGCAGCACGGACGGTGTAATGGTTAGCAATACTGCCTCACAGCGCTGAGGTCATGGGTTCTATCCCCACCATGTGTTATATATACGGGGCAGTACAGATGGTGTAATGGTTAGCATTACTGCCTCACAGCGCTGAGGTCATGGGTTCTATCCCCACCATGTGTTATATATACGGGGCAGCACGGACGGTGTAATGGTTAGCATTACTGCCTACAGCGCTGAGGTCATGGGTTCTATCCCCACCATGTGTTATATATACGGGGCAGCACGGACGGTGTAATGGTTAGCATTACTGCCTCACAGCGCTGAGGTCATGGGTTCTATCCCCACCATGTGTTATATATACAGGGCAGTACGGACGGTGCAATGGTTATAGCATTACTGCCTCACAGCACTGAGGTCATGGGTTCAATACCCACCATGGCTCTAAATGTGCGGAGTTTGTATATGCTCCCCATGCTTGCGTGGGTTTCCTCCGGGTTCTCCGGATTCCTCCCACAATCCAAAAATATACTGGTAGGTTAATTGGCTCCCAACATATTTAACCCTAGAATGTCTGTGTGGTGCCACTGTAGATATAGAGCTACCAAATGTTTTTTTTTTCCTGTACTAGTGTTGGGGCACGGATCCTAACCCCACCCCCTTCTAAGCCCCGCCCCCGGGTTCTGATTGACCTGTAGCCCACTTAACACTAAAGCAGCAGTGACCTTCGGTGGGTAAAAGCATTGATGGTTTCCTTTACAGATGGTTATGAACCATCGATGTTGTCCATTGTTGGTTTCCGTTGATGGATGGGTAGGGGTCACAGGGTTGATTGCATGAAGGTCGACAAGGCTTAGGTTGACACCTGAAATAGATCAACGTGTCTAAGGTCAATGCAAGCATTAGGCCAACAATGGGAAGGTCATCAGTTAATTAGCCAAACCCTGACTCCAGCAGATCTTTAGGAAAACCTGGATTGGACCTAATTAGACCTGCTGTCTTTTTGTTTAGTAAATTGATCATTTGTGCATGTGCATGGAGACCCCCTAGGAAGCAGATCGCTCCTTTCTACAGTAAGGAGTACACCTTGGGCGATTACCGATCCTGATGAAATACTGCACTTCATGGATCCACTGGAAATCAGGCAAACAATAATACATCCTTTCCTGCTGCAGCACAGACTGGGCGGAGCTGTACTGTCTCCTTGTGCAGGTGTTAGCAGGACTCCGGGTCAGAGGAATCAGCTCTGCAGCAGCAGCGGCAATGGGCGTGCCTCCGGAAAACTCAATTGGAAGAGCAGCGGTCACACTTGGATCATACTTGCCTACTTTATATGTCTTCTCTCCGGGAGAAGCCCAAAGAGGAGATTCTCCATAACATTTCTGGAACGGGGCCGGAGCTCGATGTCATTAAGTCCCACCCCCAGCATAGTAATTGCCGTGATTTGTTGGTCTTCAGGATTGGGAGGTGCAGGGTAAATATTTTGCTGCTTTTTTCTTATACTGCGTTTTAGATTTCAGTTTCAGCACACCCCACCCAAATCTAACTCTCTCTGCACATGTTACATCAGCCCCACCTGCAGCGCAGCATGCTTTTGCCCATTAGAGAAAGATTTTGAATTTGAGAGCCTCACTGATTTAACCCCCGAAGGTCGGAATCTGTCTGTCGCTTGGCTCCACCATGGAACCATGAGCTGAGTGGTCAACTGAGGCTTTGTCCATTTGTAATAAACATCTTGGAGCCTCAACCAGTCTACAAACACCCTGTGATTCCACCCCATCTGATGCCCAAATCCACAGACAGCCCACCCAGGGGTGTCCGGAATTCAGAGTTTGCATTTTACCACTAGAGCTGCAACAGAGGTAAAAACATCACTCTTCTAATATCGCCGTCAAAGCTTTACGCTGTCTTATATTTTATCATAACGAGAAAATAATGAAAAACATTTTATCGGATACCATAACAGAACAGCAAATCATTAGACAACACTTAGCCCTTTGTTGTAAAACGCGCCGAAACTCAATCAATAGTTATATTCTCTACATAATTCATCCTCTATTCATCAGAGGTAATATCACACAAACAGGCGACTTACTGGGAGCCAGAAGCGATTACCTTTAACTCTGCTGTGACAGAGTTTTACTAAATCCTAACAAAGTACGCTAACGGCGGCTACAGAGATGTATATTTATGTAACAATTTGCAGCTTCTATAAAATCTCACTTTCCAGCTTTAAACCCGCATTCTAGAGACGAGTGCGGCTCTGCGGTTCTTTCCTGGGAACTGACACGATACGTCATTTACAGTTAACTAAATATAATAACACTATTTGCGCCCTTGTTGGTTGAAGCTACACTATGGTATGTGGAACCCGGCAGCGCAGTTCTATAAAGGAACAGAAAACAGGCCGTCTGCTTTATGAAATAATATATAAGGTGTCCTGGACGCTTGCTTCTTGCTAACGTGGATTTTTATTTATCTATAAATCCTTTGTAGCCTTCAGATAACAATTTGATAGTCTTTAAAAGCCTTAAGTTTTATGATACCACGCCGCGCAATTCTCATTTTTATTTTTAGACTTTAAATAGGCATCTCCGCGTCAGGCGCTGTTAACCTCTGCATTCCTGGAAGGGAAATAATTTGGCTGGTGCGTTAAAACTTAAGGATAGGGTAAATACATTTATTTGTATACTTCAGATACAGGCATGTCCAAACTGTGGCCCTCCGGCTGTTGTGAAACTACACATCCCAGCATGCCTTGCCATAGTTTTAGCATTCCCTAATAGCAAAACTGTGGCAAGGCATGATGGGACTTGTAGTTTTACAACAGATGGAGGGCCGTAGTTTGGACATGCCTACTTTAGGTTGTAGAATGGAGAGGCTGAATTGAAGGTGGACTAGGACTTTATGACCACAACCCCTGTGATGAGATTATGCCCCTTAGGGCCAGATGTATCAAGCTTCAAAAGCAATTCAATGGAGAGTGATAAACAAACATCCAATAAGGTCCTAACTGTCATGTCACAGACTGGGTTTGAAAAATGACTCGTAGGAGCTGTCCTTGATAGCATAGTTATCATTGCTGGGTAGAACATTTTTACCCATTTTAAGTGGGTGGCTGTGTATAACTGTCACAGTTTTCAGACAACCCAAACGATCTGTCACAGTTTACAGCCACCTTTTCCAGAGCACAATGGTGATGCATAGTAAATGGCAGGTGGCTGTTTTGATCAGAACCTGAGGGGGGCGGCTTTACTGTTGTCAGGGGCGGGGCTAAGCTCTGTTGTTCGGCCCTTTGGCTAAGAAAATCAAAATCAGTTATCCTTTGACATTGATGGAGGGAAACCATCGATGGCAAAACTATTCTACATTCATAAACTATCGATGATTTTGAATAATCGGTACTCGATGGCCACCCCTACCCGATCCTCCTGGTCTATAGGTCGGGAGGTAACAAACTGTTATTTTTCGTTTATGTCAGTTGGTTTGCCAGTACATTCCCTTGATCTTTTGCAAGACCATTGAAATAATGTAAACGTCACCTGTAGTAATCCAGCGAATTAATCACAGGTACAATGTCTTTTAATCATGGTACCGGAGCTTTGCACTTGTGTTACAGGCCCAAGCATGAATATTCAGAGCGTGTGCAGCCTGACCAGATAGGGCAATGCCTTGCATGGACAATCATGAGGAATTCAAATTATCTGTAATTTACAAGTGTGGAGAAAACATTACAGCATGACTGTAGCAGCCGCCTCCACATTGCCCATTAGATGCTGATGACTCCGCCAGACCAGCCAGTGTCAAGTAGGAGATTCTAATCAATTTAAGAAGCAGAAAAGATTGAAACGTAATACACATTTTCTTTGGTAAATTAAGGACAGTATGAAGGCAACTCCAAAAACAAGTTTGATCTGATTTTCATCTATTAATTAAATGAATTACGCATTAACCCAGTGATGTCATAGGTGATAGGTTACTGCTGTATAATTAGAGGCAGCACAAGTGTAGCCTGTGGAAGGAGTAGTAGTACCGTCATTCGGCCAAGGCCGTTTCTAGACATTGTGGGGTTTATTACCAAGGCGGAAGTTCTATTGAAGGTGGGGTGTGGGGAAAATATTAGAAGGAATAATAGGAGATAGTATCCAAAATTTCTTAGAACAGGACAAAGTGATAATTAAGGCTCAGAATGGGTTTGTCAAAAATAGATCATGTCAGAATAATTTAATTACTGTAGCTTCTATGAGGGAGTCAGTAGGGGGCTGGATTTAGGGAAATCTGTTGATGTAATACTGCTTGATTTCGCTAAAGCTTTTGACATGGTGCATCATAAAAGGTTATTTATGAAACTGGGTAATTTAGGGTTAGGAGATACAATTTGTAATTGGATTAAAAACTTGTTGCACAATCGGGGACAGAGAGTGGTGGTAAATGGCATACATTCCAGCTGGGGTAAGGTCCAAAGTGGAGTCCCGCAAGGTTAAATATTGAGACCCACCTTGTTTAATATATTCATTAATGATATTGGAAGTGACATAGTGAGTAAAATTGCAATATTTGTGGAGGACACGAAGTTGAGTAAAAAAAATAACTCAGTAGAGGATGTGGAAACACTACAAAGTGAATTAAATAAACTGGAAAGGTGGAAAATGCAGTTTAACGTTGAAAAATGTAAAGTAATTCCTTATGGGAACAAAAATGAACAAGCTACTTATAGGCTAAATGGAGTTATTATAGGGAATTCTGCTGTAGAGAAGGATTTGGGGGTCATCATAGATTGGGTAATAGTGCACCCTGCTCAAGTGCAGCAGCAAAAGCAAACCGGACACTGGCATGCATTAAACGGGGAATGGATTCAAGGGATGCCAATGTGATAGTGCCTCTTTACAAGGCATTGGTGAGACCACACTTGGAAGATTGTGTTCAGTTCTGGGCAACGCACCTTAAAAAGGAAATACATGAATTGGAACAGATACACAGAAGGGCGACTAAGCTAGTAAATGGTCTCGAATCACTAGAATACAAAGATAGGTTAACCAGGCTGAATATGTTTTCACTGGAGAAACGGAGGCTGAGAGGTATACTTAGGACACGCGGGCATGTACTGAGGCTCGAGGAAAATAAATTCCGTACTGAATTAAGAAGAGTATTCTTCACCATTCGAGCAGTAACATTCTGGAACCCATTGCCGGTGGGGTAATTACAGCAACTACTGTTAATGCATTTAAATCAAAACTGGATACATGTTTGGCCACTAAGGGAATCCTATAGATATGACTTACTCAAGTCAGTAGTTTACAAGTCAGATAGGCTGAACTCGATGGACTAACGTCTCTTTTTACAGCCTTAATTACTATGTTACTATGTGTTACTATGGGCAACCAATGATTAAGCCTTCGGGGGGCCCGGGGCACTTTAGACAGGGGGGCCCCCTCCCACTTGTCATTACTGGCCGCAAACTGCACGGGGGAATATTACACTGTCAAGACACAGAGTAAAGGCAGTATAAACTTGGTCAATGGGTAACTGCAGGGGGATATATAAATATATATATATATATATATACATACATACATACATCATACCACATGAAAAACCTGTGTTTGTCCCTCTGCACCTTACTCTGTAGGACTGTAGGAGACCTCACAGTCCCAGTGCTGCCTCTGATTAAAACTCTCCCATGACTAGGCTGCTGCTGCTGTCCTCCATGGGCCTAAGAAGCATGTATTGAGCTCCACCAATTAGAGCTCAGCACAAACCTCTCAGCCTCTGCCCTCTTGTGCAACATGTCATGGGACTTAGACAACTCCCAATAATGTGCCTTGGCACCTGATGCTCAGCACCATTAATCATTGTCACATTGGCAGATAGGTGAAGCTGCAGCACTACCCCACTGCTATGCACAAAACCTTTAGCTTAAAAAAAAAAAATACATGCCAATCAAAGGGGGCCACTAGCTAGAGGGGGGCCCTGACCCCTTTTGCCCCAGCTTTAATCCGGCCCTGGCTGGAGCGGACCCTCGCATAGATCAGGGCTTATTTATCTATTTATTAACAGTTTCTTATATAGTGCATACATATTCCGCAGCACTGTACAGAGAATATTTCAACATTCACATCAGTCCCGGCCCCAGTGGAGCTTACAATCTATATTCCCTACCACATGTACACGCACACACAGACATTCTAGACGTTAATTTGTTGGAAGCCAATTAACCTACCATTATATTTTTGGATTGTGGGAGGAACCCGGAGCACCCGGAGGAAACCCACGCAAGTACGGGGAGAATATACAAACTCTGTACAGTTAGGGCCATGGTGGGAACCGAACCCATGACCTCAGTGCTGTGAGGCAGTAATGCTAACCATTACACCATCCGTACTGCCGGTCTTCTGAGCACCATCTCTCCTCTTCGCTTGGGTGTCGGTGATCATTATTCGTGGTTGAGTTTCCGCGCAGTGAGGGACTGACTTCATCGTTTACACGTAACCATAGAGACCAGATAACGCACACAGAGCGTCTGATACCGTCTACTGGACACAAGTCACCCTGATCCTCTACAGATACCAAGATTGTGTTTCTTCCACGAGACTGATGACCCGGTTCGCATGTTTTTGTTGCCTATCCGTTCTACCAGTGCGACTGTCAGCGGCACATGAAAGTAATATCACACACACACACATATATTCCTATCACAGCTGCCTACTTTCCACATCACAGGGCTGAGCCTGGTATCAGACATCAATCACGGCCTGGAAGGCTGATTTAATAAGTCTTGTGCTCTAACCAAGAATGAAAGACGCGTATGGAGAGCACGTAGGAGAGAGAACACAACCTGCCTGATTTCATCCACTTATTTTGTTTCTTCTGCTTCCATAGATTAGGCAGGTATTGCAACTCCAGCAGATAAAGGGCCTCATTCAGACCTGATTGCAGGGCAAATGTGTTCTCAAAATAGAGAGAGATCTAGATTTGGGTGAGGTGTGCGCAAACTGAAATCTAAATTGCAGTGTAAAAATAAAGCGACCAGTATTTACCCTGCACAGAAACAAAATAACGCACCCAAATCTAACTCCCTCTGTACACAGGGCCGTATTACAGGGGGGGGGGGGGGGGGGGAACAGGGGGTCAGTACCCCTGGGCCTCCCTTTTTCTAGGGGCCCCCTGTGGTTAACATGTGCTTTAAAAAAGAAAGGTTTTGTGCATGGGATTGGAGTAGTGCTGCAGCTTCACCTGTCTGCCAATTTGACAATGATTAATGGTGCTGAGCATCGGGAGCCAAGGCACACTGACTGCACAAGTGTGCAATGCATTACTGGGAGTTGGCTAAGTCTCATAAGACTTTGCACCAGAGGTCAGAGGATGAGAGGCTTGTGCTGAGCTCTGCTTGGTGGAGCTCATCATATGCTTCTCAGGCCCATGGAGGACAGCAGCATCATCAGCCTCGTCATGGGAGGGTTTTTAATCAGAGGCAGCGCTGAACCTGTCAGGGCTCCTATAGAGTAAGGTACAGAGGGACAAACACCGGCTTTTCATGTGGTCACCCATTGACCTAATTTATGCTGCCTTTACTCTGTGTTTTGACAGTGTAATATTCTCCCCTGTCTAAAGTGACCCGGCCCCCCGAAGGCTTAATCCGGCCCTGTCTGTACATGTTACATCTGCCCCACCTGCAGTGTAGCATGGTTTTGCCCATTTTGAGAACAAATTTGTCAGGAATGAATTAGGCAGATAGTCCACTGGCTCATCCATCTACACCATATAAAAGGACTTGGGTACCCCATAGAGGCGAGGTGGGGGATGGGAGGGGCGTCATGTCATACTTTTAATTTGCATTATGTTTTATTAATATTTAATAAATATTTTTTTTTATATAACGCAGACATATTCCGCAGCACTTTATACAGACGATTCGGTCCCTGCCCCAGTGGAGCTTACATTCTATGTCCTCCATCACATGTACAGACATAGACACACTAGGGGGTACAGTTTCTGAGATGGGCTATCTATTTAGGATGGGATGTTCCCCGTAGCAACCAATCAGATTCTATCTTCTTGAAGGTGCTAAATAAATAATTAGTAGAATCTGATTGGTTGCTATGGGCTATGGGCAAAAGTCCATCTTCAATATAACTCCCATATTAGTAAATTTACCCCTAGGGGTGATTTTTGTCAGAAGCCAATTATACGGCCAGTATGTTTCTGGAATGCGGGAAGAAACCAATTGAAACATGGGGAGAACATACAAACTCCACCCAGTAGGCCTTTCTCAGGAATTAGTCATGACCTGAGTGCTGCAAGTCAGTTTTACGAACCACCGAAGCTGTGTACACACGGGGGGCGATAGGGGCTATAATCGCTGGGAATATGGTCGCAGGCGACCATATTGCCAGTGATGGAAGTGTGCCCCAGCGATAAATCGCCGGGTGCGCGCTCCCGTTTTCAGCCCCATTGTAATCGCTGGTCGCAGGACCTTGCTCCTGCGACCAGCTTATTACCTCTGCGGCACCGCCGGCAGAGGTTCCCTTTCATCAGCGACCATCTCTGGTCGCTGATGAAAAGGAGACACTGGGCAATATATTGCTCAGCAATGTATTGCTAGCAATATATCTCCCCGTGTGTACGAGGCTTAAGAGTAATTACCCAAGCCTCCCACTGGCATTGCCCTCCTTATATTGTGCAGCACTCAGGGGTGTTTTAAGAAAGGAGGTGGATCCTCTGTTCAGGCCCTCCTTCTCGGTCGACACCAGCGCCGCACTGTAGAGACTGAGCACTTGACCGATCGGACTGTGCTGAGCATGCACAGATCTCCGGAAAAATGGCATTGGAAGCCATCTTTCCGGGGATTTATGCAAAGCTACTGCTTTAAAATACTGACAAGGACAAAATCCCGACATTTAAAATCCTGACAAGGTCAAAATACCGGCATATAGAATGTGCAGGTGAAGCTGTCAACATGACTTTCGGTCGACAGGTCGCGAGGTCGACATGGGTTTTTTCACTGTTTTTTCCCCCCGAAAGTCGACACAGTCGACATGGACACAATTGGAGGTGAACCCCAGCCCCTCGCATCGCTCGCAATGCATCGGGCACGGTGCCTCGCTGTGCTCGGCACACTATTTTATTCTCCCACCACGCCCTAGTGAATGGTAGGGCATGAAATACCGCCTGTCGGCACATGTCGGGTCAAAAAACAGTGAAAAAACCCATATCGACCTGTCGACCCAAAGTCATGTTGACAGTTTCACCTGTACATTCTATATGTCGGTATTTTGATCTTGTCGGGATTTTAAATGTCGGGATTTTGTCCTTGTCGGTATTATGACCCATTCGGGATTTTGACCCTGTCGGGATTTTGACAGTCGGGATTTTGATTGCATCCCGCTCTATAGTGTGAAATCTGCTGAGGTTGCAAGAACGTGAGGGGCGGAAGAGGTGGCTTTAGTAATTTATATATAGGATAATTATAAAGACTGGATACTTTATAGGATGTGTCCATGTTTAATTCCCATTTCGCATATTTATCACCTGAAGCTGAGATAATGGCAGAAAAATGTCATTTCATTCATAAAGCCGAAGGAAGGTCACAACACGTATCTATCAGGGGAATGGGATGTCGCGCAGGTAAGATTACACCTAATGCTATAGCAGTTAGTATTATACGTTAAATAACAAGAACGCGCGCTGAAGCCAATAATCCGCTGGGAAGTGAGTACGCGGCTCCTGCAGTTATTTGCACAATAAATATCCGTTTTATGAGCCTGCGTTCTTAGATTTGCTTGGTTTCTTCATTTACTTTTTAATTTAGAGGCAGATTCTTGCTGGTTTCTGGGGCTCGGAGAACGTTAACGGAAAGAAAAGTTTGCAAACGTATGATACAATGCTGCAGATTCCCGCGTCGCTCCCTAACGACGCGGCTGAAATACCAAAATGTGCTGCTTTTATTCCTAGTTTTACAAAAAAAGCAATAAAAAGCTAAGCCCCCATTGTAATAGGGTACGGAATCATGAGATTGGGGTGATTCACATTTACAGCGGCGCTGTTTAGTAAGGCAGGACTTGGCAGGTGTTGCCTGAGTGTCCTGTAAACATCTGCAATTTACTGACTTGCCTAGTATGGTCGAATCTGACGCGACCAAGATAGATCAGGTTGGGGTGTGGCCTTGTCATGGGGGCGTGGATGTGTGATCACATCATCGTGGCCACGCCCCAGAGTCCCAATTCCGGTATTCAAAAATGTGGGAGGTATGGAAATGCATTTTGGACAGTGCCAGACTGGGGCATGAAGGGCCCGCCAGGGTAATGCAGTGGTAGGGGCCCATGCTCAAGGGGTGTGGTCAACCACCGGGGGGGGGGGCATCTACTACAGAGACTTGGCTAACCATTAGAAAGGGCCAACATGGATACTACAGTGCATGGTCTATGTCCCTTTATAATTAAACATGGTAAATTGCTCCGGCAGTATAATCTACCAGATTATACAATGTGGTGAGTATGCCATAGTTCTGGGAATGTGGTATATATAACGGATGGGGCAAAATATGTTGACAGCCATAGTGTTGAAGTTCGTCTGGTCAACACGAGAATGTCGACATGGCCAAAATGTCAACATATTTGGTGGATCAGCCATGAACTACATTTTCCCGGTAGATGCAGCGGCTGCAGGGTACGGGTCCTCGCAGTCATGTGACCGTCACTTCCCCTCCAATGTTCCTGTAGTTTGGTGTTACCCTATCTCTAACCCCTGCCCCTCCCACTCTGAGCGCTAGAGGAGGGGTAGGTCCCTCGGGCATTTGTTACTTGTTCTTGTATTGCGCCTTCGAACCTATTGTCAATGAGCTTTTGTTGCATCGCACCTTTACGAACGCACTCTATTATACTGCGAACGCAACGTAATGCTGCAAAAATCACTCGTGCTGCGCTCAAACATCTGAAATCCATTACACCCACACAGAAGCATTCATCCAATTTTTAATGCGGTGATTCAGATGGTAATTAGTGGTTGGTAAACACATTAACGATAAATTAATAATTTCACTTAATTAAATAATGTCTGTGTTTTGAGTCATTATAAAATGTAAGATGAGTTTATACGCCTGAGTCACGCGCGAAACCGCGCAAGCAGAAGCGTCTAATGGCGATCATCTGCCTGTGAGTTCATGTAACCCCACTATAGACTCCTTCCATGGTGTCCACGTTTAGCGCAGCATCTGGCCGAAGTAGAATATAATGCTGGGTACGCACCAGAACGAATCTCGACCGATTGTATGTAAATTGGCCATGTTTTGGCATGTTTTAGAGCCGATTCCGTTCCGATGTGTCATTTTGCAGATCCTACCTGCTGCGGTCAGGATTTGAAAATGACCCCTTCAACTGGGTACAGATCGGAATCGGATCGGAGGCAGATTGTGAGCAGATTGTGTGACCATCGTAAGGTCGTCCCACAATCTACTCACGATCATGATCGTTCCGGTGTGTACCTAGCATAAGATAAAGTGAACCCTTATCCTGGAATGATCTGCGGCAATTATAACAGGGTTGCCAACTTTAAGGCTCTCTCCAGGAGAGGGCAGCCAGCTCCAGGAGGCAGGGGGCAGGACCGGCAGCCAAGCCAAGAAAGGGGGTGGAGCTATTCAAATAAGTATGCATGCGAATGTGGCCATTGGTATTGCATCATCCTGGCCAGGCCCCCCATTGTGTAATGCTGGTATTAGAGCGGGGGGTGGAGCCACGATGCCGCAATTTGCATCATCTGGTCTGCACGGACCAAGGAAGGGGGAGGGCGATCGACAGACCCAATTTTCGGTAGCCTCCCGAACAATCCGGCAGGGTAGGCAAGTATGAATTAAAAATACTTATTATCAAGGGTACAACGTATACTGTATATATTAATAAATGTGCCCTTTGGATACTTAAAAAAGATCTTTTCCCTGAAATTGTCTGCGAAAGACTCTGGATGTCCCTGTTGCTGCCATTGGACAGAAAGATTGTGCAACCATGGCAAAACCACAGTAACAGGCAACCTGTTTATCAAACTTATTGTTTCCATGGTTACAGGTGCTGATAGCGAAGGGCACACTTTCACAGACTGTCAAACGGCGGCAATAATGAGATGTTCAGCCGTTTGCAATTCCGAGGGAAAAGTCCTATTGCAAGTGACAGGAATTATTTCAGTACATTGCGGTCACCAGCATAATGTTTTTAATTAGGCAACATGATTTTCTGTTACATCAGTATTACGCAGGACACTGTTAACGATGCATTGCAGTTAACTACAGCCCATAATTGATCAATATATAGGGATATTGGATCAGAATAACTCAGGGTTGTCAGTCATGAGCAAATTTACGGAGGGTGTCAGTAAGTACGTTGTCATACGTCAGTAAAAAAACACACTAAATTATCAGTTGACGGTTAGGATTTGTTTCAATGTAGAGGAGCAGAAAGAGGGTGTGGCCTAAAAAGACATGTTGGGCCAGATGCACTAAGCTTCAAAAGGGATAAAATGGAGAGTGATAAACAGCCAGCCAATCAGCTCCTACCTGCCATGTCACAGACTATGGGCGGTATTCAATGTGAATACCGGCGACGTGCAGCGAATCCTGTTTAGGATTCGCTGCACATTTGCCACTGGTCGCCGCGTTCCGGAGCCTCGTCGGCTCCAGTATTCAACGAGTCAGGGGCTCGCTGCCCCTGACCGGCGAATATGAGCTCTTGCGGCGAACGCCGCAGGGAGCCTAAGGACGGTGGCAGGCAGGGAGATGGAAGTCTCCCTGCCTGCCCCAGAGCGTATGTGGGGGGGAGGTGGGCTCCCTGGGTGCCAGGCAGCACAGGCTGCCCCCCGGGGGTGCCAGCAGGGGACCGGGTATATTCACTACACCCGATCATGCATATGTAACGATCGGGTGCAGTGAATATATGAATATCTAATGAGCGGCTCGGCTCCGGCGCCCCTGCTGGCTGGTCAGTGTAAAAAAAATATATATATATATTTTAAAATTAAATATATATTCATGTGCTTACAGCAAAATTCCTGATTTTTTGACACCAAATGTAAAAAACAAAACACTTTATTTTAAAAGTTCACATTCCACTTCACCATAAAAAGATAGCGATTGCTACTCGGTGAATCATGGCGAAAAAAACCTTGAAATGTATTCGCCATCTGGTCATTGAATAGGGTGATTCACTGTTTTTGTCAAAAATTTGCCTTACAGCACAAAATCGCCATAAAAACCTGGCGAATCAGCCTCATTGAATACCGCCCTATGTTTGAAAAATGTCACGCAGGAGCTGATTGGCTGGCTGTTTGTCACTCTCCATTTTATCACTTTTGAAGCTTATGCTGGGTACAAACCAGGACGACTAGGGCCCGATCCCCACAATCTAGATCCAATTCCGACCAATTGGATGTAGATTGTGTGCTGATTGGGCCCTTTTCTGACCTGGTGTGGACCGATCCCGATCCGATGCGCGGTCCCGTGGGTCGGTCGTTATTGAGATCCTACCTGCTGCAGGTAGGATCTCAATGACGACCATACAGCCGGGTGCGGGTCGCCATCGGATCGGACCCGCTCACGGTGCACATCGTGAGCGGGTCGTGCCCCCCCCCCCCTGCGTCACCGTGAGCGGGTCGGACGAGACACTGACGACCCGCTCACGATATGCATCGTGAGCGGGTCGTCCTGGTGTGTACCCTACATTAGTGCATCTGCTTCCTGCATTGCTTGCAGGAAGCGGGTCTCTCCTCCTCAGCTAGCGCTATCTTCCTAGTAATATTTGGTAAGATGGCGCATGTGCATAGCTTTTAATGTACAGGCGCTATCTCCCTGAAGATATCACTGGGAAGATGGCACCGGCTTAAGTATGGGCAGAGAGGCATAACACATGCCCACATGCCCTGCAACCAGCAGCTCACACTTTGGAAGCCTCGATCACCGCAGTAACAGCAGAGCACTGGGCCTGGCAGAGAGAGCCTCAGCCCAAACACTGCAGTTCTGTAGTTCTCCTTCCCACTGTTATCCCCATTGTTGTCCTTGGTGATGGCGGCAGCAGCTGTAGCAGTGGCTGTCGTGAGCGCGCCCCTATTTGACACGTGCAATAGCGGAGTGGGCCATGGAGACCACCCATTCAGCCCGGCACTCCGCTGCAATGCTGAACCCGCTTGGGTGTGGATAACAAGGTCGACAGTCATTACGTCGACCATGAATTGCAAAAGGTCAATAGAGAGAAAAGACATGGGAATGGTCGATATAGGAAAGGGTTGACATGAATTTTTCACATTTTTATGTTGTCCATGTCGACATCTGTCAACATGAACCCTCAATTAGTGTAACACGTTCCCTCGGATGACTCGCTTTACGACCCATGCTTCGCCCATTCCCAGCGGTGGTCCACGTGGATCGACGTATGAAAGAGTGTTAAAAAAAGAAAAAAATTGTGAAAAACGCATGTTGACATTTCATGTGTCAACCGTTGCCATCTTGACCTATTGCCTGTGTTAACCTTTTGTCAACGTCAACCTATCCACCAGAACCAACTCCACTTACCGCATCCTACGACACTGTATGTGTGGGGCCCATTATGTGTATGGATCCCGTCCAGACCACCCCTCGCCCCTCCGTTACTCCAGATCTGGTTGCTATACTTTAGTTCAAATTCAGGACTCATCAGGGCCCCACACAGTTCACATGTTCCAGGTCTCCTAGTTGGGCGCAGGTGTACTCATTACTCACCGACAAATTTTAAAAGATCCAAGGTTGGAGTTAATGATTTCACTTGCGTTCTGTGAGGAGACCCAGAAAACATGTACTGTTTGGGGTCCTGGGGAGCGTCTTTGAGAACCTATGGTTTTGTTAATATATGTTTTTGTCACATGTAGTTGATGATGCAGGTATGATACTACTGAGACCAGGAATTTCTTAGGGGCGATGGTATCCCTGAGACACTTTTGTGAGGGGCACGCCAAGGATGCCACATATAGTAGGTTCCTGTCCCTTCTGAGGTACATTAAATACCATCCAAATAATCCCATGATCCCACCAGTCGCACTATTTATCACACAGCTGCTGCGTCTACCTCTCTCGTGTCTGAACGCCATCGCTCCACCGTTTCATTTATCCACTGTGTCACATAGAAAGGAAAATGCATACTTCCAGCATTCACTGCGATCAAGCGGAGGGGAGAATCCATTCATTATAAGGGATTTATTAAAGGCAGAGTCATAATGCGGTTTGTGAGAGTATTAGGCTCAGCCACTCACTGGCTTTTTTTTAAATAAATTCAGAATTCACTATGTCAGTCAAAAGTGGTAATTTATCCCAGCCTATAACGACTCTCGTCTTCTAGTGATGCTGATTATAGAACACTTGTAATTATTAAAGGAGGAGAAGCATTTGTTCCTGGCTGGAGCAGTGATTCTGGGTGCACACATTCGTCCGCAGCTGACTGTGCTGTATTATCGGACTTGCCCACTAGGGGGCAACACTGTGCTCAGACATGAATAGAGAGTAGGAGGCATATTTATTAATTATTGGGTTCTAGACCCAATAATTACTGTATAATTTCTTAACGCTGCATCGGCCCCTAAATCCTTATGATATAAGAAGAGATGCATTTGATTTTTCAGTAAATATGGTATCTCCCTGAAATAAAGTGTTACAGTATTTATCATAATAGTTTCACCATATAAACACCCCTGAAAATGGGGGGCAACCCAATTTGCTGCTTTTCAAAGGAGGGGACAGGGCTAAATATGCAAATAGTGTCCTTTTAGCCCACTCCTCGAGGACCCGTGGCTCACAGGATTTTCAGTACTGTGGCGGGGCTTGAGGATGTCTACATCAGGCCCCGCCCCTGAAGAGCTGCTGACAGTCTCCTCAACGGGCTTCTCCCAGATAGGAGACTTTGAAAGTAGACAACCCTGATTTTAGGCAGCATACAGAGCTGTAACATGAAATCTGACAGTCTACAGCTTCACTTTGTGTTTAATTCGGAAATGTAAAAAGGCAATGTTATTAGATGCAAAACAAGCCATATCTTTCAATGTCCTTGCTGTTTAAAATTTCCGGATAACTTGCAGCTGGAAGAGCATACTTGCCTACCCTTCCAAAATAAATAGGGAGGCTCACGGAAATTCAGTGGCCCTCACGGCTTTACCGGAAGGTGGGCAAGTCCCCCACTTTCCCCAGAGGCCCCTCGAAGCTCCCCTCAGCTGCCCACAACAGAGTACAAGTGAGCGGTCCTAGGGGGACCCAATGACGAAATTCATGCTGAATCGCGTCATTAAACTCCTGTGTCTGCCATTTACACTGTCTATCAGGGGGCGGAGCCATGCTGACATGATTGCGGAGCTATGCCTCCCGACCAGCCCATCTTCCTGCTTTGCCACACCCCCTAGGGGAGTATGGAGAAGAGTTGTCTTGCCAAAGCCGCCACTTGGTACATTTAACCCTAAGCTGTAGCTGAACCTGTCCTGCCTGCAGCTAGGAATGTTACAGCGGCACTCATTTATCACTGAATCCGCCATAGCTCTGACACGGGCACAATTGCCCATTTGGAAGTAGTAACAAGATGGTAAAAGGCAGATGATTATATCACTTCTTCATAAAGT
This sequence comes from Crinia signifera, assembly GCF_055691185.1. NCBI lineage: Eukaryota > Metazoa > Chordata > Amphibia > Anura > Myobatrachidae > Crinia > Crinia signifera. The sequence continues at coordinate 163,707,472 of NC_139224.1, forward strand.
CATTTCATCTCCGTTAAGAAAACCCTCCGCTCTTCCTTCCCAGCCTGGAACAACATTACAGATGTACATAGCAAATGTCAGCACATTAATATTTGATACCACGGTAAAACAGGCGGCTCGGAGACTTGCATAGAATTTAACTTAGAATGGGTGAAAGATAAATCAATTATATAGGCCGCAGGTGAAACTTCTCTAACGTAATAATCTGCAATGAGTGGATAGCGATCTCGTCTATACTCACGGGCTGTCCGGGTCCAATCAGCATCAATATCTCATTGCATCGCACATAACCGCTCCGTCTACTGCACTCACATATATTGTTACATACACAACCCGCTATTTATTAGTGAGATATTGATGCTATGGAATATGCAGTCGCTTCAGTTCTAGAGTGGCAGCACCGCGGTTCTTACGGTCATGGGGCCCACTTCAGGCCTGTTCGCTTGTCTCTGCCATTGTGGGAGGGACAGGGGTTGTGGGGGGGAGGGGGGGGGGTATCGGCTGGGTTAGGTCCTTTAGATCTACAGTGCCTAAGTCTACAATCAAAAGCTCACCAACTAATGGCCAACAGGGTCAAAAGGTCGACAGTCAAAAAAGGTTGACAGGGTCAAAAGGTTGACATGGTCAAACAAAGACGATATCGAAAAGGTTGACATCGTGAAACTAGACTTAGGAAAGGTTGACAAAGGTTGACATGAATTTTGCATTTTATTGGGTCGACATAAGGTTTTCATGCATTTTTTGTCTGTGTCGGCATAGCGTGCCGTGTAAGTGTGCCACGTCCCCTCGCGGGCACGGCGCCTGGTTGCGCTCTCCACACTATTATAAGCTAACTCTGTACGGATGTGGATGGTAAAGTGTGAATTTGTGGGTTTTTTTCAACCTCATGTCAACTTTTTTCATGTCGACCTTTTGACTATGACAACTTTTTTGTTTTGTTTGTAAAATGGACATTCTCTATTGAACCGAACCTAGGCACGCCCATTAGTTCTCGATTCCTTAATCACCTTCTCAGATGACCTCCGGTTGGGTTAGAGCACCTCTTATATTCACCCATCTCCTGCATGTCCTTGTGTCCCCAGTTTTGGCTCAGATAGGCATAAAACAAATTGACAGCTGTCAAATTTCAGAAATGTTCCCGACAGCACAGAGCATTTCAGGACATGAGCAAACAGATTATTCCACAAATAAATTTTGAGGACACAGCAATGAGCAATATCCAACATATTACCAAAATTGCTGAATGCCTGTACTTCATTCATGAGTCTCCTGGACAGAGACCCTCATTCTGATTCATTCGATCCCCCCGGCAAATTTGCACCGCGGACCGATGTTTACGCATATGCGCATATGCAGTGCTTCTGTGTGGGCGCCTTCATAGGGGGGGTGCACTTGTACAGGGGGGCGGGATGGCGACAGGCAGGGGGCGATGGCATGTGAACACCCTGCGTTTCCTGTACCCACAAAAAAACAGTGAGTGCGCCCAGGAAAACGCTGGGTGTCCCTAATGCAAATGCAGGGGAGCACCTGCCTTCCAGGGCGGGTGGCTTATGTCACAGGACGTCATCCGCACCCCCCGTTTTCGCACCAGTCCAGGCTGACTTAGAATTGGGAACAGGGTAGAAATAATTTGATAGTCAGCGACGTACTTATGTTATGTATATGCAAAATCTCCATTCACAAAGAGGCCTGGATGTGCGGACCACTACAGGGGGGGGGTATTTACATGGGCGGCGTGCGACATTAGTTGGCTCGCTAAGCGAATCTTTTCTACTTAGCAAGTCAATCAGAATCACCCCCAGAGGCCGCTTATAAGCTGTATCCGTGAAAGCTATTTGTTTTTGTTTTTCTCTTTTATATGTGACAGTAAATATCATTTATTGTCTAGCTGTAGTGGTTTTAAAACATTAAGAGCGATAACATATAATTCAATTCATGGTCTCTGAACAAGTCAAGAGGCCAGATGGGTCCTAGAGAATTAAAAGCAAAGACTAACACGTTCTCCTATTTGGTAACACAATGAATGATAGCTCGGGTGATTCAACATATGAAAAAAACAAAAAACATGTTTAGCCTTAGGAACATTCATCAGCGCATGATGAACGCGTAGAGACAGATCGGCAAGGATCCTCTGTTCGCATTTCACAGACCGGAGATTGATTTTTAGGCCCCGTCTAAAATTAATTTGGGACAATATTTGATCGGAAATGGCGAACTAAGAAATGACGTTGTGAAAAAGCAGAAATATAAGGAGCCTTTTTTTCTTTTCTTAGCGTTGTCGTTTCTTCTCAGCAGGTTTGGGCTGTAAGTAATTCTGCTTCCGCCATCGCAGAACGAGCCAGCGATTACCAAATTACTGCGCACGTGTATGGACCACATGCGCAGACACATATAGCCACAGAAATGACATATGGACTGTAATCGCAACCCACTTGCAGTTTGACTGAGGGATTGAGGGCGTTTGAGGGTGGACACCGGTCGTTTTCTGGGATTGTTCAAAGAAATGTCGGCGTTCCCGGGCGTTTTCAGGGAGGGTCTGTGATGTCGGTGCCGGTCTCTGTCGCAGAATTGTGGAAGGTTCAGACATTTGCACAGACTGGAAAAGTCACAACCATTTTTCCAATTATTTTAGCAATGGTTTTACCATTGACGAATAAAAACGGGTCTCTTACCGAAAGATGTAATATGAAAAAGATAAGATAGATAAGAATACTTTATTGTTCTTAACAATACACCACAACGAATGCACTGTCAACAAAACTTCACACAAGAACCTGCACAGAAGAAAAACACTAAAGAGCAATTCTCATGTCATTTTACAGCATTTAGCATGCGAACAGCAGTAGGAGACAAGCTATTTAACATGCGCTTTGTGCGTGCGGGGACACTACGGAACCGTTTTTGTGATGGCAAAATATCAAAAACCTCGTGTTTTGGATGACTAGGATCTGCTAAAATACAATTTGATTTCTTTAGCAATCTATTTTTGAATAATTCATGGGCGCATGGTAAAGACACCCCAATAATTTTACCTGCAATTTTTATCACACGATCTAACGTGGTCCGCTCGGCCACGGGGCAGCTACCAAACTAAACTACGATCCCATACGTTAAGACACTCTCCACTATGCCCCAATAGAATCTAATTTTTAGCGTATTAATGTCGGAGCATACAGCTTTGAGTTTCCTTAAAAAGAAAAGCTGTTGCTGGGCCATCTTAATCACCGTGGTAGAGTTTAAAGACCACGTCAGATCATCAGAAATGTGAAGCCCCAAAAATTTTAAAACCTCCTCAATAGGCTTATCCTCAATAAACATGGGAAGTATTGGCCTACAACGACCTCGCCTGAAATCTATCATCATCTCCTTGGTCTTGTTTATATTTAGTTGCAGACAATTTTGCCTGCTCCATTCAAGCAATCTATGAACCTCAGACCTATACGCTACCTCATCGTCATCGGTTATCAGGCCAACCACAGCGGTATCGTCCGCAAACTTCACTATCTGTACGGATTTTGAAGTTGACACACAATCATGTGTAAATAGGGAATATAACAACGGGCTCAGGACACACCCCTGTGGTACACCTGTGCTAACCATAACCTCACCGGAGACATGATTTCCAAATTTCACTACCTGTGGCCTGTCGACTAAAAATTGTAAAATCCAGTTACACAAATACCCATTTAATCCCAAATTAAAAAGTTTGGAAACCAACGACATTGGAATAATGGTATTAAAGGCAGAACTAAAATGCACAAATAAAATTCTAACCTAAGAACCCCTTTTCTCAAGATGTCCCAGCGTTTGGTGCAAAACCACCAAAATCGCATCATCCGTAGACCTATTTGCTCTATAAACAAATTAGAACGGATCAAAATTTGCAGTGAAATGAGATTTAATGTGGCCTAGAACCAAACGCTCAAAGCATTTCATCACCAGTGATGTCAAGGCAATGGGACGGTAATCATTCAGGTCTTTCGGGTGATTTTTCTTTGGTATTGGGATAATCGTCGTGGCCTTGAGACACTTTGGGTCAACACAAGTCTGTAGCGAACAATTAAACAGCAACGTAAAGATCCCTGCCAATTGCTCACTACACCCTCTAAGGACCTTACCCGGAATCCCATCCGGGCCAGCTGCCTTCCCCAAGGCAACACCCTGCAAACACTTCCTAACCTCCAGCTCATCTAATACAGGTTGAGTATCCCTTATCCGAAATGCTCGGGACCACGAGCATTCCGGATAAGGGAATATTCCGGTTTTTGGAATATTTTTTTTTTAGCCATACTTACCTGCCCCTGGTGGGTCCTCGATGGTCCCTCGGCGTCCATGGAGTCCTCCGGCATCCACGGCAGGCCACCAGCACCGTCTCCGGTGTCTCCAGCGGTCCCAGGAGTGCTTTGCGCAAGTTCCTAGGCGCGCCGGTGACGTCACCGGCGCGCACTCGCGCAAAGCACTCCTGGGACCGCTGGAGACGCCGGAGAGGATGCTGAAGGCCTGCTATGGACGCCGGAGGACTTGGTAAGTATTAAAAGAGGGTTAGGGGGGGGGGGAAACAATTTTTTTTTTTTAATTATTCCAAAAAACCACGGTTTTTGGAATAATTCGGATACGGATTGCCCGGATACGGGATACCCGACCTGTACAATTTGTACTTCATCTGGTCTATTTGTAATCATGCTTACAGTGGACAAGTTATTTTCATCAAATCTAGTATAAAAATCATTTAGATCATCCACCAAAGTTCTATTTACGTCTAAGGGCTCAGTTTTTTTTTACTTATAATTAGTGATTTCCTGCAACCCCTGCCACATGTCTTTGGAATCGTGGCATTCCCTGAATCTGGCTTCTATCTTACTTGAAAATTCTCTCTTGGCCTGCCTAATCCCTATCCTTAGGTTGGACCTAGCAGCTTTATAGGCCATACTGTCACCCATTTTAAAAGCATTATCTCTAATTTTAATTAGTGAATGCATTGTAGAATTCCACCAGGGCTTGTTGTTTGCAAAAATTCTAAACCTACGTTTAACAGTAACGCTCTCTATGCTACAATTTCTATAGCCCAAAACCATAGTTGCCAATAAATCAACATCAATATCCTCGCCTATCACGGACTCCCTGATAAACAACTCCCAATCAGTGAAGGTTAAAATGCCCTGCAACCTCTCTATTGCATTTTCCGGCCAGACGGTAACACTTTTCCTACTCGGCCTGACTCGTTTAACCAGTGGTTTATATTTAGGTAACATAAATAAGGAGACATGATCTGATCTTCCGATATGCGGACAGACAACAGCCTCATATGCATGCTCCACGTTGGTATAAACTTGATCCAAAATGTTCCCGTCCCTTGTTGGGACAAAGACATTTTTAGAAAATTTCCCAAGCACCGATTTTACATCACACTGGTTAAGGTCGCCAGCAACAATAAAAGCAGCATCAACATATTTAGCCTGCATATCGGCCAGGCTCTCGTATAAAGTGCCAAGTGCACATTCTACATCGGCCTGTGGACATAAATAAAGGGCCATAACTATTACTACGGAAAATTCCCTTGGTAGATAATAAGGCCTGCATTTAATTATTAAATATTCCACATTCACCGAACAATAGGATCCAATAGCAACAGAATCCGAGCACCATATTTTGTTTACGTAAATGCAAACACCACCACCCTTGCTTTTTCCAGACTTGCGGGTTCGATCAGCTCTAAACAACGTTCTGTCCACAAAATCAAACGCCGTATCGGGAATATTACCATTTAACCATGTCTCGGTAAAAACTATAATGGAGCAGTTCCTCAGGTGTGGCTTGCTAGCCAACTCCATATCAATGTCATCCAATTTACTCGGTAATGATTGAACGTTTGCCATAAACAGACGAGGCAGGGGGGATTTTAAAGGGCACAACTGAAGTCTATATTTCACTCCAGATCTCTTTCCACGCTTCTGCCGCCTCTCTCTCCGTGGGCAACGCTTCCAGCAGCCAGCAAGATTAAAAACCCTGCGGAGTTCTCTATATTGCTGATCAGCAGATCTTCTATGCCATTTATATCTGCTACCATGCCTCCATCCATTTCCCCAACCCTTTTGTACCTGCTCCTGGCTTCGCTGTCCTCCAAATTTGCTGTGTGGTGCAGATGCTTCCAGGGGCTCAGGGGGCACGGTGGCAGTAAGGAGTTCATACACGCCACCTCTTCCTTCAGCAGCAGCGAGCGCCTCACCACGCTCACGCCGGAAAGCAAGCGACAGCATGCCTTTCAGTCGCTTGCTTTCCGGCGTCGCCGGCGGGGTCAGCGGGGGGAGCACATTCATCCGCTCCGACCTCCCCGGCTCGTCCTCGCTGTGTACTGCTCCGACCTCCCCGGCTCGTCCTCGCTGTACTGCTCCGACCTCCCCGGCTCGTCCTCACTGTACGGCTCCGACCTCCCCGGCTCGTCCTCGCTGTACGGCTCCGACCTCCCCGGCTCGTCCTCGCTGCATGGAACCACCGCGCCACAGCTCCAACAGCACCTCCAAATCCAAATCGTGTAGGGGGCGCGGTGGTTGCAGCGAATCGCGGGAGGGGGGTTGCGGGGGCGGCTGTTGCTGAAAATCGTGGGAGGGTCACGGGGGTTGCCACGAATCGTGGGAGGGGGTGGTCGCAGGGGGGGGCGGTGCCATGAACCACGGGTGGGGTGGTGCAGCGAATCGCGGGAGGGTGGGTCGTGGGGGGGTGCCGCGATTTGCCACAAGAAAAAATCAACACAGAAAGGTCGTGGGAGGGGGGGGCGGCGTTCGAATCGCGGAAGGGGGTGGGGGGGGGGGGCGCTCACCTGGTGGCTGTGGAGTAGCTGGGCAACATGGGGATGCAGAGGGTGTCTGGCACTGTGGGCTCACTGGGCTGGTTCCCTGTCATGTGATTCAGTCATGTGAGTCAGAGGCTCCACCCAGCGTTATAGACACACTCACACACTTTGAGTGACAGATGTAGCCAAATATATGAGATATAGATTGATGACATCATACATCTATTAGCATTACCTGTGAGTTAGATCGGCATACAGATAAGTCTCCTCTCCGCGCTGTGAACCTTGTTTTCGGTCCTCCTCGATACAATCAATTTTTATTGTACTTGGTTTAACCTGTCACATTGATGATAACGGCGATGTAAGTGTTGGTAGACATCACATATTAATCTGTGACAGTGACCTTTGCTGCTTATCTGAAGGCTAATTAACTGAATCTGCGAACCGCTCCAGCGCTAACTTTTCCTCACGTGAAGCGAATCCATCACACCTATTTACGGCATCTGTGCCAGGATATCTCCCCAAAGAACTGGCACGAAGTTACTCGCATGATATGTTCAGTCCTGGCGTGTGCCCGAGTGTTTTTCTAAACGTGATTTGACAGGGATGCTAATTAAAAAGGTGATGCTTGGCCTACAGACAGCTCCCCGGGGCGGCACTGATACTATCAGCGTATTACAGTGTAGTGCCTGCATTTTGTACATTTGCCAGGAAGAAAAAACAAAATCGCACATACTGTACGCTGCTCCGCGTCAGCACCGTGTCAGTACTACGGCCGTATTCCGTCTGTCTATGAACATATGGGCGGAATCGGTGCTCAGGCACATTTCTGCTACATGACTCTGAAATGTACAGAGCAGCTGAAATGTACAGAGTCACACAAACACAAAACTGAAGGTTGTCATTTCATTTGGTCAACAGGCCAGAGGTCATCAAGGTCAAACTGTCGACATAAGCAATATGTCAAGATGGGAAATGTCGACATGAAAACGGTCGACAAGTTTTTCACATTTTTTTAAATGATTATTTAAAGGTGGTTTTTCATACTTTACCATCGAAGTGGACATAGAGTTAGATCATAATAGTGTGCCCTGAAGCAAGGGGACACAGGACACTTATATGGTGTCCATGTCGACCTATGTTGCCATCATCATCAAAAACCTGAAAAACTCATGTCGACCTTTCACGTTGACCATTTTCATGTTGAACTATTGCTTGTGTTGACCTTTGGACCCTAGGTATGTCAACCTTTTCACGAGTCCACCTATTGACTGTCAACTAGGGAGGCCAATCCCAAGGCGTTTTTTTTCAATCCCGGGATTGGCCTCCCTAATAAATAAATAAAAACCTGCCCCGCACATTTACATAACGGCTGGTGCGGCAGAGCAGAGCCAGTAGCGGGTGGGAGCGGCAGAGTGTGGAATCCCCAGCGGTGAGGACGGAATTAGAGAGCGGCGGTGCAGGGGTGCGACCAGTGAGCTACGCCGCGTGACTTGCGACAGTGACAGTGTGACACACTGCAGCACTCGCTCAGATGCTGCCCGGCTGCTCCCGTCCCAGCTGTGCGGCTCTCCGCAATCTGATCTGACATCACGGGACTGGAGACTATAATCCTGGCAATTTTGGAGGTCAAATACTGGGATCCTGTCAATCCTGATACTGGCATTGGCCAACCTACTGTCAACCCTATGACCCATTCCCTGCATTGTAAATGACCTTAGGAGACAATTCAGACCTGCGCTGTGATTGCAAAATTCGCAACCCCGGTTAATGTTTGGGGTTTGTGCATGTGCCGGGGTTCCCTTGGAGGACTCCTTTATTGGGGAGGTCTCCACTCCCGCAGGGACCTGTCCTGTGCTGGCCAGCCAGGGTGATCATGCTTTGGCCGCTGGACCCTATGTAAAAAGTGACCCCCAGCTGTGGCATGACATCGCTGGCTAATTGAGCCCGATGCTGGTTTCCGAAATATAAGGGACCCCTACTCCTTTTGCCCCCATATTTTGGGAACCAGGACCAGGCCAAGAGCCTAGTGCTGGTTATAGAATTACACAGGGGGACCCCATTTCATTTCCCCTCTGTATTTCCGCAACCGGCTCATTGAGCCTGTTTTATTTTTAAAACTGTTTTATTTTTCTAATAAGTTAATTATTTTTCGAATTTTTTTTGCACAGAGAAGCATCGCACGGATCTGACTGATCTGTCCATGAGATGCTTCAGCCTCGTCCGTATTTGGCTGTTGGGAAACTCGAACGCCAAATACATCAGAAAATACGAATCCGGAGAATACTGAAGCTTAGTAGATTTGTTGTATTCTCTGTTCGTATTTTCAGCCGGACAATCCCAGTCATACCCCAGTGGCAAACGCAGTATTTTTATAGGGGGTTTCCAAATGTAATCCAAAATCTCCCACTCTGCAGGGCATTGGAGTAAGTACGGGTAACGGCCCCAAAAATTGGTCTTTTTATACACTGAATACTGTATGAAATAGAGTATTAATATTTAACAGTACAGATGGTCTGTAGTATAGGCTGTTTTAAACATTTAAATAAGATGTGGTCAGGAAAATAGTACTGGACTTTCTAAGCTCACAACCTCCCACTTCATGGTAAGGCTCCTGTCTCTTCCTCCTAGCAGCTGCTCTCTGTTCCATTGCGGTGTATGAGGGCTCAGATCCACACATACAGTAAATGTGGCAGAAGAAGCTGGTACACTGGGCAAGTGCAGCAGCTCCGCTCTGTCCCTTACACTGCATGATGTGGTGTCAGCTCTATTGATCATATTATATACCAGTTCTATTGTCATAATTTAAGGCACTTGCCAAGAGGAGGGGGGTTTCCGGGCAACCAGAACCCCCCCCCCCCCCGGGTTTGCCTATGCACCCATTTGTACACAGGATCGGCCGTAATTGGCCTTCTTAGTAAATTTCCCCATAACACTTTTACTTGAGTCATGCACTTTATTCTGCTGCCCTTGTCATGGGATGTGCAAAAAATGTGAAACAATCCAGATTTGAACTGCGGCCGGCCGGTAAGAACGTTTTGTTTGCTTCTCCAAGACAATAAAACATCCTCCCTATTAGTGCAGAGGAATAAAACAGACTTCCACTGAGACTGCACAAACAATTAGCATTTTGTTTCCTGAAGTTTGCAGGTCTTCTGGGTAAGTTCACTGGATAATTGCAGACAATAAGAATGGACTTAGCCAGGCTGTGGTGGAAATTATTAACCCACAGGACTATTCCTGGGGCACATGGAGGGCCAGCTTTAATTGCTTGTTGAGTACATAATTGATGACCCTTCTGTGCAGTTGCTTTTGGTTTTACACTATAAATACCTCTGTGCAGACAGGGTCATATTGCTGGGATGTGACAATTAAATGCTTGTTAATGCCTTGGGAACACACATGTTGCTGAACCCACAGGAGCTGCACTTTTACCAAAAAGATGACACAGGGGAGTAATGTAAAGAGGTACAGGCTGTGTATCTATACAGCACAACCTGATCCAGGTGTGTAATCCTGTAATTGGCTGGTGAAAGATCATGGGCATGATGGTGCGTATATCCAGAGGTAGTGCAGCAAATGGGCCCCTGCTGCACTAAATCTTATGTGCAGCTGGCAACGGTGGAGGACGCTGCGAGGCGGCTGGCGGGGGATGCTGCCAGGAGGGCAGTGCCAGCGAGCAGGGGACACGGCGAGGCGGGCAGGGGAAACAGAGGTGGCGGATGCCGGTGAGGGGAACGGAGAGCTGGGCAAGAGGAGCAGCAAGGAAAAAAAAACCAATACAAATGATTGGCTGAGCACTCTCTCAGCCAATTGCTGATTGGCTGAGAGAGCACTCAGCCAATCACTGGCTGCCCATTCATTTGTATGCTTTTTTTCTTTCTTGCAGCACTGACAGCTCTCTGTCCCTGCCTGGCTCTCCGTTACCCTCGCCGCCATCCGCCGCCTATTTGCCCCCCCCCCCCCCGCCCCTGTCCGATCTGAATCTGAGAAAAGGTGGGAAGGAGACATTACTGAAGCTCACTCCAGCTGATGACATTGAGGCATTCCTTTGCATGTTTGAGCGCACCGCCTGATACACTGTCTCCCTGTTTAACAAGGGAGGTGCAGAGAGCTTATGTGGATATGACTGTGGCTGGGGCACGCTCCTACCCTGCCCCTAAAAGGGTATACCCCTGCGTAATATGAAATCTGGCACTATTGCCAGAGAGCTGCTAACCCTGTATACCCGCCTGGGAATCCCGAAGGAGGTCTTACCGGACCATTTTACCCCTTAGTGTACCACCCGCAAACAGATGGCCTGGTAGAAAGGTTCATTCAACCCTTAAACAGAGAAAAACAATACTGGGATTTGCTCCTAACTTATGCCCCTTTCAGACCGCACTTTTTAACCGGTATTTTGCCGTTTTTTTACCGTTTCAAAACGGTAATGTGTGCGGTCTGAAAGGTGCAGAGTGATTTTACTGTTTCCAAAATACCGGTTTTTGGAAACGGTAAAAAAGCAGGGTCCTACCCGTTTCAGACCCGTTTTTTTGGTGTCTCAAAGGGTCTGAAACGGTAGTTGTCTCACCTCCTTGTCGTCTTCTTCCTCATTCTGTTCCCCTTTGCACCGCTGTCCTCTCTCCTGCTCTTCCCCTTGGCGCATCCCTCCAGTCACAGTCGGTGCTGCTCCCCACAGAATTCGCCTTCATGCCCCCCTCCGACAGAGTCTGTGAGCCCGAGGAGGAGAGTGATTATGAGGAGGAAGCGGTGTCGCAGCCGCTGCCCCAGCTCCCGGACACTTTGCACTCCATGTCACTGGGCAGCGTCACCTGCGCTCGGGCACCGCCGCCTGCGTGCACTCATGGGCCAGGGTCAGGTCGCTGGGGGTGCGGGCACAGGGGAGACGCTGTTCCAACGCGTCATGCCAGGCAGGGAGATGCGCCAAACCCGCTATCAGTGCACACATCCGGAGCCCTGCACCGCCGCCGCCGCTCCACCTCTCCCGAGTACGGCACCTGGGGGCGGTGAGAGCAACAAGTCTCTGCGGGCAGGAGGCGAGCACCTAGCGGGAGGTAAGGAGTGGAGCGGTCCGCTGGGATGGATGGGGAACAGCCACATGAGCGCATCAGTGCTGCAGTGCCCACTGAGCACACCGTGCTCCAGAGCAGTGGCAAACGCAGGATTTTCAGAGGGGGGTTTCCAGAGGGGCGGAGCAAAGCACAGAGATGGACACTTAGGTGACCCAGTATATGTCAGGTCAGTTAAAGTATTATAGATAGACCAAATGTATATTAATAATAATAAAAAAAAAAAAAATATATATATATATATATACATACAGGGGTGTCAACAGCCGTGTAGACCCCTGGGCATAGCAATGTATTGGGGCACCTACCGATCCTCCAGCGGTAGGGGTGGGGGAAGCTTTGATGTCCCCCGGTTGGTAGGGGGTATTATATCAACCGCTCAGCATGTAGGGGCTGGATCAGTAATTTCCACTAATTACCCCTTTACTGCACAGATGGTGGGAGAAGGGGGCATTGGGCTGAATAAAGGGGCCCTGATACATAACTTCCAGGGTGGTAGAGGATGTTTAATATGCAGAGGAGGGGAGTATAGTGGAGTGGGCTTATTATTCATAATTTTTTGGTGGGAGGACAGCTTCCTTGACTGCAGATATCTCCAGTTCCCAGAAATAGATTTCTTAGATTTTAATGGAATTAAAAACTAGAGGATCCCACCTACCAAATGGTATTGGGGACTAGGGGATCAGAGTTCAGGAGGCAGAGCAAATCTGCCAACGAATATATAAAACTACATACCAGGAGTGTGGAGCTGGAGCAGTAACCAGCTGCTGGAAGACTGATATCTCTGGTTCTGGGAACAGTAGAGACAAGCTACTAGTGTCCATCAGGAGATAGAGTCCCATCTTTTGGAATATACCCTCAAAAAAACTGTAAGTCAGACAGAACCTTAAATATCTGACTTGGAAGAGCAATTAACAGGCTTGGATGGGGACCACTGCTTTGAAGTCAGATATCTCCGGTTCCCAAGGGCCGATTTTTAAAATTCTAGTACCCTTGGAAAGAGGGGACCCTCAGCTTTCAGTCTAGGGCCCTTAGACTCCTGGGGGGGTTTCTGGGTACTCAGAAACCCCCCCTGCGTGCGCTACTGCAGAGAGACGCTGCCGGTAACCCTTGCCAGTGCTGAGGCTGGTGTAGAGTGTTGGAGGGATAGGGGAACACTGCAAACTGTCACAGAGAACACCGACAGGGAACACTGTTTGGGGAACCCCATATACATACGCTCCTGCACGGGTTCCCTGAAACGGGATTATGTACAAAAAACGCCATTTAAACAGTAATATACCGTTTAATAGATGTGGTGTGAAAGGGGTTGTTAGCTGGCAAACTCGTTTTTTAAAACGTTTTAAAATACAGGGTCAAAGCCAGTTTTGTGGTCTGAAAGCAGCATTATTTGATGTTCGCAGTCAGAGAGGTACCCCAATCCCCTACAGGGTTTAGTCCCTTTGAGCTCCTCTGTGGGAGACAACCCAGAGGGATTCTGGATCTATTAAAAGAAGGGTGGGAACAACAACCGTGCCAGGACCCCAACGTCGTTCAGTTTGTGTCCCAGTTATACGGGCGTCTAAGGCAGATTGTGCCACTCCGGAACAAACTGCAGTTAACCGGTCCTTTACACCAGGAGACAAGGTGCTAGTGCTTTTGCCCACAACTGAAAGTAAGATGTACAGTATGCAGAATGGTGAAGCCAGCCACAGATCATCCAACATGATGTGACTCCACCCGGGGTGGTCATAAAACAAAGACTCTATTGCAGTGGTAGCCAACCCTAGCCCTCGAGAGCTACCAACAGTTCACATTTTCCAGACAACCTAGCTGCTGCACAGCTGCACTCATTAATCACTGACACATTTTAAAAGATCCACAGATGGAGCTAATTAGCTCACTTGTGATTCTGTGAGGAGACCTGCAAAACATGCACTGTTGGTAGCTCTCGAGGACTAGGGTTGGCTACCCCAGCTCTATTGTATACCAGAGGCAAAGCGGGCAGCGATAAAGTAAGAGGTGGAAGAGATTCTACGCCTAGGGGTCATGGAGGAATCAACCATCAAGGTGCTTTAAGATTCTGCAATGACTTCCGTAAATTAAATCAAGTTTTTCACTTTGATTCGTACCCTAGCCCCGGGTTTAGGAGTTGGTGGAAAATTTAGCCTAGAGTCAGTAGCAGCAATCATTTACACTTCAAAATCAAACTGGTTTTGCAGTGTAAATGATTGCCACTTTAAAAAACCTGGAGATTTCTTACCAAATCTCCCACTTTCTGAATCTCTCATCCTATTACATTTCACCCAGTACAGACATTCCTCACTTAACGACCAGGTTCCGTTCCTACGACCCGGTCGTTAAGTGAATTGGTTGTTAAACGAGCATATATAAAACCCCTTAAGATTTCTGAGACGCTGGTCGTAACTGCGAGAGGGTAGGCGGGCAGGTCATAAATCAGAGCAGACGGGGTCGTAAGTCCGAGGAGACACAGCACGGACACTAAACGAAGGCCCAGGTCGTAAGTCCGGGTGGTCGGTAAACAGGTAGGTCGTTAAGTGAGGAATGTCTGTATCTCACCACTCTTGATTTGACAATACCATATTGGCAGATTCCTTTGACAGAAGCTGCTAAGGCAGTGGTCTCCAACCTTTTTCGGGGTGGGAGCTACTCGCGACAAAATAAACCGCCCGAAGAGCTACTAAATTTAAAAAAAATTTAAAACCTGCATAATATCCCAAAAAATGCCCTTTACACATTATGCCACACACCGTAATGCCCCTGACACCTTATGCCACACACTGCAATGTCCAATATGTCACAAACATACCTCCCAACACGAGGCAGAGGAGACATCTGCGCGTGCCGAAGGCACGCGCCCAAAATTAGAGGGTTCACCTACTACCGTGGAACTCCTGCGAGGCTACATCCCCCATTTTTTGAGGGCATGGTCAGCTCTCTAAGAGCTGTAGCCACATGTGGTGCGGCCATGGAAAATGGAGATGTGATACACATATGTCCCCAATAGTACAGTGCCAGATACACATGACCCCAATAGTGCAGTCTTTGATGCCCATTATACCTATGCCGCATACTGTGATGCCCATTATACATATGCCCCGCACTGTGATGCTCCATTATACATATGCCACACACATGATGCCCATTATACATATGCCCATTATACAGTACATATGCCCCACAACGTGACGCTCCATTATGCAAACATCCCACAGCGTGACGCTGAATTTAACATATGCCACACACATGATGTCCATTATACATATGCCCCACATCGTGATGCCCATTATACATATGCCGCACACCGTGATGCCCATTATACATATGCCCCACATCGTGATGCTCCATTATACATATGCCCCACTGTGATGCTCCATAATACATATGCCCCACTGTAATGCTCCACTGTGATGCTCCATTATACATATTCCCCACTGTGATGCTCCATTATACATATTTCCCACTGTGATGCTCCGTTATACATATGCCCCACTGTGATGCTCCATAATACATATGCCCCACTGTGATGCTCCATAATACATATGCCCCACTGTGATGCTCCATTATACATGTGCCCCACTGTGATGCTCCATTATACATATGCCCCACTGTGATGCTCCATAATACATATGCCCCACTGTGATGCTCCATAATACATATGCCCCACTGTGATGCTCCATTATACATGTGCCCCACTGTGATGCTCCATAATACATATGCCCCACTGTGATGCTCCATAATACATATGCCCCACTGTGATGCTCCATTATACATGTGCCCCACTGTGATGCTCCATTATACATATGCCCCACTGTGATGCTCCATTATACATGTGCCCCACTGTGATGCTCCAGTATACATGTGCCCCACTGTGATGCTCCATTATACATATGCCACACTGTGATGCTCCATTATACATATGCCCCACACACTGTGCGCACACAGTTTTCATTTTTTTTTTACCTCATGTAAGTCTGAGCAGAGGCTGTGGCGCAGGACCGGAGCAGACATCAATCACGCTGAGCAGAGGCTGTGGCCGTGGCGTCGATGAGAACGTGCGCTGGGGACGTCAGGAGGACGCGGCATGAAGTCACATTCAGAGACCTCTTGCCGCCAAGTGAGGATGAAGAAAGTGCGCTGGGGACGTCAGGAGGACGCAGCATTAAAACACTTTCTGACCTCCTGCCGTCAAGCAAGGTACCGCTACGCGGCAGGAGGTCACTTAAACAGCCCCGAGCTACTGGAAAGGTCCCGGCGAGCTACCCGTCGCTCGCGAGCGACGGGTTGGCGAACCCTGTGCTAAGGCAAAAACAGCTTTCTCTACCCCAGAGGGCTTATTTCAGTATAAAGTGTTCCCATTTGGTTTATATGGTGCCCCAACAACCTTCCAGAGAGCTATGAATAAGTTGTTGCGGCCCCACAGGGAATATGTGGCTGTATATTTAGATGACATTGTTATTTTTAGCTCTGACTAGGAATCACACCTACCAAAGGTAGAGGCTGTTTAAAAGTCTCTACGGGCACACGAGTTTACTGCCAACCCTGAGAAATGTGCCATTGGTAGGGTTGCCACCTCAGGCATCTTCGATTCCTGGAGACCCCCTCCCCACACACACACACCTTCATGTGTGTGTGCTCTCCCAGATAAGTGGGCGTGGCTTTGTAAAACGGGCATGACCTCTTCAGAAAAGTGGGCGTGGCCTCTAATACAGACATGTATTGAAGTCCCTATTGTTACATTTAATAACACATTTCCCCTACTGACAACTCTTACACAGAGATACCTCATACATCCTCCCCTCACTCTGACACCAGTGACCACAACTTCACAGCAACCCTAGGCCCTAGCCATTGGTATGGTAGAAGCCAAGTACTGTATTTGGGGTACATTGTGGGCAGAGGACAGGTTAAACCTCAGCCTAGTAAGGTAGAAGTGGTTCTCACTTGGGGCGGTATTCAATGAGGCTGATTCGCCAGGTTTTTATGGCGATTTTGTGCTGTAAGGCGAATTTCTGACTAAAACGGTGAATCACCCTATTCAATGACCAGATGGCGAATACATTTTAAGGTTTTTTTTGCCATGATTCACCGAGTAGCAATCGCTATCTTTTTATGGTGAAGTGGAAGGTGAACTTTTAAAATAAAGCGTTTTGTTTTTTACAATTGGTGTAAAAAAATCAGGAATTTTATTCTGAGGAGGGGCATGCTATTTTTATTCATGTGCTGTAAGCACATGAATATATATTTAATTAAAAAAAATATATATTTTTTTTAATTTATTTTTTTACACAGACCAGCCAGCAGGGGGCCGGAGCCGAGCCGCTCATTAGATATTCATATATTCACTTCACCCGATCATTACATATGCATGATCGGGTGTAGTGAATATACTCGGTCCCCTGCTGGCACCCCCGGGGGGCAGCCTGTGCTGCCTGGCACCCGGGGAGCCCACCTCTCCCCCACAAACTTTCTGGGGCAGGCAGGGAGACTTCCATCTCCCTGCCTGCCACCGTCCTCAGGCTCCCTGCGGCGTCCGCCGCAGGAGCTCAAATTCGCCAGTCAGGGGCAGCGAGCCCCTGACTCGTTGAATACCGGAGCCGGCGAGGCTCCGGAACGCAGCGAGCAGTGGCGAATGTGCAGCGAATCCTAAACAGGATTCGCTGCACGTCGCCGGTATTCACATTGATTACCGCCCTTGGTCTCAACCCAAATGTAAGATGCAATTTACAGTAGGACATTTCTCGGTCTGGTGAGATATTACCGCAGGTTCATACGGGATTTTCCACTAGAGCAATTCCACTAACTGAATGTCTTAAAGAAAGCCTCCAGATAAATTAGCGTAGACTAGACCAGTGGAAACCGCTTGGCAAGACTTTGTTTACCAAGCATGCCTTGCAAGCTCCTGACTTTACAAAACAGTTTGTGTTGCAGACAAGATTCGGGGCAGTACTTTCCCAGGAGGTAGATGGAGAGGAGAAGCCCATCCTCTACCTTAGCTGTAAATTACTAACCAGAGAGCACAAGTATTCAACTGTAGAGCAGGAGTGCTTGGCAATTATGTGGGCAGTTGAGTGCTTAAAATATTATACGTTGGGACATGAGTTTTTGTTGGTCACAGACAATGTTCCCTCTAATTTTACGAAGGCTTTGTGCAGAAAAAGATATTGGCTGTGCAACTTTGGAAGGAAATGTACATTTTTGTGCGTCACATAACGTATACAGGCCTAGGTTTCGAGTTCTGTTGAGTTAATAAAGCAATTTGAATGTTTACAGACTTCACACACCAGACATATAGACTATAGCAGTGATTTTCAACCTTATTAAACTCGTGACACACTAAAACAAGATTTTAACCTTTGTGCGCTCAGTTGTAATGTCTGTGCGCGGGCTCGGCGAGTTGTGTGCGCGCGCACACGCGCACAGCTTAGAGGGAACACTGGTCACAGACCATGCGTCCTTGCAATGGATGCACTCGAACAAAGAGGTGAATGCTCGGGTGACCCATTGGTTTTTGGCCTTACAGTCACTGAAGTTTGAGGTGCGGCATCATCTGGGGAACAGCGGGAAAGCTGTCATAGACATCCCTGAAATCAACACACAATAGGAACAAAAACCCACTGAGATAATACAAGCGTTATAATTCTCTAACTAAAAATACTTTCTTGTTGTTATAACACAGAGATTTGAATATGACTTCAGGTAAACTGAATGTGTTTGGAACAGTTAAAAATACACTATATTGTTATACAAGTGATTATTTGAAACATTCCAAACTACTGTCAATGGGAAGCAAAACTGTTACAATATATCTGAGCCATTTTGATTCTGTGCTGAAACAGAGATAATGACAGAATTTAACAGAAGAGAACTATAAAGAACTATGAAGACAGACAGGTATAAACCAGCCAGGACCGCCATTAGGGGGGTACTAAGGGGACAACTGTCCCTGGTCTTGCCGCTGTGACAGACAGGTATAAACACAGCAGCTGAAACGGGAGAAAATAACATTGGACAAGAGGATATTAAACCTTTATGATAATTGTTGCAATTTAGGAATATAGGTAGTTAACTAATCAGCTCTTTCGGATTTCAGTATCACTTGTATGCGGATGATATATATAAACGATTATAATAATAATAATACTCAAATCTATCAACCCCAGAGTTGTCACCAGTGGTCTTGGACCGAGTCTCTGAATGCCTATCTGCCATCTCATCTTGGATGTCTTCTCGCCAACTCAAACTTAATATTTCCAAAACGGAATTACTTATATTCCCGCCAACTAAGAACAGTTACCATCCTGACATCTCCATCGCTGTTGACAACTCGATAATCTACCCTACCCCACAAGCTCGTTGCTTAGGGGTCATCCTCGACTCTGAACTGTCCTTTCTTCCCCACATTCAATCTTTCTCCAAATCCTGTTACATGCATCTAAAAAACATATCCAAAGTACAACCGTATCTCACACAAGACACTACTAAATCTCTTATCCATGCACTCATTATATCCCGCATTGATTATTCCAATAGGTCTTCCCAAGAACAGACTCTCACCACTGCAATCCATTTTAAATGCTGCTGCTAGGCTGATCTTCCTTGCAAGACGCTCATCGTCTGCTGATCCGCTCTGCCAGTCCCTCCATTGGTTACCTGTATCTTACCGTATTCAATATAAAGCACTTCTACTCGCATATAAAGCTATTAACCATACTGCACCAGCTTATATCTCTGCACTTATCACAAAATATCTCCCATCTCGACCACTCCGCTCTACACAAGATCTGCGTCTCTCTTCTGCACGGATCACTAGCTCCCATTCACTATTACAGGACTATCATCGGGCTGCTCCCATCCTATGGAATGCCCTTCCACGCACAATAAGACTCTGCACTAGTCTCCAAACTTTCAAGCGTTCCCTGAAAACTCACCTCTTCAGGCAAGCCTATCATATTTATATACCGCACGCATAACCCTCTGAGGCACTTATGTATTATATAGCTTCCCTTCTGGTCCTACAAGCTATGCTATTACTGATGCCTGTCCTTGTGTTTCCCTCCTATATACCTAATAGATTGTAAGCTTGCAGCAGGGCCCTCTAACCTCCATGTCTGTCTGTTGTTACCCAGTTTGTGCACAATGAAATCTGCTGCGCTATATAAGAAACTGTATGATAAATAAATATGGAAAACATCACATCTTTTACTGTTTTTTTAGAAGCTTTAGTGAATGTACCCCTTTGTCTCTGGTTCTTTTATTCTAAGTAACCTTTTGGTTTGCGGATGAACCGATATTAAACAACATTATGTTCTTTCGGTTTCACCCTGCCGTGAATGTAATATAGACCCCTTCTCTGTTTGCGGTCATATTACATCATTAATGGGGATGTTTTCTGCACTGATTCATTCTCCAAACGGTTTCTAAACAACGCCACTTAGTTGTAATCCTTTTAAAGGTTGCTTTATGCGACACGTCAGTCTAAACAAACAACAAAAAGTGAGTGTTAAATTGTATTTCCAACAAAGACAGACTGCCCAAGGCCCCTTGTGGTGCCGCTCGCAGTTAGCTACTCAGCCGAGTCCTTCAGATTCGCCCCGACTTCCCAGAGGGTCCAGATTGTGCTTCCTTTCATCTATTTAATTAAAGCAGAGGACATAATGCTCGTCCTATTAACGTGTTAGGCACTCGTACAAAGCCGGGAACAGGAACAGAGATCCATTCATCCTACTTAAAGTACTCGTGTAATTTTGTTTTTAATATAACAGTACAGTAAACCTGCTGAATAACCATTTCATTCTGGGTCTTCATTCTTCCACCTACTTCCAGCCATCATTCATTTTAGAAATATGCTGAATTTAATGCAGCAATCCGGCATAGTATTGAAATAGGAATGCATTCATTTGATAGTCATGCCTCTTAGCAAATCATTATCTCCTTTTCAATATCTCTCTGGAGGAAAGACAAGATTGGCTGCCAGTCAGTAACAGACTAGGGAACTCTTGCTTGTCGAGTGATAGCAGAGGGAGGAGAAAGAGGGTAGGATGTTGCAGTTCATAGTGAAGTCGGAGAGGTTGTTTCCAGCCAACTGAGATCACTGCTGGGTTGATTTATCAGAATCTGAGGACACGGATGTGCTGTGATAACATCGGCCCAACTCGCAAATGCGATAATTCGCTACATCCTAGGGATGTATCAATTATAGCATGAAGGGACAGAGATGCGATGAAGCCCTGTGATGGGTCTCTTCAGCTGCGACAAATTCCCGATGCTGTGCCACCCATGAGCCCCTGCTGTCGACATTGCTGCTACCTCCATCGCCGACACTCCCATCTCCCCGTCGCGATGACACCTTGCGTTCTTCACACTGGATACACTCACCAACCCCCAGGAATTGACTCCTGGGGCTTCCTCCTACTGTGTCCATGGCGCTGTAAAGTGAGTTGCCACTTCGCAGCATCACTTTACTGCACCGGGGGTCACAGGCAGCAAAAAAAAAACAGAGACTGCCAACCCCTACCAGAGTAGGGAACCCAGAACCCTGGGGAGGTGAGTATAAGTTTTGTTTGTTTTTATTATACACAGTGCGGGGCCATCGGACGCACAGAGCTGATCACACTGCTCAGTCTCCACTTGCAACCATACCATCAATCACTGTTTGGGAAAACTGTTTGTGCTATCTGTGCCAGGCGGTGTAATGCCAACTGCCCATGGCAGTGTTGCTCTACCCTCCAGGCCCATGTTGTACATAGTAACAACCATTCGCAGCCTGCTGGAATCCGCCCCCATCAGTCGATGGTTGCCGACCATCGAATGATGACGAAGGCTCACACAGCAGAGCCTCAGAGCAACCTTAAAGATGCGTATCTGCTCGGGGTTGAGTAGACGGGCAGCTGACATCCGGTGATGTCAGCTGCCGACCCCCGCCTGTCCGTCATGCCTCATCAAATGCTGGGTGTTCCCATATGGTAATGGGGCAGCCAGTCGCCCCTCTCCGCCGCCCCCCCCCCCTGCCCGCAAGGTTGCTTGAGTTCGCCGTGGCCACATGCAAACAGAAATGCGCATGTGAATAGAAGAAACATCGGTCCCTGTGCCAACAAGCGGCCGCTGCGAACGGACACGAATAAGTTCCCATGTTATTACGGGATGCAGTCAAAATCCCGACAGGGTCAAAATCCCGAATGGGTCATAATACCAACAAGGACAAAATACTGACAAGGACAAAATCCCGACATTTAAGATCCCAACAAGGTCAAAATTCCGACATATAGAATGTACAGGTGAAACTGTCAACACGACTTTGGGTCGACAGGTCGCGAGGTCGACATGGGTTTTTTCACTGATTTTTGACCCGACATGTGCCGACAGGCGGTATTTCATGCCCTACCATCCACTAGGGTGTGGTGGGAGAATAAAATAGTGTGCCGAGTGCAGTTGAGCTAATTATTGATTCTGGGAGGAGACCTGCAAAACATGCACTGTGTGGGGTCCTGAGAACCGACTTTGAGAACCTGTCGTCTCCCCGTGCACAGTATCGGGAGACACTCTGGCAGGGCGGCGTTTACCTGATCTTTGGGCTCGGAAGATTCGCAGCCCAGTCATCTGGTCTGAATCGGGCCCTCATAGTAATCTATAAAGTTACATACAGGGCTCTTATTCAGATCTGATTGCAGTACAAATTTGTTTGGAAAATGGGCAAAACCATGTGCACTGCAGGTGGGGCAGATGTAACATGTGCAGAGAGAGTTAGATTTGGGTGGGGTGTGCTGAAACTGAAATCTAAATTGCAGTGTAAAAATAATGCAGCCAGTATTTACCCTGCACAAAATAACTCACACACAAATCTAACCCTCTCCGCACATGTTACATCTGCCCCACCTGCAGTGCACATTGCCCATTTTCCAAACAAATTTGTACTGAGCTCAGATCTGAATAAGGGCCACAGAGGGAATCTGGCAGGCTGCAGAGCAGACATTGTCAGCGTACTGTATCTGACACCAGAAATGATGCACAGCTACTAACTGATGTTCTCGAACGCCTCAGTACCGCCCACGATGCTGCAAGACATGCTAGTCACTCGTCCTTCTCACGGGACACCTGATATATTGTGGAATCATTACAAGTTAAATAGAATCAATTATCTTAAGCAGCACAGAGAGAGACACTGTGATTTGAGACTATGACAAAGACTGGATTACACACTTGCAAGAAGCCAGATGTCACCAGGGCCGGCGCCACCACTAGGCAGGTTTAGGCATTTGCCTAGGGCACCGGCCACTGGAGGGCGGTAGTGAGCTGCAGGCCAGCAGCAGGAAAGCTACCGCAGAGGAGACTGGAGAGCCGCCGGAGGAAGGAGAAGCTGCAGCATCAATCTGCCAAGCGGGTGAGTGCTTTCCCCCCCTCCTCCCACACGCCGGAGCACCCCGTGTAAAACTTGCTGCCTCTGCCTGGTCGTCAGCAGCCAGGCCAGCGGCAGTCTTTGGCGGTGGACGACGGACGTCCAGGCCCCCAGCTCCTGCCACCTAGTCAGCACTCCGCCTGCCTGCCACCACCCCCCCCTCGCAGTCCCCTCTCCCCTGTAGCGGCCACACACGCACCCCCCCCCCCCCCTGGAGCCCGGCTGTGGAGCTACTATGGAGGCAATCCCCCCCCCCCCCCCCGTGGACAGCGCCCGCACCCCCATTGGGGAGAGAGGGGGGCGGGCGGGCGTGCGGGGGGTCACCTTGGGCGCTAACAGGGCTTGCACCGGCACTGGATGTCACACTAAGGAGTAGACCTTGTAGGGCAGCGGTGGCCAAACCTGTCCTCAACAGTTCATGTTTCTCAGGCAACCTATGGATCTATAGTGGGAATGAATGCAGCAGGTTTGAAACTGGGACAGTTAGTAATGACTACAGCTGTGCACCAGATAGGTGATCTGGGGAACATGACAGTTAGTAGTCTCTACAGCTGTGCACCAGCTAGGTGATCTGGGGAATGTGGCAGTTAGAAATGACTACAGCTGTGCACCAGCTAGGTGATCTGGGGAATGTGACAGTTAGTAATGACTACAGTTGTGCACCAGCTAGGTGATCTAGGGAATGTGACAGTTAGTAATGACTACACCTGTGCACCAGCTAGGGGATCTGGGGAATGTGACAGTTAGTAATGACTACAGCTGTGCCCCAGCTAGGTGATCTGGGGAATGTGACAGCTAGTAACGACTACACCTGTGCACCAATTAGGGGATTTGGGGAATGTGAAAGTTAGTAATGACTGCACCTGTGCACAAGCTAGGGGATCTGGGGAATGTGACAGCTAGTAACGAATACAGCTGTGCACCAGCTAGGGGATCTGGGGAATGTGACAGCTAGTAACGAATACAGCTGTGCACCAGCTAGGGGATCTGGGGAATGTGACAGCTAGTAACGAATACAGCTGTGCACCAGCTAGGGGGTGTGGTATAGTAGCCCGACGGTCGGCATTCCGACAGTCATTAGTCAGACGTCGGAATCCCGACTGCACAGCGTGGGGAGCGCAATGAAGCCCCTTGCGGGCTCGATGCGCTCGCCACGCTGCGGCCACCTATTTTATTCTCCCTCTATGGGGGTCGAGGAATGACTGTCGGAATCCCGACTGTCGGGGAGCCGTCCGTCACCCCAGCTAGGTGATCTGGGAAATGTGACAATTAGTAATTTCTACAGCTGTAGCATCTGCACTAGCTTCCAGCAGCTTCCACTTACAGTTGTTATGCCAGGAGTGTGAAGCCCTACAACCGGGGTGGCCAAACCGGTCCTCGAAATCTACCAACTGTCCACATTTTCCAAATCATCTAGCTGGTGGTCTGGGAAATGTGACAGTTAGGGGAAAATTTACTAAGCTGTGTATTCTACTTCACATGTGATGTACAACCAACCAGATACGGTCTACTATCTTCTAGAGGGTGCTAAATACATAAGAAGTAGATTCTGATTGGTTGGCCATAGCAACATCACATGTGAAGTAGAATTCACATCTTAGTAAATTCTCCCCTTAGTAATGACTAGAGATTTGGAAAATGTGGACCGTTGGTAGATCTCGAGGACCGGTTTGGCCACCCCTGTTGTAGGGCTTCCCACTCCTGGCATAACAACTGTAAGTGGAAGCTGGTGCAGATGCTACAGTGGCTGTAAGAAAGAAGCCTTGTTTCCCCAAACACAGAGGCACTCCCTAAAGCGGGTGTGGTATGGGGCTCCGACAGTGGGGATCCTGACTGCCGGTGCTGCAACAGGGAGGCGAGCGCAAAGAAGCCCCTTGCGGGCTCTCTGCGCTCACCACACTGCGGGCCCGGTGGCTTGCTATGCTTGCCACAGGTTCTAGTCTCCCTCTATGGGGGTCGTGGACCCCCACAAGGGAAAGTAGTCCCTTTTAGTCGGGATCCGCCCTGTCGGAGCACCGGCAGTTGGGTTCCCGACGTCGGGATACTGACTGTCGGAGCATCGTCCGGGACCCCCCTAAAGCAGGGCTGCTCATATGTATACGGCCCCTTCCTGTCAATCACTCTGCAGTGAAATCCTCACTGTAGGGCAGATGTATGAACAGTGATAAGGGAGAAGTGATCACTGGCCAATCAGCTCCTAACTGTCCCTTTTTAAATCCCGCCTGTAATTTAACAGTCAGGAGCTGACTGCTCCCTCTAGCATGCAGGGTTGGGGGGCTACGCCCAGTACAGGACACAGTCCCCCCACATAACTGGTAGCTTCCCAAGATGCAGTTGCCACATTTTGCAATCACATTGCAGAAATCCGATTGCGAATACAGGCGCTGGCCCACCATGTTCCAGCTATTAGCGGCTGCGTGTGATGTCACGCAGTTGCTGCAAACAGTCATGAATATGGTCCGGACACCCCACCGTCTGGACCGCACCCACTCAATGCTGCATTGCCATCCCCCCAACACCGCGTTGTTGCCCTCATCATTCAGACTGCGTTTGTATTTTCCAGAATTCAACCGCTATTTTAGGCCTAGCGCATGTGCACAAACAGGCTCGCAAAAAGCACCTTGTGCAGTGCAATATATATATTTATATTTAATTATCTGTCCCTTTAAATATGTGCTAGAGCTCTATAACTTCATCTAAATACATACATTTATCTTCCAGTTTCCAATCACCATAACTTATTCACTGCTCGTTGGCTTTATGACATCAGCCTGTTCCAAGGTTTAGACGCTGCCAATGAGGTGACGTTCCTGCCGAATGCCTTAATAATGTGGAATTACTGCAGTGATTGCCAGGAAGGCGTCCAGCTTAATTTTGTGCTGACACCAGCTCCACGCCGGCTGACATTTGCTGGGTTAGTCGATGCAGGCGCGGCTGCGAGCTGAGCAGGCTGACCTTTCTGTTTTATCTCCAAGGCCCACAAAGTATCAGTAGCTGCTTGTCTTGTTCAATATTGAATCGTACAGCACCTCCGCCGTCCCCTGTACTGCAGCGCAGACTGTACTCCCACCGCATCCTGATTAGCTGTATTCTCAGCAGTATGACTGCAACTCCCGGCTAGTGGACTGTCAGGCGCAGGGGTGATGAGATGGGAGTTTGACAGGACTTCATTTTCGTTTCTTTTCTGATCACTCTACGGCCCTTTCTCCCACATAATGACACAGTCCTCTGCCGATCTTTATTCTCTTTATAGAGCGCAAAACAATGGCGGGCTGTCATTTACTCCTTTCACACCGCAATGCAGGGTCGTACCTGGGATTTTGTACACAGATACATCCCAGCTGAGACCCCTTCCAGACTGGAGGCCCGAACCGGCATATTGCTGGGTTATACCCCTTTTACTCCCAAATCCCGGATCCGACCCGGTATTTGGAACACGTTTCCAAGCCCTCCCTGCATACCACCCTCTGCCTGCATACCACCTCCTGTCTGCATACCACCCCCTGCCTGCATACCACCTCCTGCCTGCATACCACCCCCTGCCTGCATACCACCTCCTGCCTGCATACCACCCCCTGCCTGCATACCACCTCCTGCCTGCATACCACCTCCTGCCTGCATACCACCCCCTGCCTGCATACCACCCCCTGCCTGCATACCACCTC
The DNA here is from genome assembly GCF_055691185.1 of Crinia signifera. NCBI lineage: Eukaryota > Metazoa > Chordata > Amphibia > Anura > Myobatrachidae > Crinia > Crinia signifera. Next base: position 163,734,391 of record NC_139224.1, read on the forward strand.
CTGCCTGCATACCACCCCCTGCCTGCATACCACTTTCTGCCTGCATACCACCCCCTGCCTGCATACCACTTTCTGCCTGCATACCACCCCCTTCCTGCATACCGCCTCCTGCCTGCACACCAAATCCTGCCTACACACTACCCCCTGCCTGCATATCACCCCGCCTGCATACCACATCCTGCCTGCATACCACCCCCTTCCTGCATACCGCCCCCTTCCTGCATACCACCCCCTGCCTGCATACCACTTTCTGTCTGCATACCACCTCCTGCAGCGGCGTAGCTTTGTTTGGGGCGCCCCCCCGCCGTTAATGGGGGGGCGCCCCCCTCCCCGCCCGTCCGCCCACCCGTGCCTCCTACCCCATTGACGCATGCTTACCTGTCCGCGCTTCCCGGCTCCCCTCCTGGCTTCAATTAATTTCACGGACCACGATAAAATGGCCGCCCCCATACCGCAGACAGTTTCAGAGAACAGTCTGCTTTATGGGGCGGCCATTTTATCGTGGTCCGTCTCCATAGCATTGATTGAAGCCAGGAGGGGAGCCGGGACACGCGGACAGGTAAGCCTGCGGGGGATGGGGGCGGGGGGATTACTATAGCACCGCAGCCCCCCCGGCGCCCCCATATGCACAGCGCCCCCCCGCGACCGCGGGGGCTGCGGTGCTATAGTTACGCCACTGACCTCCTGCCTGCATACCACCCCCTTCCTGCATACCGCCTCCTGCCTGCATACCACCCCCTGCCTGCATACCGCCTCCTGCCTGCACACCACTCCCTGCCTGCACACTACCTCCTGCCTGCATATTGCCTCCTACCTGCATATCACCCCGTCTGCATACCGCCTCCTACCTGCATACCACCCCCTGCCTGCATACCGCCTCCTGCCTGCACACCACTCCCTGCCTGCACATTACCTCCTGCCTGCATATCGCCTCCTACCTGCATATCACCCCGTCTGCATACCACCCCCTCCTACCTGCATACCGCCTCCTGCCTGCATACCACTCCCTGCCTGCACACTACCTCCTGCCTGCATACCGCCTCCTGCCTGCACACCACTCCCTGCCTGCACACTACTTCCTGCCTGCATACCGCCTCCTACCTGCATATCACCCCGTCTGCATACCACCCCCTCCTACCTGCATACCACCTCCTGTCTGCATTTGCGATCGCATAAAACAGTGATTCAATCACAGTTTAGAGGAAGCTCACAACCATCAGACAAGGTGTCCCTCCGTGACCGCAGCTTGAGTAACCTTCTCCTTCACCTTCCGGGCGAACACCTTCTTGTGTCAGTCAGTCAGAGGCATTCGCTCTTCTGCGCTGTGATGGCAGCACCCATCCTACGTACTCGCAGAACCCAAATATCAGGCATAATGCGGGTTGGATGGCTTACGCATTGTAACCTGAATTAGCCCCTATATACATATACTAAGTCGGAGATGTCTAAAGATGTATTCCTCACTGTACCAGTAAGCATTGTAGAAATGTTCGATCCGCTCCAGTCCTCTTATTCAGTATCCAGTAAACTGTCCCGCCTTCATGAGATAGGGGGTCAATTTGCTAAGTCTTGGAGACAGATAAAATGTAGAGAGATAAACCAGCTCATAACTGTCAAACCGCCAGTAACATGGCAATTGGGAGTTACTTGACTGATACGTTATCTCTCTTCAAGGCTGAGTATATAGACCCCAGGGGATGGAAGTTCCAAATCCAGAACGTATCACAAAGATAGAAATTTCTCATGGGTGCAGGTGAACCAGAAAACAACAGGTCTTGTTCAACATAACGAATGATCAGGATCTTCAGGAGGTATCAGTATTATATGAATTGGACGCTGTAATATTTTTGTTCAATATTTATTTCTGTAATGTTGGAGCAGATACGTATTTTGTAGTTTTCAATTTTAGCAGTGACGCGTTTCGTGTGTTGCAGCCCTCTTCATCAGATAAGGAATCGTTCTGGTATAAAAATGAAAACGGCTGAAATAAAATCTATAGTCTGGTGTTTGTCTGTCTCATTAAATGACACCAACGCCCGAAACATTTCCACGCTGCTCTATTACAGCTTCCTAATGTTACTGATGCCTTCTCTGTGATATTTGGAAATGTTCTATCATTGACTCTCCATGAACCTCTGGTTAGTCCTCCTTTCAGTCCCGTGTGATCAGAGAGAGAACTCTATTCTGTCGCAGCGCTGTGTGCACCCTGCACATCCCGCAGAGATTTATCTCCAGACCCGCTGCTGGGAGACGCACTCAACAACCCAGTTACTTAATTGTAGAGCCGAACTCTGGGGGGAATATTGCTTTAGAAACAGAAGCTGTTTGATGGTGTCTCAGGGGACCCCATTTGCTAAAGATTTCTTCCATTCTGTCCCTGTGGTAAGAAGTGTTTGATTTAGTTGGATTCGTTCGCGGTCCCGGCCTCACAGAGCGCCAGCTAAGCGCTTAGAAGCGATCAAGGATTGAAATGGAAGCAAAAAGATTATACAAGATTTCGGAGCAGCACAGAAGATGATTATGATAATTTATTAATAACATAATATATTTCTGCAGCTGTGAAAATCCTGGTAAGCGTTAATCATGGATTATATAATACGGTCGCTATAAGGTAGACGTATGCGGACCAGCGCAAGTGGCGATAAAGCGCCAAGTTTATGCAGCATGGAAAGTGTGAAGCGGAAAGCCAAATCAATTATATAGGTGAGGCCGGCGCTATCATTAGGGGGACAGATGTTTAGTTGACCTAAAATTCCAAAACGAGTAACTCATCCAGTGATTTCAATGCCCCACGTGGAACTTTGGCTATGGTGTCACAGGTGCACCTCCGGTCCAATGAGTGGACGTACGGACAGGCTACCCTTCTGACAAGGTAAGAAGCAACAGAGCAGTAGGGGTTGCTATCGACCGTCGATGATTTGAAATTATCGATGGTTTATGGCCGATGTTGAATACTTTTGCCATCGATGTGGGAGAACCAGATGGTTTCCCTACATCGATGGTAAAGGAGAATCTATAATTATTTTCTTCAAGGTGCCGGGACACGTAGAATATCTCCGCCCCCGACACCCAGAAGCCCCACCCCCATGTTCTTTAAAGGTTAACCATTGATACCTAAAACTATTGATGGTTATCCATCACATAGTCAATGGCTGGTTGGTAGCCATCAATGGCGACTGCACTGATGGCCATCCCTACAGCACAGGGGTAGGGATTGAATAATTAATTGTGACTCATCTTTTCTTGTTCTTGCACCTCCCCTTCCTGGTCTTAACCACTCCCCCTTCTTTGGGTGGTCACATGGTTTATATATATCATCTATATTTAGGAGTTCACACATGTTATGCACAGCTGAATGTCAGAGTGGATGTACAGATAAGGGGAAAGGGCAGGAACAGACTGTAACCTCTTCAGTGCAGGGAAGGATGCAGAGATAGTTACTTAGGAATGGGCTGTGTTTGGGGACAATTGCACCAATTGCCCTCCCCTATATCCACCACTGCAGAAGAGAGGAAGGTACCGCTTTAGTGTGGGGGGTGGATAGAGGGGTGCAGCTAGATCACCTTGCACCGGTCCTGTACATACGGTAAACCGCTCTGAAGATGGATATTGTGGGTGATTCAGACGTGCTCATTTCTGCGCATGTGCAAACACCTTTGAGGTGTTTATCCCATAGTGGGAGGAAAGGGGGTGGGCAGGGGGAGGGGGCACGGCCATAGACACACTGCACGTTCCCCGGCGATGCAGGAGCGTCAATGCCGAATTCGGAGGACAGCGTTGAAATGAAAAGTCCATCCAGGCCGGTGAGTGACCATCCAAGGTGGGGCGGGGCGGAGTTTACCTAGGCAAACAAGCCTATCAAACAGCTCTGAATCAGGCCCATTATTTCAACATAGGATGAGAACGGGACAGTTCTGTGATACCCTCTGTATGAGGGGTGCCTGCCGTCACTTCCAAATGTTATGACTCCACTGATGCACATGCACATGTCGCACAATTTATTACGGTATTTATATAGCGCACACATATTCCGCAGCGCTGTACAGAGACTATTTGAACATTCACATCAGTCCCTGCCCCAGTGGAGCTTACAATCTATATTCCCTACACAAAAACAAAGAGAAAAGATGACTCTCTTTTTGGGGCACTCTTTGAATAGTTTATATAATCTATGAATATATGTATTATGACGTTGTAATAGACAGTTTAATTACGTCTGGGTACGTCAGACGTAATTAAACTGTCTATTACAACGTCATAATACATATATTCATAGATTATATAAACTATTCAAAGAGTGCCCCAAAAAGAGAGTCATCTTTTCTCTTTGTTTTTGTGTACAGTATACCTATGACTCTTGGGAACACCACCAATTAATAATATATACATTTGTGTATGATAAATGAATTTATACATTGGTTTCAAATCTTTACAGCAACATTTTTAGTCAGTGCGAGAATTATCTTTCCCTCCCCCCCCCCCCCCTCTTTTTCCCTTCTTAAGACAATCTATATTCCCTACCACATGTACACGCACACACAGACATTCTAGGGTTAATTTTTGTTGGAACGCAATTGACCTACCTGTATATTTTTGGATTGTGGAAGGAAACCGGAGTACCCGGAGGAAACCCACGCAAGCACGAGGAGAACATACAAACTCTGCACATTACAGCCATGGTGGGGATAAAACCCATGACCTCAGTGCTGTGAGGCAGTAATGTAACCATTACAATTAATCATACTGCCCCATATATAACACATGGTGGGAATGGAACCCATGACCTCAGTGCTGTGAGGCAGTAATGTAACCATTACATCATCCGTACTACCCCGTATATATAACACATGGTGGGGATAGAACCCATGACCTCAGCGCTGTGAGGCAGTAATGCTAACCATTACACCATCCATACTGCCCCGTATATATAACACATGGTGGGGATAGAACCCATGGCCTCAGCGCTGTCAGGCAGTAATGCTAACCATTACACCACCCGTACTGCCCCGTATATATAACACATGGTGGGGATAGAACCCATGACCTCAGCGCTGTGAGGCAGTAATGCTAACCATTACATCATCCGTACTACCCCGTATATATAACACATGGTGGGGATAGAACCCATGACCTCAGCACTGTGAGGCAGTAATGCTAACCATTACACCATCCGTGCTGCCCCGTATATATAACACATGGTGGGAATAGAACCCATAACCTCAGTGCTGTGAGGCAGTAATGCTAACCATTACACCATCCGTACTGCCCCGTATATATAACACATAGTGGGAATAGAACCCATGACCTCAGCGCTGTGAGGCAGTAATGCTAACCATTACACCATCCGTACTGCCCCGTATATATAACACATGGTGGGAATAGAACCCATGACCTCAGCGCTGTGAGGCAGTAATGCTAACCATTACACCATCCGTACTGCCCAGTATATATAACACATGGTGGGGATAGAACCCATGACCTCAGCGCTGTGAGGCAGTAATGCTAACCATTATACCATCCGTACTGCCCCGTATATATAACACATGGTGGGGATAGAACCCATGACCTCAGCGCTGTGAGGCAGTAATGCTAACCATTACACCATCCATACTGCCCAGTATATATAACACATGGTGGGGATAGAACCCATGACCTCAGCGCTGTGAGGCAGTAATGCTAACCATTACACCATCCGTACTGCCCCGTATATATAACACATGGTGGGGATAGAACCCATGACCTCAGCGCTGTGAGGCAGTAATGCTAACCATTACACCATCCGTACTGCCCCGTATATATAACACATGGTGGGGATAGAACCCATGACCTCAGCGCTGTGAGGCAGTAATGCTAACCATTACACCATCCGTACTGCCCCGTATATATAACACATGGTGGGGATAGAACCCATGGCCTCAGCGATGTGAGGCAGTAATGCTAACCATTACACCATCCGTACTGCCCCGTATATATAACACATGGTGGGGATAGAACCCATGACCTCAGTGCTGTGAGGCAGTAATGCTAACCATTACACCGTCCGTACTGCCCCGTATATATAACACATGGTGGGGATAGAACCCATGACCTCAGTGCTGTGAGGCAGTAATGCTAACCATTACACCATCCGTACTGCCCCGTATATATAACCCATGACCTCAGTGCTGTGATGCAGTAATGCTAACCATTACACCGTCCGTACTGCCCCGTATATATAACACATGGTGGGGATAGAACCCATGACCTCAGTGCTGTGAGGCAGTAATGCTAACCATTACACCATCCGTACTGCCCCGTATATATAACACATGGTGGGGATAGAACCCATGACCTCAGCGCTGTGAGGCAGTAATGCTAACCATTACACCGTCCGTACTACCCCGTATATATAATACATGGTGGGGATAGAACCCATGACCTCAGTGCTGTGAGGCAGTAATGCTAACCATTACACCATCCGTACTGCCCCGTATATATAACCCATGACCTCAGCGCTGTGAGGCAGTAATGCTAACCATTACACCGTCCGTACCTCATGCATTTCCGTACAAGTCTCCCCTAGGCAGAGGCCACATGTTCCCAATGCTAAACCCAATTCTGACAACAACAATAATAATAATTCAAAATGATAAAACAAGACAAAAACATTACAGCCAGTACACAATTGTGCATCCACTGTTCCTCATTTGTCTATAAATCAAATATTGTAACTTCATAGAGGCTTACTGGCTCTTTAAGGGGTAGTAAAGAATAGTAAAGTGTAATGGGATATGCTGGCGCTATATAAATAAATGTTAGTAATAGGAATAATAATAGCAGTAATAATATAATACCTTTTGGGGTATATTTACATTTATATATATTTATAAGTGCAGATTTACAACAGTTGAGATGACGCCTATAACATCCAATCAGATTCCAATTAATATTTAGTTTATTTTAAAAAAAAATATCAACTTCTGATTGGTTGCTATGGGCAACGCCTTACTCTGGGCCTTATTCTGATTCACTCCTTCTGGCAAATTCGTTCTTAGATGGACAAAACCATGTGCACTGCAGGTGGGGCAGATGTAACATGTGCAGAGAGAGTTAGATTTGGGTGGGGGTTTTCTTCAAAGTGAGATCTATAGTGCAGTGTAGAAATAAAGCAGTCAGGGGGGAAATTTACTAAGAATACGACTACGATTTTTCGTATTCTTAATACGACTGCATACGGCTGTTTTAGCCGTATGCAAATTCGTGTTCCGGAGGGTTATTTACAAAGCAGTCAGATACAACTGCTTTGTAAACTCCGATGTCGTATTCATTCGTATTAGCGGCCATATATACGGCCGCTTATACGCATTTGTATAGGCAGTCAGATCCGTGCAGGCTTCAGTGTGAAAAAAATATATAAAAATAAATAAATAAAAAAAACGGGGCTGGTTCTAAAAAATCAGGAAACCATTGACATAGGGGTTCCCTGTATTCTTTAAAACCAGCCCCAGGCCCGGTTCCCAAAATACGGGGGACAAAATGATTAGGGGTCCCCCGTATTTTAAGAACCAGCCCCAGGCCCAACCAGCCAGCAGGGTAATGCCACAGACGGGGAGAGACTTTTTATACAAGTCCTCCCGGCCAAAGCATTCATCCCTATGATCTGTCACCCTGGCCAGGGGTCCTGGGGGAGTTGGCACCCGCACAATGAAGGGGTCTTCCCCCTCCAGGACTTAACTGGCCAGGCTGAAGCCTGGTGCTGTCCCCGCTGGCTGTGGAGCGGTGGCCACCGGGCCGATAAAGTGTAAAAAAATAAAATTAACCATTTTCTAAAACTGTGGAACTATGAGTCCCAGCAAGCCTCCCCCGCATGCTGGGACTTGGAGAACCACAAGTCCCAGCATGCGGTGCATTATAGTTCCACAGTAAAAGAAATAGAAACAGGTCCCCTATGGATTTCTTCGGACACCGGAGCCCCGGAGCCGGACCCCAGGACACCGGAGCCGGACCCAGGAACCTACCTACGGGCTGAAGATAGGTAAGTATCAGTCTGTGTAGGCTTTGGATGTAATAAAGTTTTATTTTTAATGTATGTGTCAGTGTGTTTTTTTACTATTTCTTTTGAATGGTGATTCCTATTTGTATTTCCCGATGGCGTATACATTCGTATTTGTAAATACAAATACGAATGTGCCATAAATAGGAATACGAATATGCGTATTTTTGGTACAGTAAATGCCAAAAATAAGATTACTCCTAAAAAAATTGTATTTCATTATAAAAAAAACTAATTTTTTAGGCGTATTTGTCTTAGTAAATTCCCCCCTCAGTATTTTCCCTGCACAGAAACAAAATAACTCACCCAAATATAACTCTCTCTGCACATTTTACATCTGCCCCGCCTGCAGTGCACATGGTTTTGCCCATCTAAGAAGGAATTTGCCAGAAGAAGTGAAACAGAATAAGGCCCTCATTCCTCCCTTTCCTGTGATTGTTAATCCCAGCACCAGCTCAGCGTACGAGTTCCATGGAACCTTCCTCCGCATTCCCGCGGTTATACCACACATTTTATTTCAAGCGTCGATCTTTTAATTCCTGAACTGGCAGCGGAGAGCCTTGGAAGTCAGCGCAGCTCCAGAGCCAGACACAAAATTGGATTTTGTCTTTACAAAAGTCTGCACCACAGAAGACTCGGTAACATATTACACTCATTTTATCCACCTGCCATCTGGCTCCATCGGCTTTATCGCTCTGTAATGTAAAAGCGCAGCTGGACCAGCGTGTACGAGCATCGCTCCAGACTACATGTAAGTCTATCGATGGATCCGCTCTTCCTGATCACTGATCTGTAATTAGGTGGCAGCGTTACTTAACACAGCAGCGCGCGGAATTAATGGGGAAAGACATTGCAGGGAAAAAAAATACATATATTAGGTACAAAGATAATAAAACCTATTTGCAAGATGTCCAATCCCGATCCGGGTAACTAAACAATGGTGTTTATTGGTCTGGTGTTTTACATTACAGGGGGTTTTATGAAACGTGGTGATGTTTAATCATGATGGCTGTCCCGTTAGAAGCGGCTGTGTTGTGCATGGAACCAATCTGCAGCCCAACAGTTATCTAATGTCATCACCACCGAGGCACGAGGTTCAAGTGCCTCATACCTTATTGATACGCTGTAACTGCCAACTATATCTAATTTTCAGGCAAAGTTTTTAAACATTAATAATCTCATATATTTGGCCAGATCTGTCACTCATCCCCTGTGTGTATAACGTTCCCGCCCAGCGTTCTACACAAACCCACCCCCCTAGGGAAAAGACCAGTGTGATACACACCACCACCCCCTTGACATCACCTCTCCCCGCCCAGCCAGGGCTACAGTACACGCCCACCATTACTCCACAGCCACCAGGTGACACACCTCCTCCCCCCTCCCCACGACCACATTAAGTAATATTTTACTACTATCGATGGCAGGGTGCAAAATCGCCATCAATGCCAACCATCAATGGCGTCTGCACCATTGCCCATCCCTACTCTGCAACAGCCAAACACCTTTACTGCCCCTCATGCCCACACAACCCTATCACTGCCCTGCCTCCTGTTCTCCTGCCCCGTAACTTCCGCCAGTGGGGACCTGCTCACCCTGTGTTGCCCACATTCCCAGCCTCCTGCTCTCATGCACCCTAACTCCCACCCAGTAAGACTCAACTCAAGTTGCAATACAGGCATCTTTCATACAATTCTAACCATATTTCTCACAATACAAAAGTTCACAAATTAAGGGGGCGCAGCCCCTTACGCCAGTGTGAAAAGCGCCCGTAGGGCGCGATGAATCACCTAGTCTTAAAATATACAGAAACCTCCTTTTCTGAAGATTCGGTGTGGGGCTCTGGAGTGCACTGCAATTTAAAGAAGTGGTTAAGGAATATGGTTTAGGGCAGGCATGTCCAAACAATGGCCCTCCAGCTGTTGTGAAACTACAAGTCCCATCATGCCATGCCACGGTTTTGCTATCAGGGAATGAAAAAAAAAATGGTTGCAAAGCATGCTGGGATATGTAGTTTCACAACAGCTGGAGGGCCGCAGTTTGGACAAGCCTGGTTTAGGGACAGTTTAGTACTTTAAAATCCCCATGACACATCCAGGATGGTGTGATGATGTCCACTGTCATATAAGTACCCCCAACATGAAGCAATGTGAACGAGTCACACCTGTCTGCCCACTGCATTGTGTCTTCCCTATTCCCAAAGTCTCCCAAATCTTACCTCCGTACCTCCATCCTCCTTATAAACCTATAAAGCAGGAACAAAGCTAGGTTTGAGCTGTTGGATTCCACTTGAACAGATATGTGGGGTTTTTGTTGTCAAATGTGTAAAATAGACCAAAATTGAGACTATAATCCTTTTTTACGTATAATGCTCGCTAGACCTTCAGCAGAGTGCACATAATGGGAAAGTAGTAACCAGTGGAACCAATACACCTACTGTACTAAAATGGGAGTTTTATTGAAGATCGGATATTGCCCATAGCAACCAGAATCTACTTCTTATTTACTTAGCACCTTCCTGTAGATGATAGATATCATCTGATTGGTTGCCCGTAGCAACATCCCATCTTCAATAGACTCCCATCTTAGTAAATTTACCCCAATATGCCAATTTTTTGCCCTCCCCTGCAGCAGATGTTGGTAAGGGTGGTGCTTCTCTACCTAAACATGAGGGGCGGAGACACATTCTATAGCTCAACATTTGCCTTTTGCTTTGAGATGCATCAAAACTTCTAAAGAAGAGAAGATATTAACTATAGCAAATAATCAACTCATAATTATGATTTTATGCAATGGATTATATAAATAATAGGTAGATCTGATTGGTTGCCATCGGCAACCTCTCTGCTTGTTCTTTTCGGAATGTGGGGCTGCCTCTTTCACATACCCATACCACCCAATAAAAATCAGAACAGACCCCAGACCAACCGCACTCTAGTCCAAGGTCACACGGTCTCCATCTGTCAAAGCAGGTTGGTTTAAGGTGAGTTTGCATCTCTTGCGGCTGTCTGAATTTGGGACTGTTCTCTGAAAATATGGACGTGCCCGGTGCGATCGTCTCCCCAGAAGGGCCTATCCTACACTGATGAGCAGAGCTCAGGGTTAAACAGTGGAAGGAAACAAATTGTTGGCACAAACCAGGTAAAGCATCGACACCAAGGTCCTCAGAAGCCAATTATTTGCCTATTGTTCCCAGTGAGCCGCTTACATAGGACCAATGTTTCATTGATAATAACCTGATGATGATCTTCCCAAATGACTCCCTGTCCCGCATGTGTGGATCGTTTTATCGACCATAGTTAGATTGACAGTCATTAGGTCGACACTGTTGGGTCGACAGGTGGGTAGGTTGACAGGGTTCTAGATCGACATGGGTCAAGGTCGACTGCTGTCTAGGTCAACATGGGTTTAGGTCGACATATGCGTTAGGTCGACATGGGTTAAGTCGACGGGTCGTCAGGTCGACATGTGTTTTACCACAGTTTTTTTACCCGAATGTTGACACAGTCGACATGGACACAGTTGGAAGTCAACCACAGCCCCTCGCTTCCCTCGCGATGCTTCGGGCACTATTTTATTCTCCCGCCACGCCCTAGTGGATGGTAGGGCATGAAATACCGCCTGTCGGCACATGTCGGCTCAAAAAAACATCGAAAAAACCCATGTCGACCTAATCCATGTCGACCTAACGCATATGTAGATCTAAACCCATGTCGACCGAGACACCTGTTGACCTTGACCCATGCCGACCTAGAACCCTGTTGACCTTCCCACCTGTCGACCCAACAGTGTCGACCTAATGACTGTCGACCTCACTATGGTCGATAATACGACCGTATGCCGCAGTGGCGGCAGGACCCTACACTTGGTCACTTTATAATCTCCCTGTAGAGCAGTGATTTTCAACTTTTTTACCTTGCGGCACACTAAATAAGATTTTCAAATTGCCAAGGCACACCATGAGCTCTCCACAGGGAAAAACACATTGGCCCCCACAGGAAAAATCCAAACCTATATGCCTCCATATAAAAAACAATCACACTGTTTCCCACAGGTAACAAAACTAAAATACATTGACCCTTTACATGAAAAAAAAAGAGACCAGTAAATAACAGTTGAACTGGTGGTGGCTATAAACTGGTTTGGGCATCTGTAGATCTGGGGGCACACTTGGGAGCAGCTCAAGGCACACTAGTGTGCCACGGCACAGTGGTTGAAAAACACTGCTGTAGAGTGAAACAAAAACAGTGTTGGCTTAAGGTGCCCATACACTAGTAAGATTTATCTTCAGATCTGGCTGGTTGGAACAAAATCATGGTTATGGATGAGTGACAGTTTGTCAGTTTTTCAGCATTTCCAAGCAAATGGTCAACTGTTATTTGCTCTCAACCATAACCAGGTTTTTGTTCCAACCAGACAGATCTGCAGATAAATCTGCGTGTGTATGGCCACCTTTACAGTACGTTGTGCGTTCTTATTGGGGAATCTATTGTCTAAGTTATCAAACAGCATCAATCGGAGATGAGCAGCTGCTCGGTGTAGAATAAATACATACAAATGTCAGTTGATCAGTTGAAGCATCAGTCTGTAGAGAGATGACCGATTTGTGCATTGTTCATAGCTGTGCGTAGAGAGCTGGTGCTCTCCTGGTGACTGCCTAGTACAGTGGTGACTGCCTGGTGACTGCCTAGTACAGTGGTGACTGCCTGGTGACTGCCTAGTACAGTGGTGACTGCCTGGTGACTGCCTAGTACAGTGGTGACTGCCTGGTGACTGCCTAGTACAGTGTGTCAGGAATATGAATACACAGCCGGATACTAACGTCACACACCAGTGGTCTGTGTCTGGACATATTTATTTATTAACAGTTTCTTATATAGCGCACACATATTCCGCAGCGCTGTACAGAGAATAGTTCAATATTCACATCAGTCCCTGCCCCAGTGGAGCTTACACTCTATATTCCCTACCACATGTACATGCACACACAGACATTCTAGGGTTAATTTTTGTTGAAAGTCAATTGACCTACCAGGATATTTTTGGATTGTGGGAGGAAACCGGAGAACCCGGAGGAAACCCACGCAAGCACGGGGAGAATATACAAACTCCGCACAGTTAGAGCCATGGTGGGAATTGAACCCAGGACCTCAGTGCTGTGAGGCAGCAATGCTAACCATTACACCATCCGTGGTGACATACATAGCATTGTGCTGTGCAGTGGACAATATATATCCGTGACGGTGGCAGAGGCCGGAGGTCCTACAGAGAGACTGTGAATAATCAGGAGGTTTTATTTAATCATCGGAAGCTTGTGATATAGGGTAGTATAGCGGCAGTACTCCAGCGGTGAATCCCGGGTTACGTCATCCCGTTGGAGAGATCTCCGCCATCTTGCCCTGAAGCTCCGGTGAACTTTTCCCATTTACCCCACATATGGAACTTTGGTTTTCATTTTTTTATGCCTTGTGATTTTAATGTTTTTTATGTGAACATTTGTGACTGCGTATATAAACTTTTTTTTCGAGACTTTTTAATAATAAACATCCCTTTTTTTACCTGGATTATTGGAGGATAATATTTTGCTTCATGGATTAAATATTGAAAATTTAATTGGATGTGATTCCCCCATAAATGTCAACTGGTATCATCATTTAGGCCCTTATTCAGATCTGATCGCAGTACAAATGTGTTCTCAAAATGGGCAAAACCGTGCTGGACTGCAGTTGGGGCAGATGTAACATGTGCAGAGAGAGTTACATTTGGGTGGGGTGTGTTGAAAGTGAAATCTAAATTGCAGTGTAAAAATAATGCAGCCAGTATTTACCCTGCACAGAAACAAAATAACTCACACAAATATAAATCTCTCTGCACATGTTACATCTGCCCCACCTGCAGTGCACATGGTTTTGCCCATTTTGAGAATAAATTTGTACTGCGATCAGATCTGAATAAGGGCCTTAGGGTGGAGGAAAAAAAAACCAAACACATCTTACACAGCGCTGCATGATTTTTCACATCTTTTTATTTATTGTTATTTAATTACTCAACATTTCATTCCAGGGTAAAATGACTGTATAATTGGATCACACAACCCACTTTCTTTCTACATAGAGCACTTAACCTTGTGTATCAAATTTCTACTTCCCTATATGGTGAAAATTTTGCGAGCAGGGCCCTCTGCCCTCTCCGCCTGTCAGTTATACGCCAATCCTTTGTATATTACTGTGTTCCCAAGTGTAATATGCAATGGAATATGATCGAGCTACTACATAAATAAATGTTAATAATAAAATAATAAGCCCCCATTTAATATTTCTACTATTCAGAAGCATTGCCAACAGACATTTCCGCTTCATATAATTTATATTACCCTTTAGCACAGAACACGTCTGTGTATGTTTGGGATCAGAGCCTCCAGATGTGTTTGTGTAAGAGATTAGGCACCAAGAACGTTCTATTTGCGGATATCTCCCATGTTCTAGATTCTCCCTGCACGGAAGCTCTTATCAGCTGGGACCAGTCTATTACACAGGTAGTACACTGGCTCCCTGGGCAGATTGTGATCTGAGGGTGGCAGACAGATATAAATGATCTGTTCTGCCCCTGACAGTGCCCGGGCCTCTGTAACTGATGAGCGCCTTGTCCGATGAGCTGCACGAGTGAATGAATTCGTATGGACAGGGGGGGAACACAAATCTATGTTGTGTTTTCCTTACATTAATGTGATATGATGGATATGTTGTGCTAGATGCCAGTTTCATTCAAGGATGCCCTTTAGGGATAACCTCAGCTCAGCAGTTTCTCTCCTCGTTCCCATCTTTCCCGGCTCCGCTTATTTTCTCACAGATTTCAGCCTTATTTGCTCCCCATCTCCTTCGCCGCCTTTTATTTGCTCCTTCCGGGACTGTCCCGTGACCCTTTTCTCGCTCCCCTTCTCCTCGGTGACAATTCTTCGGAAAGGCTCCAATGTAACGTACACAACAATGTCCTGAGTGTTTCCCTATGGTGGAGGTTCTCAGCTGCAGTCCTCAAGGCGCGCCAACGGTCCATGTAAACCCGGGTTTTTGCCAGGGCAAGCAGTAATTTCCCATGTCCTGTCTCAGTGTGAAAGGGTCTTTGTGAAATTCCCCGGTGTTTTGCCCTGGGAATTAGACACGGGTTTTTTGCAGGGTTTTTCCTGGGTAATACACGGGTGTACGGCAGTGTGAACAGGTTAGACCCGGGTTTTTCACACATGATGCCAAAAAACGAGCTCATTGGGGGATGTAATCATGTGATATGTGACAGCCAGCCAATAAAAGCTGGTTTTTAAACAACCAATCACAGTAATTTGTACAAATTTCCCAACACCCAATCAAATTCCACACACTTGTTGGAAGGCAGACCATGGAAAGCAGTGTGAAAGGGGCAGACACAGGAAATTCCCGGGTCTGAGGTGCAGTATGAAGGGAGTCTGTTCAGCTGAGAAGCTCTGTGTCCCGCCAAAAATCCGGCAAGAAAAACCCAGGATTTTGCAAGGACGGCAATGAGAACGCAGCATGAGATACTAATTATGGGGGGTGATTCAGGGTCATACGTACCTTTCCAAATTCGGTACGGGAACCGATGGTGCCAATCCGCGCATGCGTATCGGGGAAAATCTGCATGTGCAACACCTTCGCGAAGAGGGGGGCGGGGGGCTGACCCATTACAATGCAAGTGCGTCAAAGCTTGCACGTGGCGCAGCTCGTCACATGGCGTCAGTGCCCCGTCCCGAATTCAGCCATGTCCGAGTCAAATAGAAGTCAGTCTACATTGACTTTTATTTGTGAATGGGTGAAAATCATTTGATGGTCGGTGGCAATCGAATGTTCTTTCACCTGTGCGTTCGCATGCGGATGTATGTGTCAGAGTACACATTCATTCACATACAGGAGCTGGACATTCGCACGGCGGCAGGGAGTGGGCGTTAGCTCGCCTGCCGGGAGGCGTTTACCTGCTCGCTAAGCAGCGAAAGAACGCTGGTCTGAATCAGGCCCTGGGGTGACTTAAGGTTCGCGTTTGGGAACCTCTGCACCATGTCCATGATTGACATGGTGCATATACCGTTTACCTGATGATTCCAGCGACCAGGTAAACGTCACCCCGCCAGAGTGAAATCCTGTATCAAGCAAGGCAGCAATAAGCTTGTAGAAATATCGCAGCCGCTCATCATCGAATGATTCCCCAGTGTGTGGTCTGTATGTAGCCCAGGACTTACTCAGCGGCTGTAATAGAATCAGGCTGATCGGGGGAGGAGCTGACATCACATGACTTCCCCTCATACAACTGACCACGCCTGCGTATTACCTGACACTCCCAGATAACAGCCGCTCCCCATGTAATGATTCCCCAGTGTGCGCAGTCTGTACGTAGCCCGGGACTTACTCAGCGGCTGTAATAGAAAAAGTTTGATTGGGGGCGGAGCTGACGTCACATGACTTCCCCTCATACACCTGGCCACGCCTGCGTATTACCTGACACTCCCAGATACCAGCCGCTCCCCATGTAATGATTCCCCAGTGTGTGCAGTCTGTGCGTAGTCCAGGGCCTACTCAGCGGCTGCAGTAGAAACAGTCTGATCGGGGGCGGAGCTGACGTCACAGGACTTCCCCTCAACCGCCTGGAACCAGACATGTGGAATAAAGGCTATCCTCCGACAGACCATAGAGAACTACTAAAGCACCGCCCTACAGTTGTACTACAGCCAGATTGTTCTATGCTTGTGCCACATAGTGCCTCATTCAGGGATAACACGAGACATTTCCATGCACACAGGGAGGGTTCTGCATCTACCTGTCTGATCTGACAGCTGCCTCCGCTCCTACATGTTGACAGCATTTTAAATGTTCCGTTAATATCACAAACAGCTCGTTAGCAAGAGACAGCTTGCTTTGTGCGCCGCTGAATTATTTATTCTGTACACATAAGAAAATTCATCTGAACGTAACTTTGCTTGTTTTATTTTCTTTTTTTTTCCATTTGTCAGAAATAAGGAACTTGGATTCCACCGAGCCCACGTCTCCAGTCTGGATCAAAGGGGAACAGGAAATAAATTTAATTACCTTCCATCCGACTCAAATGTAAAAGAAAAAAAATATGTCTAAAGAGGCCGAAGGTCATTCAAAAAAAGGCACGGATATAACAACGTTCTGAGCGAAGAGGCTGATAGACGTAACTTACGGGATTTGTCCTAGGTTACTGACTGCAAAGAAGAAGGCAGAGAGGGTGGGTTACACTAATGACCTTGAAAGGTTTATTCTATCAGTCCACGTTGCGTCAACACTATGAAGTCACTAAAGGTCAACACATGGAATAGGTCGACATGTTAAATCCTAATATGTCCTAAACCGATGGACAATAAGTAAGTTTCGCAGTTATATTTCTGCAAACTGTTACCCATTAATTCTGACTACGGGCATACCTATGCATAGCGCCACGTACTGTACCTTATCAGCGTTCCTCACGCCGATACCCTTAAGGCAGTATCTTTATCATTAATAGGTATCTTCACACTATTGCAATATACCAGAGATCGCTTCTTTAGCTATGTCCGCTTATTGCAAATAATTCACACAAGACTTGGTATAAATTCACAGTAAGGGTACAAAATCCTTAACCGTATGTATTTAGTCCCTAACAGACACAAAGGGATTACAAAGTATAAAAAGGTTACAAGAGATACATTTTCAGATACAGGACAGGATTCTCTAATCTAAATATGCGGTAAAACCCCCATTATCGGGGTTTTTACCGTATTTTGATATGCAGCAAAACCCCCCGGGTTTTCACTGCGCGGTGGGGGGGGGGGGTGAATCGCTAGCAAAAGCTGGCAATACCCCATAAAAGCCTATAGGCTTCTTAACGCGCCCACGCCGCCGCGCGCGGACCCCCCCCTCACCTGTGTCCGGGCAGCACAGAGTTGTGCTGCCCGGAGCTGTTACCTCTTCCTTCCTGCACTGAAAATCCTCTTCTGGGTGCAGGGAGGAGGAGGAGAGCCCGTCCACCCGCCCACAGCAAAATGGCCAGGTAAGGGAGGGAGCCGCCGGGACCCGCTGCGCATCGCTCGCTCACCGCAAAGGACAGCTCTTAAAGCAAGAGCTGTCCTTTGCCATAATTATTGCATATGTTAGAGCATATGCGATAATTATGGTAGCGGTAGCTGGTGATGTGCGGCGAACGAGGGTGGACGGATGTTAGAGCATCCCGCCCACAATCTTACAATAACAATATACAAGGGAAAAACAAATGTAAGTACAATCAGCTACAGTACAACCACATCAATACATAAAGTACCGTCTCTCACCCGCAGCGCCACTAGGACCAGGGATCTGTATTCAAATATGTGAGCACAGTCAAAGAGGAAGTCCCTACTCCGGGAGCAGCAATATATAGGGTCAAACCAATAAGGTACAATAAAGTTCTTTATTGGTCAAGAGGTCAGCTTTCGCTTCTCCTTATTGGTACAGTAAAGATGCACAGATGGGTCTTTGTTCTAGGCTCGTCCCACGTTCAGGGGTCCCTGCTGTGCAACTGGTCTGAGCTGGATACCATATGTTCCTCTTTCCATGTGACAATATATATATATATATATATATATATATATATAATGTGGCATCCTCTGAGGAACTCTTACGCCGAAACGCGCCTACGTTGCTCACCTGCCTGTCTACACACCTTCCAGACGTCTCCGTGCCCTGCTGCTTCCTCTGCTCTCTGCATAGCAATCCAGTTTGGCGGCGCTTTGGTGGGAGATCCGGTGGTTCCTGACCTGGGATTGTGAGCAGCTTTGCCTTTGGCCTGTATGTACAATCCTTGTGGTACACAGTCCACAGCGTTGATTTACTTAGTACGAGGCTTTATCGTGATGTACCCTGGATGTTTTTATACTTACATTAATAAACGCTTTTAATGGACTATGGAGCGCACCTTTCTTTCCTTTGTTGTCTAGATTTCCCTCTGTGGATCCCAGAGGTCTTCCGTTCAAGAAAGGTTCCAGCTGGGACTTAATTGGACTCTTGTGATTTGAACCCTATGTGCTAAACATAGAGATTATTCTCAGTGGATCATCAGTAAATATATGTGGCAGTCTGTGTAACTCTCTTTTGGTATTATATATTTATGAATGTGGAGTATGAATCTCTGTGTATAACAGATGCAAAAGGGGGAACATATCAGGGTGCTCAGTGCCTGATTCGGATTTGTATGCAGACCTGATGTTTTACGTACAGATCTGACATCTTGTTGCTTGCGCATTCGCGGAACGGATCCTGGAATTTCTGTTGCTGGTTCCTCCAATAATTACTTCCATTTAAAAATGTATCAAGGTTTTTGAAAGTTAAGTTAAAGAAAGGGGAAAAAGAAGAACAGGTTGGAAAACGGTCGGCACACAATGTCCATGTCGACCATCCGAACCTGTTTGCCGACATTCTGACTGTCGACTTTTCATACGACACCTTCCCCATTTAAATTTCGTACCCCCAGCGATCTGTCACATCGCCAATACAGTCTGTTCCTCGTTTACAATCTACACTGTTGACTTTTGCGGCGTTACGCGCTGACATTATTTCAAGATTAAACTTTGTTTGAAGTGTTTGAACGACTCCTGAATTGAATCAAGATGACCTTCATCTTCCAGACGGTCTAGTTAATTTTGGTTCTCAAAAGACAGAAGAACATTCAAACACAGTCTGTGACCCCCGAAGAATATTTCCTACGTAGACCCAATGTCGCATCTTCTTGTATGAACCCAATGTGATAAGCTAGACAAACAGATAGATGTTCTGTCAGACGCGCGCCCGGCCTTCCTTCCCAAGCCTGATTATGCTATTTTCCCTGAGTCAATCCTGTAGGCCTTAAATATAACCGTAGATAGGAGAGAGGCAGAATATTGTCTGTCTCCGATACATTGGCCTCTTCCTGCCACAGATAATTATTATCCTCATTCCGCATCTCTCCAGGTCTCCGGGATGCCTGTCACATGTAATTATGACTTTCCCTACTTCATGGCAAATCCTGTATGTCCGTCACCTGCAAATTCATAGTCTCCTGCTAATAAGTTTACCTCCCAGCCGGAACCTTACACATAACCGGAGACTATGCCAGCCGCTGCGCGTGGAATCATGCAAATTATCACCTTTACGTCTGTGATAGCTCTTTGAAGACAGACAAAACACTCTTGCAGGGCGCCTCCCACCTGCCCATTGCCAGCATGCGCTATTTATTTGAAAGGTTCGGTGCTCCTCAATACGCGTAGACAAAAGCCAACACTTTGCATTCTAAACAATGGCCGCCCTGATTGATCGAACGCGGCGTGTAAAATCTACTTTTCTCAGCATGAATTCTGACATTCAATTTTGGCACAGTGCAGGTGTTACAAGAACGGCTATCACCAGTCCAATTCCACTACACCGGGGGGAAAAAAACACAGAGGATGGAAAACATTTTGTCACCGGTAGTTATTTGATCACAAAATGTTCTTGTGTAGATCTGATGCATTTATCCCGGAGATAGCGCGCTCTGACTTGTCTCCGTTTATTTTCTCAGGCCATTATTTAAAAAACAGTAGTAAGTGTAGCGGCGGCTGGGCCCTAACTGGTGTAATGACATAATTACATGCTAAAAACCAGCCGCTCTATTCTCTGCTAGGCACAATGCACCGGTATTATCCACTTTTTCCGCTGTTAGGTACTTTTGCAACAGCTAAACACAGACGCTTTTCCCGAGCAGACGTAATTGAAGGTTTCTTGTCATTTCAAATTAAATAATGTATTTCTATGTAATTGATCTTTTTTTTTTTTTTTATGAATCACTGCCATTTACTTTATACTCTCACCCCCTCTCACAGGGGTACAAGAACAAAAGCAAAACCCAACACATTGCATACGACATAATAAGCAGCCCAATTAAAGTATATAATCTGTTGTGAGTATTATATGTATATTATGTACTGCGGCCCACATGAGATGATATTTATTTTGTTATAGTCATGTCGTGTCTAGGTAAGGGTTGAGATCGGTGGTGTATTTTTGTCCTGCTGGGAGGGGGAAGTCAGCGACAGAAGTGATACCCTGCTGGGAGGGGGAGTCAGCCACAAAAGTGATACCCTGCTGGGAGGAGGAGTCAGTGACAGAAGTGATACCCTGCTGGGAGGGGGAGTCAGCCACAAAAGTGATACCCTGCTGGGAGGGGGAGTCAGCGACAGAAGTGATACCCTGCTGGGAGCGGGAGTCAGCCACAAAAGTGATATCAGTGGCTTTCAATTAACTGATTCAATCTCGCAGAGAGAGGAGGGGTGCCCCCTTGGGAGCAAAAGCCCGGCGGCAGAAGACTCCACTGTCTCCCAGACCCTCTGATTGGGATTAATATTTTCTGGTTTTGTTACTTAGGAAGGGGGAATTACTATCCAAAATGGGCATAAACTAATTTAGTAGGCAATGTCTAGGTGGACAGTCACTGCGTCGACCACTAATGGTCAACAATGACTAGATAGACACTTTAAAATAGTCTACATACCCATGGTTGACACTGACAAAGGGTTGACAAGTTTATGGACTACGTAGACATAGTCAACATGAGCTTAATTTTAAAAAAAAGTGTTTTTTTTCATACTTTACTACCCAACTGGGCTTAGAGTGGGAATATAATATAATACGATGGTATAATCATTGTAGGATGTTATATGTATAAACAGAGGTGCAGAGAGGGGAGGAGTTACTAATTACCCAATCCCAGCCTGGTTGGAGGGGCCTCTCTCCCCAGCTCAGTGGCTGCAGTGGATTTAGGTAGGCCGCTGCCGCTTCTTCCGTCTGCAAGCAATGCGGAGGTGAGCGGTCGCACTTATCACCTCCCCCCTGGATCTGCCACTGGCTGAGGGTCACACAGCCATGCCCCCACGATTAGACCACACCCCCTTTCATACTCCGGCCCGCCTCGGTGTATAAACATTGCGTTATTTGGCACACAGTAAAGGAAAAAGTTAAGTTATAATTAAAAGGATAATCTGACAGGTTGGTTTAATACAGAAGAATTGTTATCAAGATCTAAAATCATTACTAATGAGCTGGGAACATTTCAGGAGGTCAGATGAGTATTAAGGAAGCAGAAGCGAGTATTTATCCGAGTGCCGTGGACTGCCGGAGCATCGCCCTGCCCTGGGGTCCGAAATTGGGCACTAATTATAGAAATGTATTATTTCTTAATGTAGGCTGATTACTGCATTACTTTTAAAGCAGGAAAGGGATTCCATATGTTTGCTTTTACATGGAGATAGGAGAAAATAGGTCAGATGGATTTCCCAAAGCACATTAAAAATCAATGAATTGCTAAGCCGTCATAATGAGCTTTGTAATATGATTGCTGTATGTGAACAGTTCTATAGAGATTTCAGAGGTATTTTATACAAAGTGAGAGAGAGAGAAGCCCCCCCCCCCCCCCAGACATTAGCAATGTTACAGATTTGTACAATTATATAATAACACAAAATTCTGCAATAGTGCCCATCTCATTGTCCTCATGTATGAGCCAGTATATAGTGTGGAACTCCACCAGGGTCGTACAGTCAGGGGAGGGGAGGCAGTGCTTCCCCCGTAATTTTGTTTAAAATAATACAAAGAATAAACCAATGACACATATTCTGTGTCATAAGTATTTTCTCTATACAGGTCGAGTATCCCGTATCCGAATATCCGTTATCCGAATTATTCCGAAATACGGACATTCCAGAAAGTGAAAAAAAAATTTTTTTTTGCTAAAAACTCACTGGGGACATATGTAACAGCATCACTGGGGACATGATATGTAACTGGCACTATATATGTGCAAGACAATGATTGCTTGGCATTCAAATTCAGTGCTGAGATAGTACACACATTTTGTTTCACGTTTTGAAACCTTGTTTTTTGAACAATTAAAATATGTTTGTGTGTATTTTATGTGGTAATAAAATATATTTGTGTGTATATTATGTGTTTATACAGCATAAATGCAAGATACTTCAAAATACATCATTGAAATATTAAAATATTCCGAAATACGGAATAATCCGTTATCCAAAATTCTCCTGGTCCCGAGCATTTTGGATACGGGATACTCAACCTGTATTATGTTTGCAATTTATGACATTTAAATTAGTTTGGGAGGCACTGATAAGTGTGCCTCCCACTAAATATATGTAAGGGGACGAAGCAGGGGGAGCGGGGCTAAACTGTGGGCTAGAATAGCCTATTTACAAATAATGGGAAAAAAAGCAGCACTTCTTGAAGTGCTTCATTGACAGCAGCCCCTGTCAATTAGTTTCCAGAAGTGCCGCTTTTATCCAGCTCTCCCCTCCCATCATCTGTCCCTGTGTCCCGGCTCCCCTGTCATCTGTCCCTGGGTCCCGGCTCCCCTCTCCCCTGGTGAGTATAATCCCCTGTCATTGGTCTCCGCATTCCTGCTCCCCTGTCATCTGTCCCCGTGTCCCGGCTCCCCTTTCTCCTGTCATCTGTCCCTGTGTCCCAGCTCCCCTGTCATCTGTCCCCATGTCCCAGCTCCCTTCTCCCCTGGTGAGTATAATCCCCTGTAATCTGTCTCCGCGTTCCGGCTCCCCTGTCATCTGTCCTCATGTCCCGGCTCCCCTCTCCCCTGGTGCACCTGGTAAATATAATTTATTTAAAAAAAATTCCAGAGTGGGGGAGGGGGTTCCTCTAGCGTCTGTCAGGGAAGCCCAGTGCATACAGCTCTACCCAGATTCTGGGAGCACTTGCGCACTTTGAACAAGTACCCCCTGACAATGAGGAAGAAAGCCCTAGCAACGAGCATAAAACTCCTGGCAATGAGTATGTATTCCTGGCAACGAGTAAAAAATCCCTGGCAACGAGTATGCGGGGGGAGGGGGGCACTAGAACCTTTTCTGGTAGAGGGGCGCAAAATTTCGAGTTGCGTCATTGTCCTTAGAACAGATATACACCAATTCAGAAGCAGAGCATGTGAAATTTCAGCAATAACTTCTCTACATTCTGTGAAAGAGACTCTCCTCTGCAATAACATATCAGTAGTCATTCTAAATGACTGTTAGCAGCTCTGTTAATAATACAAAAACATTGGCAATAAAGCAGTAAGGAGCTGGGGGTGTAGATGAAGGCTCGGGGGGCTGCTTGCTACCCATCACTGTCCTAAATCTTCCCGCTGCAAAAGAGGGCACGCAGCAGCCGAGTGTAAATTAAATCCTGTCTCTGAGTTAGGTTAAGAACCACTGATAGGAATACACAAGGGCCATTAATCTAAAATCTGCTTCCTAGCCCTCATTAGCATAGAATAGCGCTGTCATTTCTGTGTCACATGGTAGTACGGCGTTATAAACCACAAAATAGCAAGTAATCAAAGGCGCTTCCTAGATCTGCAGTTCATGTTCTTACAGTAACTATACACTAGTGTCAGTGGCATTATAAAGGGATGGGCAGCAGGAATAATATGGAGGCAACATAATAAGGGATACACTGGGGGTGGCGCTTTTCTTAATTGCGCTAATTTGGAGCTTTTAATGAGTGGTACATTTTCATGGGTCTAATGGTGTGTACACACGGCAGGATATGCCGTGAGATGCGAGTCTCAATACAATCAGATCGTATCAGGACTCGCATCGCACGGCATGCATTGAGGGGCACAATTTTGACTATATAGTGCAGATCTGCACTATATAGTCTTGGCTGCCCTCTCTATTTCACTGCCGATTTGCGCTCACACAGGAGTGCGCATCGGCAGCTCATCGGGCTCCCAAGCCCTAAAAAAGCATGCGATCTGGCTTCTCGATGTTCACTATATCGGCAACATCGGAAGCCATATCTTACCGTCTGTACACACTATAATTCAGCAGGACAAATTTGTTCTCAAAATGGGCAAAACCATGCCAAGAGGGTTAGATTTGGGTGGGGCGTGTTCAAACTGAAATCTAAATTGAAGTGCAAAAATAAAGCAGCCAGTATTTACTCTGCACAGAAACAAAATAACTCAGGCAAATGTAACTCTAATAAGTGGGGAGATAAATAAGAAACGGAAGTCAATTAACCTTACATACTGGGGGTAATTCAGGTCTGCTCGCTAGTCTGCATATATTGAAAGCCTATTAAGCAGGTTAACACCGTTAGCAGGGGGTCTGAAACCCAATCCGCCAGACAGATTTGGCCTACGCCAGCATTTCTTATCCCCTGTTAAAACAATCTTTATTTACTATATTCCTTTCCTAAATTGCCTTGTACTGTAATCACTGTTTTCTTGTTTTTGCACATTTATCTATGGTTAGGCGCTGCGGAACCCTTGCTGCGCCAAATAAATAAATGATCTTAACAACATTCAAACTGTATATTACATAGTAGTAGTAGTACGTTTATTTATAAGGCGCCACAAAGTGTCCGCAGCGCCGTACATAGCAAACAAAAAAAAAACAAATTACAAGGTAACGTACAGGGTGTGTAGAAAGATACAGTATAAATAGGGGTATAGCTGGTAGAACTAAAATCAGCATCAGTTCAGAAGTAGGTGTCAAAATAGTCAAGGAGACCGAAGATGAAGTAGAGGAAGGGAAGAACAGGACAGGAGCACAGGTGAGGTAATGAGGTAGGGTGAGTACGTGAGGAAGGAGGGCCCTGCTCATAAGAGTTAACATACTAAAAATAGGTGGGTGGACGAACGAAATACAATAGGATAAGTAGGAACGGAGGGGAACGGAGGCAGGATAGGAGGATCAAAAGAGGTTAGGATATTACATGCCACTGATTGATTTGTACCTACTCCCCTATTACTCATTTTGTGCCACCCCTTTAAAAACGGAACCTTGCCAGGGCGAGGCGCAGACCCGTCACCAGCGTACACACGCCGCGCCCGCGGAATTGCTTCGTTTGCTTTGCATTGGTAAATGCTTCGCATTAAAACGTTCCTGATGCCTCATCCATCATTTTAAAGCATTGCATCAGCTCTGACGGTGGGAAGAAAAAAATCCCCCAAAACATTTTCATTTAAGCGTTAAACCTGTGTAAACTCTGCACGCCTGTCAGGCTCCGCAACACTCCAGTGCTAGTAAAGTATGATAGATTTGCTTCCTAGTGGTACCATGCATTGAATCTTTTTATAATTGGCTCTGGAGCACAAAAAGTGGTGATGTGCGTGCCCGGCGTCTCCACCGGCCATTTATCTCTCCAGGCGTCAGACTCCTCTGCTTACTGCTTAATACCCAGTTCACTTCCAGTGTGGGCGGTGCTGGGCATTGTACATGTGCCCGCTGTTCCAGGTACTGCACCGGGCAGGCTGGAGGAACTCTGATGGGAGTCCGATGCAAATTGTTCTCTTAACCCATTTATCTACAATTCTGCTAAATAGTTCACAGATTCTATGGAGAAACAGACTCACAAACAAGACAAATGTGCCCAAACAATTCAGACTCGCACGTCACACGCCGAATTCATCCCCTTCCCCGATGTTTGCGCACACACATGCGTGTTTTATGGGCGTCCCCATGAAAACACCTAGGGAACCTAGTCGGCCGGTCTGCTTGGGGCGGGCAGCTGACATCACATGACATCAGCACCCGCCCCCTTTCCATCCCAGGCTGAAGTTTTTACCATTTTTTTTATTCAGAAGTTTTCATTTACTTTTATTTCCGAAGGGGAGAGAAATCACTCGATAGTCAGCGAACATCGAATGATTTGTCTTCCCTTCAGCCACATGCAAGGGAACATGTGCTTAGACACATCAGCGCCACGCTGGTAGTTTGTGGCAAGGGCGTGAGCATTCGTTGGGACGGCGGGCAGGGCTTACCAGCTTGCTAGGCAGAAAGTGTATGCTGTCTAGCGAGTGGGTCTGAATCAGGCCAAATAGACGATTGTAAGTTCTCAAAGCTCAGAAAGGTGACGTACGGAGGCAGAAACATGGATTTAACTGATTGTTTTGAAAAAACGAAGGCGTGACCAGGCGGTTAGGAGCAGGGTCTGTGACATCGGCGCTGACCACTTCCAGACCGTATCGGTTGCAGATTAGTGGCAGCCTCAGACTTACATTCGCACAGATGCCAAGTAAGCTCCGGGAATTGCAAATGGATTTACAAATGCGCGGCAATTAGCAATGCATTCACAATACATGCGCAATTTTGCAGTCCGCTGCGTTTTCTCTGCGATCCAACCAGAATGAGTTGCGAATATCTGCATATTTGGAACTTGCTCTTAAATGTTCCCAATATGGCAGGGCTGGGCAACACAGGCCCTCCAGATGTTAGTGAACTACACATCCCAGCATGCCTTGCATCAGTTTCAGCATGGCCACATAGCAAAACTATTGCAAAGCATCCTGGGATGTGTAGTTCACTAACATCTGGAGAGCCGGTGTTGCCCAGCCCTGCAATACGGTAACTCCTGCTGCTCACATTGGGGCAGATGTATTAAGCATGGAGGAGAGATAAAGTGGAAATAAAGGGGACGAACATAACGCACCAGCCAATCAGCTGTGTTTGAAAATGAGAGTTGGGAGCAATGTTCCCTCTAATTTTACGAAGGCTGTGTGCGGCAAAGGATTTTGGCTGTGCAACTATGGAAGGAAATTTTAATTTTTGTGCGTCACTTATATATAACTGGAAAACGACGTTCAGCATTTGTGTTAACTTTACTTCAAAATGATAATAAACATTTAAATCACAGCACACAATGTAGTTAATGGGTGAAACACACATTGAGTCCACAACTGCAAAATGGGACCAGTGCTGCTTTGTACGCTCTGTTGTAATGTCTGTGCGCACGCTCGTCGAGTTGTGTGCGCGAGCACAGCTTAGAGGGAACACTGGTTGGGAGTTGTTTGGCTGGTGCTTAATCTCCTTCTACTCTATCTCTTAACCAGGCTTAATGCATCTACCCCCCCCCCCCCCCCTATGTGTCATGTGACATGCGCTGGAAAGTCAGGAATGAAGTGGAGGGTGGGGTTGGGGGGGGGGGGGGCGGGGAAGCAGCAGGACAGCTGAGGACACCTAGCAGAAGCAAGGGGGGGGATGCATCGAACTTTGGTATAACTCAGTCAGGCCGGTAGTGCACAATAGTGAGAAGAGTCTGCTTCCTTTGCGGAACTTTGGTGCATGAAACTTTCATTTAGTTGCATCAGGACTCATATCTACTATACCAGTGGTAGCCAACCCTAGCCCTCAAGAGCTACCAACAGTTCACATTTTCCAGACAACCTAGCTGCTGCACAGCTGCACTCATTACTCACTGACACATTTTAAAAGATACACAGATGGAGCTAATTAGCTCACTTGTGATTCTGTGAGGAGACCTGCAAAACATGCACTGTTGGTAGCTCTCGAGGACCAGGGTTGGCTACCCCAGTACTATACCATAGATTCTCAAAGCGGCTCATGTTTTCCAGGTCCCCCCGCAGATACACAGGTGTGCTCATTACTCACGGCTAATTATTTCACTTGCGATCCTATGAGGAGACCTGGAAAACATGAACTGTTTGGGTCCCGAGAACCAAGTCAGGGAAATCAAACTGTTATCCATGTGTGTCCCTGGTCAGAGAGATGGTTTGGAGAGTCCAATTATTGTTTGAAAGTATGATTTGATCATTTATACTTAAGATGGCAACACACACGACACAACAGGCTGTTGCCACAAATGAGTGTCCAAATAGGATCCGGCCATTTATCTGACAGGTTGAGTTGCTAGGTTGCTGCCAGTACCATGGTAACCAGTTGATGAGGATGGAGAATGGGTGCGCATGTTGGTGTCACCGCTGTCATCGTGTCTGTTTCCAAAACAGTTCCTAGAAGAATTAGGGAAGGCCATCAAATAGTTTATCATCGATGTTGCCATCTTTACGTTATGGAAAACCATTGGTGCTCTGAACCACGGATGTGTGTTGCTCCGCCCACCCTCATCCTCCCACTCTCCCCAATCCCTGATTGGTCTGCTGCAATCCTGCATCCCACGGTAGTGATGCCCTACCGTGGGATGCAGGATTGCAGCAGACCAATCGGGGATTGGGGAGAGTGGGAGGATGAGGGTGGGCGTAGCCACACACCCTGCTTTAAAAAAAAAACATTGGCACATCTTCGGCAAACCATTAACGGTTAAATCCCTCAATAGGCAATGGCCTTCTCCAGGAGGAATCCCTCAACATCTACCAACGTACAATGGGAAGAAACACATATACAGAATTAACCTTGGCAAATGTAATGGCTCCAACTGCATATTGGGGCTAATTCAGAGATTCAAACCAATGGTTAACGTACATATCAGATGTTATGTGGACTGCGCATGCGCCGGACCTATACTGTGCATGTGCAGACCGGCGCCTGAACTGTCCTATGCAGTACACCCTAACCGCAACACGGTTGACCGACACGATCGTTTGGGGGGCTAGTAAGGGCGAGCATAGCCATAAAGTCAGAAAACAGGGGCATCCTAGTCCTGTTCTCTGGGCCAACATGTCTGTATTTGAATGCACTCTTTGGACACATCTTCAATGGCAAGGGCAGCATACGGACACCGGCCACCCATGGTCACGCAGATGATCCGATGCTGCGCCTTCTATTTATACGAGCTACAGCTGCCGTACGAACCGTGCCCATATCGGAGTCAGTCACACCATTGCTTAGCTTGTAACTTTGGTCAACTTCAGACTCTGATTGGCTTCAGATTCCTGTTATCAGCACTAGAACTCTCGTACACCCACAGATGGAAACCACACAGATGGAATCTCCAAGAGGAACTTTGCATCTGATGGTCCCAGTAATTGGTTTGGAATGTGAAGAGTCTCTCTCTTCCATGTCACCTTGCGTGAAGTATTTGTGCTCGAACGACGGTCCAGTATGGGATAAGAGAAGAATTCATTACTCCCAAATCCTCGTGAATATTCATCGCCGCGTCCGCCCTCATAAATATTAAACCGGCATTTTCTTGATCAAATAAAATCTCGTTTGTAACCGGTGTCTCGAGCTAAAGACCAGCAAAATAATTATGGATTGGCGATAGGCATCAGAGCTCTTGCAATGATCCATCATGTTGTCGGATCAAATGCTGAGTTTTAACGAGTCGCACTGGGATTACATAGAGGTGCTGATTACTTTCAGTGTTTGCCTAGAACGCCTTCTGTTTCCCTTTGAACCTCAAAGATTTACAGAATTTCTGCTTTCCCTGAACATCTGACGGTAAAAGCGTAAATAAATAAAAGCTCCAACCTATTAAAAGGACTCCAAATCTGTTATGCAAAATAGATTTTAGTTGGGCAGGCGGCGATGCCATTTAAACGTAAGTTGACTCAGCAGTTGTCAGATGGGCATAGAGTTTCATCAAAAGGGGCATGTTTTGGGCAAAAAGCCTTACCAGTCAGAAAAATGGAAGTAGAGTCGGATCCAGGCAAAACACCCTGAACCCCCAGCCAGGGATCCCCAAAATGGTTTGATCTGGGTAACCGTGCCTGGAGACTTTGTGAAAGATGGAGCTGGCGTACCGAGGTGTTCTTCCTCAAGGTCATTTGTCACATATATATAGTTTTACTATTGTCATTTGTTTTTTAATTGATTCACAGCAACATCTTCAATGTAATTAAACTGCTGTAGAGAGTGAGATGCTTGTAGCACACGCTTTCGCCACTAGGTGAATGTTTGTGGAACCCTTTGGAGCCAGTGTGCCCATCGACTCTGCAGGGGAAGTTAGCGTCTGACTCCAGTAATGTTTTTCCCCAACGAGTTATTCTATCGCCTATTTTTGGGATAGTTGATTTACACGAACAACGCACTGCTGTGAAGTTCTTATTTGGGTAAAAATGCGTTGGAAACGGTTTTCATGTAAGCTACAAACAGCTTATAAGGAAGATGTCGTAAAAAAAGTTTAGGAATGGTTCTCTAGTTTCAACCGATGTGAAATGTCAATTGACGATCAACCTCATTTTGGACATCCTTCGACCACCAGAATTGATAAAAACTTTATAAAAGATTCAGTAAACCATTCTGGATTCGCTGTCGGACCTCAAATTTGTTCTCCAGGGTCAAACAGCCAACCAAAGTTTTTATTTGGAAATTTTTAAAAAGTTACTTTACGATTTCAGGAAAAAAATCCAGATTGGTGGCAAACCGGTTGAGTGGTTCTTCCATCATTACAGCACACCTGCCCACACGGCACTGAAACCCACATGACACCATTGCCGCACCCACCATATTCAAATGATCTCAACCCATCCTATTTTTTCTTTTTCCCTCGGATGAAAGGAGACCTTAAAATGAAAAATGTTTTGCTGATATTGAAGGGGTGAAACAAAAAAACAGCAAAAGGTACTAAAAGGCACCAATGACGATGAGTTTAAAAAATGTTTTGAGTAATGGAAATAATTTTTGGACAAATGTAGTGATTCAGGTAGAGAGTACGTTGACGGTGACTGGAGTCTCAAATTGTACAAATAAATACAGAGTCGTATAAATGAATCCCTGTTTCTTTTGGGTATCCCCGCTTTACACATCTGCTCACATGGAAATGCACAAAGGAGAAATCATCGATGGTCACTGACCATCGAACGGTTTCTCCAGCCTTCGCTTTGAAAAGTAAGTCTCTACTTCTCGAACCATCTAAAGGATTTAGAAATCTGTGGGACATAGGGAAGGGCAGGGGCGGATTGGCCCACTGGGAAACCGGTGGGCTGGCAAAAAACTCATTAAAAAGGGGCCGGCCGCGCTCCCCCCCTGGGCTAGCTGGGCCACAGGCAGCAGCAGCAGCAGCACTTTGCCCAAATTCAAAATGGCCTGCACCTCCCAGGCTCCAAGCTACCGTTCCCCCTCCACCCGGCCAGCAGAAAAAAGAAGCAGCAGCAGGTGAGAGCCCCCCCCACGCGCGCGCCGCATCACATACTGCCACAGCCCCCGCTCTGAATTCGAGTCCCAATCCGCCCCTGGGGAAGGGGACACAGAATGCTCATACAGTGGATGCGTTGTATTCTTGGATGTAAAACTCTGACATTTGTTAAAATTCCAGATAGACCTGAAGGATCCGCTCCGATGTATCACAGACAGGGCTCATGCGGTCATACATACACAGTGTAATACGACAATTACAGTACACAGACCAATGGAAAAATTCTCAGTTTTAATGATTTTAAAAAATAGGCTACAAACATTATTGAGCTATATAGTGATAGCAGTGACATTTATATTTAACCTGTATTAGCCATATCCTTTCCTGTAGAAAAATGTGAAATGTATTTTCCCCTCCCAATATTTGTATTCTACTGATTAACTTCGTGATTTAGAAGAAAAGCACCAAAAACATAGCTTATCCCCCGTCCCGCAGGCCCACACATAGAAAACGCTTGGGCTAGCTCATTCCAATGTGCCGCCTCCTTCAAAGTCCTTGGAACTTCCTGTGGAAGATCAATCGGTGGAAACAGCAATATGCAACCTGATTGTCTAGCCGTTTTAGCACCAGGCGTCATTTCTTTCAGCATTTCAGTTTTACTTCTGATTTACCTCTTGTATTATTCATTTGAGACAGGCTCCACCTGTACAGTCTTTTCTACATCTTTCACTTTCTTGTGTTGAAATGTTCTATAAACTGGGCAAAATACAAAAGTGCTACAGGAGTGTGCGAAACACGTCACACTACAATGATATATACCTCTAATTTGGCAGGATGAGTTAGAACTTCATTTGCTCCAGATCAAGTGATCAGAAACCGTTACCGGTAAAGTCAGGGGTGAGGCTTGACTGAGTGAACAATGTGGCACCATGTAGTGAGCAACAAGGACAGTACGTGAGTAAGCTTGTACAGACATCTAACAAAAGATTTTAACAAATCGAGTTCACGACTTAACCCTTTGAGTGCCAAGGTTTTTTTTTTTTCAAAATAGGTGTTAAAATTGCCAAGCAAACCTTTTTTTTATTAAACCTTTTGAGTGCCGATGTTGCTGTGAGAGATCCGCAAAATATCAGCTCACAGCGACTGTTCCTTACTTGGGGTGCAATATTTAACTAAACTTCAATTAATTGACTTTTGGTTTAGTCACATTTAGCCTCAATGTATCAGTACGATGAGGACACTTTGTAATATCCTAATATATTCAAGGGTCACATGGCGTCATATTTCTCTGCTGCAATTTAGGGAACATAATTTATTTTTTAAAAAAGCATTAGGCTCTTCAGCAGTGATGTCACTAGTTCCTGATGCAGTGATGTCACTGGTTTCCGATGCAGTGATGTCACTGGTTCCGGATGCAGATGCCTTTTCATGAGCAGAGGTTCAGCCCACAATATAGCCACTTCCGCCATATGTACAAGATGTTTATTAAGACGTTTCTTCTTCTCAATGTCTGTGTTAATCAGTAACTACAACATAGATTTCCAGGATTTTGCATTTCACCAGAATTTATGAGTGGAGGACCCACAAAGGACCCACCCACCCTCTATAAAACCTCCCCATAATGCAGTACATTCTCATTTCCTGGATCCCATATCTTGTGGGTGCCGGACGACTCACCGACATTCGGGATTCCGACAGTCATTACCCCGGCGTCGGAATCCCTGCTCCCTTGTTGGGGTCGTTGTGCTCCCCCCCGCTGTGCAGTCGGGATTCCGACTTCGGGCTAATGACTGTCGGAATCCCGACTGTCGTTGTGTTATACCACACCCTATCCTGTAACTTACCATTATTATAGGCTAGAGTAGGGGCAGGCAACCCTGGGCACTATGGTTGTTTTTAGTGGCACCCACAGGTCAGTAGCACCCACGGGGCCATTTTGAGTGTCACCCGCTGGGTCAGCCTCTTCCCTATGAGGTAACCCGTGCTGTTCCTTTCCTGCTACACCTCTTTCCTCACAGAGGTGAATTTTTTAGAGCATCTCCAAAGTGCATAATCCAAGCGGGGCCTATGTACCCAGCGAAGCCTGGGCCTCTAATGACTGAACTCTGCAGCAGTTAGTCCAGCTCATAGTCGAGCAACACTACAAAATTCTCCAGACTGGAAACTACAAACATATCCCGGGCAAACTTGCAGGAAAGCTACTGATATAATCACCCCTCAAATGATAATGTCGACATGGATTTTTTTTATTTTTTGTGTAGTGCATGAGAAGAAAAATTTTCTTGTCAACGTTTTGCTAATGTCGACCTGTCATCCGGATACCGTATGTGGAAGTCTAGGTACACACACGCCATTTTTGTGATAGTATGGCCGCCATTTTGGTTCGCAGAGTTGCGCAAATAAAGTTCCATACCCGAGTATGTGTGACAATGTGGACCAGAAGAGTAGACATACTATCACACATAAATTCATAATAACACACTTACACGAAAGGAAATATAGTTAAAAGGTTTAGAACGCCACACATAGCTTAGTTAGCCCTGCACACAGCTGTCTGTATCGTGTTTAGTACCGTTCCGCTCAGCTCATCATGCAAAGTATTCCGGTCATTGCGAATATTTCGCAATGTACACTGTCCGATAGTTATGGACTAAATCCATATTCCAGAGACAGTTTCTGTTGTAAGTAGTTAACAAAGGAAACTAGCTCAAACCGGTTCTTATCCTTGCTGACGCCGAAACCACCAAACAAAGGACTCTTAAAGTTCACTCCCCTGCACCTGGTCAGACCAGGTACAGCGTCTAACCTCCAATTGCAGTGGACCGGACATATGATCTCTGGCCAATGAGAATGGCCTTTGACCTCCCCCTTCTGACCCTATAAGATAGGCGACACAGAGCAGCCAGGGTCTTTTTCGGCACAACTACTTTCCCTGGACCTTCCTACCGGACTATCGCTCATTCCTGAACGATAGTGAGCTCTGACCGGACTGCTTTTCACATACTAGATGACCACGGTAAACGGTTGCATTTATCACGGTATTTATCCTTGTAGTTATTGTTGGCTCATTGTGTCTTGTATTTGTATTCTTTCCCCTTAGCAGAGAGTGTTTAGTATTCATTGTTATTGTATTGTATCACTTGTTATACCTGTTTATTCTTAATTCTGTAACCCCCTTTTGTCCATTAGGGACTTTAATACAATCTCTTTATGGAGTTCTAACCTCCTTATTTCTATTCCGTGGTCGTGTCTAGTTATTCGCATAATAGCGATAAGGTACATTAAGGACTCTGTCCTTACATTGCGGACTCTGTCCTTTAAGGTATATTCTCACAATTGGAGACAAGTCCTGCGAAAGGATCTCTTATTAAGGTATCGGTTCTTGGTGTATAACATACAATAGACTGTACGCTGCGCTGCGCTACGTTTTGTTCGCACGCAGTTAGGTATAAAGGGTAAGCAGGTTACGGACACATTACGTAACCTGCGCTTTCCACTTATTGTATCTCTGGTCATAGTTTAATCACCATTAACAATTGGGGGCACGTCCGTCCGCTCCACATTCCAGAACTCAGTACCAGGCGTGCGACCCGACCTATACCAGCAAAAGGGTGGAAGTATTATCCATTGCTGGATAGGCCAGGTCCGCGGCGGTGCGGGGTTCGGGAAGTGCTAGCGCTGAACCCGGAGTACAATAGGTGAAAGCCACGTGTTTTAAAGTATATCATACCTAAGTGTTTAGTAAACTGTACTTCTGCCTGCCACAAGTAGTTTAACGGGGTATAGTGTCTTGGGTTGCTTGTTTATTACAGTATATGTACCACGTGCGATAAGGTTCGCACACGTGGAATCTGTGTTTATTATAGTACATAGAGGATCCCCTCTGTGCAAAAACTATAATTGTTTATTGTTAGCTACCGCAAAAACAGGGACTCCGCCACGTGGCGACAAGTCCTGGGCCTTTTTGCAGTAACGTAAAGCGTCTATTGTGTATTACGCAAGGTGCGCGCGCACGTGCCCACATCGGGAAAGTTTCGCATCTTTGTACGTGGTTTACGGATTAAGTGCGGGATTTATTTCGCATCTTGATACGTAACTCTCGGACAGAGTTAAGGGATTTATTCCACATTTAGGCGCAATTACTGCGTATATCGAAACCCGAGCGCAACCTTGCAAATACACTATAGAACACGTGGGTGGCCGATTCATCGGCGGCCTGTGAACAAGCGCACGTACACACGTGGCTGTTCATTGGTACTGCACACGCAGCACACATAGGAAGAAGTGAACAGTATTTAAACCACTAGCTTTATTTAAACAGTATAGTAATATACTGCGAATGAAGCGGTGATTAAGAAAAGAAAATAAGGTTTTCTTTTTGTTCATTTTCTCATAAGCAAGCAACTCAAGCATTATTTTAATAGATTCCTATAGTTTATTATAAGGGATTTATACCTGCATAAGAATCTAGTGAAAAGCTACCAGCCTGGGAAAATTTTCTGTACAGAAATATTTCACAAATTAGCATAAGACCAAGGTGTAACTAGCGCCCAGTGTGAAAAATAACTGAGGCAAACGGGTGTGTGACGGCACGACTCAGCGCAGTGTAGTCCAGTGTAGGACAGTCCAGTTAGGACCGGGTTCACGTGACGACGTGCCCATAGGAACTGCCCCTTCAGTGGAATTAATTCCGCTAGGAGGGTACAAGAAGATATATCGGAACGCACTTGTTTCCGATTAGCTACTTTAGAAATCCGATTTTTGGGGGTATAGGATAGCAAGTTTGTTATACCCTGGAAAAATTGTGCCGCATCAAGCAAGTTGGCTAGAAGTTCGCTGCTAGTTGAGAGCTTGGTGATTGAGTATCATACCTCGCATTGTGGGCTCTTCGCTTGATTGCGTCGAAGTGTCGCTGTGTGGAGAAGTGAGTGTTTGGGGAGCTCTCAGATAATTAATAACCCACCGATTATCTATTAAGCTGTGAACGTTTATTCCTGTAACTATGGGTAATAACGGGTCACGCTGTGATAACGTGCAGGATAGGGAGGAAGCAAGCCGGCCAAGAGGATCGGCTGCTTTTATTATGTGCAAGAAGCACGGTGAACTCGCAGTTGTTTACCAAAATAAATGGAGAAAAATGACACAAGGCAGCAAGTTAGAATTTCCCAGTGTTGGTAGCTTCGATCCAGAAATCTTATCGGCAGTAAAAGATGAAATATGCCTACTCTCCAGTCGTAAGGAGAGAGTGAAGCATATAGATATTCTTAAATTGTGGCAGAAGGAAGGACAGGAACAATGGGGAATCAAAGGTCTGGCAATACCGGACACAATCAGCCACAATAAAAATGCAACCGTTGCCGCAATAGAATCAGCTCCCCCACCCCCATATGTGCCGAAGGGGTTAATGTCTCATAAGAAAGACCTAAGTAATAATGCAACAGTTACTAACTTGTATCCTGTTTTATCCCCTTATAAGGAAACCCGAGAGGAAAACGAGCAGCTGTTGGCACTGGCCGTCTCCCATGCACTTAATATGCTTGAGGGTAAAGCTCAACCCACTGCTGGGGCTCCAGCACAGGAGGAGGAGGCAGCTGGTGCCAACGGCATAGAAGTGGACTCAGGTAAGGATGCACTACACAGCACAGACACAGACGACTCCCAAGCAGGTCCCAGTAATGCAGAGGTGGTACAAACATACCCTGTACGCACACTGGAGGTTCCCTATGGTAAGGCAGACAGAGAGGGTGTGATACCTACCAGAAAGATGACCATGCTAAACCCATGGACACGGTTAGAGCTGCGGTCCATCATTACAGATTTCCCTGATCCTAGGAAAAATCTGGCTCTGTGCCGGAAATTTGTAAGGGATCTGGGAAACTCTGATGAGCCCACCAACAAGGATTGGAGAATCATGTTGAGGGCCTGTCTCCCCACTCACATTGACATCCTGAAATTCATTCAGGATAGTGGATTGAAAGTGGACAAGGAGATAAATGATGACATCAACCAGGAAAATATACGCCAAATCAACTTACAGTTGGGAGTGTATTTTCCTGCAGCAGTGGAATATAGCAAGATATTCTCCATTCATACACCCTCCCGCCCTCTACGGTCAGCTGACGACTGTCGTCTCTCCTCCACCCTGATCACTGCTTCCCATGCTAGAGTACAGGACTTTGCCCGTGCTGCACCCCTTCAGTGGAACGCACTCCCTCGCTCCATTAGACTCTCCCCGACCTTGCAAAGCTTCAAACGGGCACTGAAAACTCACCTATTCATCAAAGCGTACCCTTCCACTGCATAAACCAGCTGGTTCTCCGACCCCTTGCCTGTTTCCTGTTTACATCCTGCTATCTAACCACCACCCCCTCGCTTGCACCTCTTGTAATCTGTCTGTCTCCCCTTCCTACTAGATTGTAAGCTCCTCCGAGTAGGGCCCTCTTCCCTCCTGTTGTCAAAGCCCACTTCTCTTCACATTTCACTCACAGCTCTCCTTTACTCCAACACTCAGTGACCATCTTCATACTCATCTCCATCATTGGCCTCAAGCCTCTAGTTGTATGTTGATTGGGTCCTCACTACTTACATTTAAGCTGTAATGTGTATTGAACTGTGGTGCTCTTTATTTGTACTGTATTTTTGTTATTTATTCAATGTTATGCCAAGTTTTGTCTCCCTGTATTGTTCCTTTGTACGGCGCTGCGAAACACCTGTGGCGCCTTATAAATAAAATTATAATAATAATAATAATAATATTCACTATCAAACAAAAAGATGGTGAAGTAGCTAGCGAATATTTCAACCGGAGTTTGATGGCGGTATCAAAATACACTGGTGTCTATAAACCTAAGGACGACCCCCACTTGAGGGAGCTGATTGTGTCTGTGCTGGTGGAAGGGCTTAACGAAAACCTGAGAGCCAGAGTCCAAACTTCCTTTCCAAATTGGCGTGGAATGACAGTAGACGCCCTACGGGAATCTGCTGTGGACCACGACCGCAACATTAAGAAGCACAGGGAACTGCAAACTGACAAACTGATGATGGTTAGCATCCAAGCCCTTACTAATGCCCCAAACAAAGCTGCCTACCAACGAAACACCAGGGACACAGGTAGAAAGCCAATTATCTGTTACAACTGCAATAGGAAAGGTCATTACTCAGCTCATTGTAGGTCAGGAAACCCCAGGAGTTATCAAGACACATAAGCGAGAATGGGAATCTCACAAAGGTGAGACACGGAGATACCCAGCCCCTAGACAATGGGAGGAGACAGACAGGTCACGCAACATGCCTCCTCCCCATCTGATGACTGACACTGTGCTGAGGGCAACCCAGGTCAGACAATAGGAAGCAGGTCATACCTGCATCCTACAACCAGTTAGACTAATTCAATACCTTAGGGAGGAGCCTCAGATATGGGTAAGTGGAATAGTTTAAATATAAAGTTTTTTGTACCTAACCCGTTAACAACATTCCCTCCTGGTCTAGGTTGTGTCAAGCAATTAGTAGCAGCAATTGGGGTAACAGGAAAAATACAGCATTACCCACTGACGAAACCAGCAGATGTTACAAGCGGGCCTCTGCATACCAAACACTCTTTTCTGTTGGCTGCAGCGGCCCGACTAACCTCCTGGGTAGAGATTTACTATGTAAAATGGGATGTGTCATCTATTGCACCCCTGATGGGGTATTTCTGGACACTCCTAGAAATCTTACACAAGAAGTGCAAGATATGCTGGACAGTCCTCAGAGGCTAATGTTGTATTCCACTGTTATAGAGTCAAATCCATCTAAGGTAGCTAAAAACTACAGCACAAATACCGAGTTCCCTTTGAACTAAAGATGGGAAGGACACAGGATCAATGGCAACCATAGCTTCAATAGAAACCCTGTTAAAAACAGAAAGTATAGCGCCCCAAAGTACAGCTTCACCATTCGAAACCTGAGGTTGAGCTGGGAAAATACCCAGTGAAATAACAAGGTTCCCAAAAGAGAACTTTTAGCTAAATACCCCTAGACACAGCCCATAGTCACAACCACACTGGGAAACAGAAAGAAAGGGAGGGCTTAAGAAGCAGAACAGGAGTTGAAAAGGGTAAGAACCAAATAGTTGAGAGCCAATTCCCCCATAGTGCTAAATCCTGGCGTCCTCAAAAATAAAAGAAAAATGTTTCTGTTGAAAATAAATGTACACATTACTGTCATTAATATCTTCTACCCTTTTTTTTTGAGTTTTTCTCTCTCTCTTTTTCCAATTTTTTCTCCTTCCCCTACCCTTCTGTTCCAGAGACCCACAAATCATAGAAAAACAGTTCGAAGAATCTGTCGCACCCCCAGCAGAGAAATACCATTGTGAATATGCGGTACCCTGTAAAGCAAGTAGTCACAATATAGATATTTTTCAGTAAATTTTGAACAAAGTCCCAATAACTGTAAGCATTACTCCTAATGTTACCCAGGGCAACCACAGCCACCATCTTGTGAAAAGCAGTCCAAGTAATACACAAAGCATTTCCCTTCTACAAAGAATGAAAAGGGTTGTAAAATGCATTTACATATAAATAGGTGCAATCACAATACCCATGTCTTCACAGACAGATGTGGACAATAAAGAAGGAGAAACAGGCCTGATTACAGCTTTTTGCCATGGGTAAAACTGACACAAGAGACCATGTGATTTAGAGTATTAGACCTGCTGAGGGGGCGACAGATATAGTGACGTAAGAAACCTGGTGATGCCAGCCTGACCAATGTCGTACTGCAGTGTACAATTAAAACCCTATTACTTAAGCACTTCATATTTGTCTACACAGTGTAGTTGCCATAGCACTACTGGTAAACAAAACTGAGAATGTGGTGTTGGGGTGTGTTCTAACTGTTTATGCTCCTCGTATAGTCTGGACACTCCTAAAATTCTGCCAAAACATTTGAAAAATATTCATCAGCCAAGTTCACTAAATGGGAACTTGCATTGATGTTACCATGAAAAATGGGTAATATTGTAAACCCAGCAACACTCTTACCAGGTGTGCCCACTAAGGCACAAAGGGTGGAGTGGTGCTGAGGTTGCTGGAATAGTGGAATTTAGTGGGAGCCGAGATGAATATGATTGCATGACATGTTTGAATCAGACCTTTGCAGCATGCCCCCAAAGGGTGGTAACAACCCATTGGAAGAGGTAATTCATTTTTGTTTTTTTTTTCTCGTTCTTTCCACAACACCGAGAGGGAAAATTGTACACTGGCTATACTGTAATAGATGGAAAAGGCATAGTAGAGGCTGAACCCATTGGACATCTCACTCAGCAGCAGCAGTCTCATTAATAGTACTGCGAACTGAGAGAAAAAAAAAAAAAACAGTCAATATTCATGCCGACTCCAAGTATGTTTGTTGGGGTAATACAAAAGATCTTAGGCCCTATGGCGCCTCAGATGTTCTGTTTCAGTAGCTGGCACTCCAGTGGCGCAAGCGTTGTAAGTTTAAAAGATTCTTGACAATCATACAGCTGCCGGACAGAGTGGCTGTTATCAAGTGTAAAAACCACATCCTCAATGAGGATTCAGTGTCACTTGATAATGAACATGCTGGCAAGGCAGCTGGGTGAGCCATGCGCTCTGCGGATAATGTTTGTGTTCCCCCTATAAATGTCAGTATATTCACATAGTAATACAAGATTTGTGTCCCCTGCAGGAGAAGCAGTCTGGAAGCCGAAGGGATGTGGACAGGAATAGAAAGATGGACAAGGAAAACCAGTGACTCTGAGAACATGCCAAACTGTCAGGACAGAGATAGCCCATGGCCTGACTTGTCTTGACAGGGAAGGTATGTGGAAAAAAATTAGTCC
This sequence comes from Crinia signifera, assembly GCF_055691185.1. Taxonomy (NCBI): domain Eukaryota; kingdom Metazoa; phylum Chordata; class Amphibia; order Anura; family Myobatrachidae; genus Crinia; species Crinia signifera. The sequence goes on from NC_139224.1 coordinate 163,776,089, forward strand.
GAAATTACTGGTGTGGCCACAGACAGGTAAGACGACAGAATCATGCCTTACTTGTCTGGAGGAAAGAAACTGCAACGGCTGTTCCCACAGAGCCATCTCCACATCCCTCCTCCAGCAGGATCCTCTGCAGGTAATACAAAAAATTGGCTTTGCACAGTCCACTCTAGAATCATTATAGTTATTTATTTATTATTAGTTTTTTATGTATATATATATATGTAGGTGTTGACGTTTGTGTGTATAGATATGGCAGCCCAGAAGCACCCTTGAGTATGCAAATATATATATAAAAGGTTTAAGTCATGTGTGAACCTTTAGGGACTGATGGTACACCCCATAAAACTCCTTTTGTAATAGTAGAATCACTCTCAGAACCCCACCAAAATTTGTCCCCATCGAAACATTGCTTGGCGGGCAGCTACAGGTTATGGTAATCCCACAAGAAGATCCTAGACCACAAATGCAAGTGATGTATCCACACCTGGAAAACTGCAGCAAAAGGACTTTGTTGACACCTGTTGTGAACTGTCATAACCATGAACCAGGAGATGTTGTTGTTGTTTCCCCTGCTTTGCCATATACAGGTTGCTTGATAGACCTTTGGAAAGAACCACCCCAAAATCTTGTTGACCAGCACTACCTCAATAACAAAGTCGCAGAGAGAGAGATTCGGGTACGTTCGTCCTACTGCCAAAGGAACTGAAAACCAGAAGGTCCTTACACTCGAGGGCGAAAGAAAGAAATCGCTAAGAGGCACCATTTCGGGAGGACTGGAGAGCAGCTAAGGTCAAGCAACCTGTACAAGCTACAAAAGGGACTGTGACACACCCCACTGGTAACAGGTTGAAAGGATCACTAACAAAATTTTTCCTTTCTCAGTTTTCTCTACTGTTGTGGGTCCTATTCTTGTCTTTCCCCCCCCCACTATCCGTTCTCATCTTCCAAATCAAGGATACCGCCGCCGCCCTGCTGCCAGGCATTGGACGGACGATACAGAGTTCTGAGAGTGTGTTACCCATCCCAGCTTAGGTCAAGGTAGAATCTATAAACTTGACACCTTACCCAGGACCGGATGTTTTAATACCATCATACTTAAAAGCATATCAAAAAGAGAGACAACAAAGAGTTCAAGAGTCTGTTGTCACAAACAATACCTACCAAAGGATGCCATATCTGAAGAACGTGTATATGTTGTAACCACCCCTGTTTTTATTTTTATCCCAAAAATTGTACATTATCCTTCGTGACCCTGAGTAGATTGTTCGATAAATGCGGCCCATCGTTTATCCATGATCCTGGATCGGCCGAGAGCAGATGGTTTACTCCCCTTATATGTTTATTTCATGTATCCCAATTTCTCTGTTAGGATTATGAATTTCTGTCTTGTCGTGTGAAATATTTTGTAATGTAACAGTTTTATATTTACTGTTAAAGGGTGGACTGTGGAAGTCTAGGTACACACACGCCATTTTTTTGTGATAGTATGGCCGCCATTTTGGTTCGCAGAGTTGCGCAAATAAAGTTCCATACCCGAGTATGTGTGACAATGTGGACCAGAAGAGTAGACATACTATCACACATAAATTCATAATAACACACTTACACGAAAGGAAATATAGTTAAAAGGTTTAGAACGCCACACATAGCTTAGTTAGCCCTGCACACAGCTGTCTGTATCGTGTTTAGTACCGTTCCGCTCAGCTCATCATGCAAAGTATTCCGGTCATTGCGAATATTTCGCAATGTACACTGTCCGATAGTTATGGACTAAATCCATATTCCAGAGACAGTTTCTGTTGTAAGTAGTTAACAAAGGAAACTAGCTCAAACCGGTTCTTATCCTTGCTGACGCCGAAACCACCAAACAAAGGACTCTTAAAGTTCACTCCCCTGCACCTGGTCAGACCAGGTACAGCGTCTAACCTCCAATTGCAGTGGACCGGACATATGATCTCTGGCCAATGAGAATGGCCTTTGACCTCCCCCTTCTGACCCTATAAGATAGGCGACACAGAGCAGCCAGGGTCTTTTTCGGCACAACTACTTTCCCTGGACCTTCCTACCGGACTATCGCTCATTCCTGAACGATAGTGAGCTCTGACCGGACTGCTTTTCACATACTAGATGACCACGGTAAACGGTTGCATTTATCACGGTATTTATCCTTGTAGTTATTGTTGGCTCATTGTGTCTTGTATTTGTATTCTTTCCCCTTAGCAGAGAGTGTTTAGTATTCATTGTTATTGTATTGTATCACTTGTTATACCTGTTTATTCTTAATTCTGTAACCCCCTTTTGTCCATTAGGGACTTTAATACAATCTCTTTATGGAGTTCTAACCTCCTTATTTCTATTCCGTGGTCGTGTCTAGTTATTCGCATAATAGCGATAAGGTACATTAAGGACTCTGTCCTTACATTGCGGACTCTGTCCTTTAAGGTATATTCTCACAATTGGAGACAAGTCCTGCGAAAGGATCTCTTATTAAGGTATCGGTTCTTGGTGTATAACATACAATAGACTGTACGCTGCGCTGCGCTACGTTTTGTTCGCACGCAGTTAGGTATAAAGGGTAAGCAGGTTACGGACACATTACGTAACCTGCGCTTTCCACTTATTGTATCTCTGGTCATAGTTTAATCACCATTAACACGTAATAACGGTGGTAGCAACCAAAAACCATTTTGGTTTGTAATGTTGAGCGTCAAAGACAATAATCTGCCCGGGGTTTCAGAGTTACAGAAAATGACCCACAAACCACATTCATTAGAAACCTTCTCCAGTAGCCTCTTTAAAACTACGATCATTGCAAAAAATATATATCCGTAGAAAACCAAAGAAGATTTTTCTATTAAGCCACAGCCGGGAGAAACACACCGACATCAATATCATATTGTGGAGAGCGGACCATCACGGGGAATGCTCAATGTTGTAAAACATTTCCCATGGTCGACGGAGATTTGTGAAATGCTGACTAATCCACTAAACCGCTGGGACTGCAGAAATGAGAGAGACTTGTTTATCCACCTGTACAGGAACCAGGTCTCCTGTTATCACTGGGCCATCGTGGCCCCTGTGGGTCTGGAGCAGATGCTTCACACTCAACTCGAAAATGTACCTTGGGTCGACAGCGGGAAGCTCGGAGCAGTTGCAAGACTCTCGCAGTTTGATGGCCTGAAAAAAGGGAAAGTTTAAGACAGTGTCATTTACAACAAATGATGGTACACAACTGGGGCTCAACGACTGCATTACCGTTATTCAGAATCAAACAATTTAATCTGTGCCGGTGACGCCCGTGTCGTTCAGTTGTAAGATTGTTAAGCGTTTAACACACATTATGGTGCCCATACACAAGGGCAAGATATGGCATGAGATAGGCCCGCCGGTCGAAACCCTTGTCGCCTTATATTATGTGCGGCACATAATATCTATTATTGCATTGCATGTGTAGTAGTAGTTCATTTATTTATAAGGCGCCACAAAGTGTCCGCAGCGCCGTACACAGCAAACAAAAAACAAATGACAAGGTAACGTACAGGGTGTGTTGATAAAATACAGCATAAATAGGGGTATAGCTGGTAGAACTAAAATCAGCATCAGTTCTGAAGTAGGTGTCGAAATTGTCGAGGAGACTGAAGATGAAGTAGAGGAAGGGAAGAACAGGGCAGGAGCACTGGTGAGGTAAAGAGGTAGGGTGAGTACGTGAGGAAGGAGGGCCCTACTCATAAAAGTTAACGGAGGTGGGTGGACGAACGAAAAACAATAGGATAAGTAGGAACTGATGGGAACAGATGGAGGGGTAGGGTAGGAAGGAGAGGAGGAGCGAAAGAGTTTAGGAGGAGGAGGGATAGGCTAGTCAGAATAAGTGGGTTTTGAGGAAGCGCTTGAAGAAGATTAGGGAATCAGAAAGCCTGATGGGTGGCGGGAGGTTGTTCCAGGGCAGGGGGGCAGCGTGAGAGAAGTCTTGGACACGGGAGTGGGAGGAGGTGATTAGGTGAGAGGTCAGGCGGCGGTCAGCGGTGGAGCGAAGAGGACGGTAGGGAGTGTGGATAGAGATTAGTGAAGAGAGGTAAGGAGCGGTGGAGGAGGAGAGAGCATTGTAGGTGGTGGTGAGGAGTTTAAAAAGAACTCGGAAAGGAATGGGGATCCAGTGAAGAGATAGACAGAGGGGGGAGGCGGAGGTAGAGTGGCGGGAGAGGAAGATGAGCCTAGCAGCGGCGTTAAGAATGGATTGGAGAGGGGCGAGGCGGGCGAAAGGTAGCCCGGAGAGAAGTGCAATCTCTCATGATGCAATCTGCGGCGGCTGTAGTCAGCAGGGTGGGGGCTGGTGGTGTAGCAGAGCCGAGCAGTCTTTTGAATTTTTTTTCAAATACCACCACTAGCCGCAAGCTCCACTGACTACCGCTGCCCTCCTGCTCCGCTACCTCACCGCCCGCCAGCCCTCTTCCAGCACCTGATATGTCATCGCAGGTGGCATGCGACATCGGGTGCTGGAAAAAAAGCACTTTTTGTGTACGGGCACCATTTCTCTGATGAAAGTTATCCGCCCCCGATCTAACCAACATATCTATTGACCCGATCAATTACATTTGACTGCATTGGATAACGATTCATGCATGTACATGACAATTACTGAACTGTTTTATTGAATCAGGCCCCATATACCAAAGAGAGAATCTGCAAGCGGTGCAGATGAAGCAGCTCAATGCTCTGCAAGCCTCCAGAGAAAATAGTGGAGTAGTCTATTCAATTAGGAGCAGGTTCTGAGCAGGACATATTACACGGTTGTCCGGTCATCTTTTAACAATACAAATTGGAACCTGCCGAGCAATTCATTCGGGTAAAACTGTATTGGGCGAGATGAGGGAAGTACGGTTAGGACAGCAGTTTGAGAGGCCAGCGTGCTTGCTGGCTTTGGTAAGTCCCTCTCTGAGAGGTCCATGAACAGGGAGGTCCAGGTGTGTGCGAAAGGGGTGGGGTGCAACAAATCACCTTATGGCCCCACCCTTATGACCGCCACAATCCTCAGTCAAGGACAAGGTCACAACAACACAGTTCATAGACAATCGCATCATTGGGGCCCTTGCATTGTCAGGTTGCTGGAGAAGTGTCCATTTCTGCGGGAGCTGGAAGACTCTCCCCCCAAATTTGGGAGTCTCACAGAAGTTTATGGAGAGTAGGCAAGTACAATATATGATAGGAAGTTACCATAGGACATAGATAACAGGCTGTCAGAGAACTGTTTTATGCTGGGTACACACCAGAACTATTTGGGCTCAATTCCCCCAATTTCCATGGGATTTTGACCAATTGTATGTAAAAAGAGCAGAATTGGGCATTTTTTGATCACGATTCCTATCCGATGCATGTCCCTGTCGGTCGATTTGTAGATTTGTAGATTTTACCTGCTGCACAAAAGATTCGTCATCTACATAAGATTGGGTACGGATTGTAAGCAGATCGTGTGCAGATCCAGTGCTCCAACAAGGAAATCATTGCATGATCATGGTCGTTCTGGTGTGTACCCTACATTAGAGTCTGTGGTTTTGCTGGGGGCTGGATATCCATTCCGACAGTCAGGATTTCGAAGGTCAGGAGAACAACGTGGGAATCTGACTGTTCAAAGCCCAACAGCCGGGAGCCTGACTTATAGGGGCTATTCTCCCTCATGGGCGCAGCGAGCCGACGAGCCTACAGCGTGGCGAGCCTGCAAGGGGCTTCGTACTGCTTGTCCACCTGTCGGCAGTCGGGATTCCTACTTTGGTCTAATGACCATCGGAATTCTACCTGTCAGCAACTCATACCACACCCATTTTGACACCATAAATAAATCTACATCTAATAAAATTTGGAATGTAGGCTGTAGCGACCCGGCTCCCTAGCTGAGCGACAGGCTGAAGCAGGACGGGAAGCCTAATTTTCATCGGGCGCCTCCTGCGGAGCTAACACATTAGTTGTACGGTATTGCCCAGTCACTTACATACAGCTTTGCAATACCGTACAACTGCAAATCAGGCTTTGCATCCCATTGTAGGCCTTAAAACCCCTACACACCTTTTAATGATTACTAGACAGTCAATCAATGGACTCATTCACATGAAGACTAATAAAACTCCACAAGGCCAGAATAAGGGAATCACACCAAGGCTGGGTACACACCAACCAGACATTTTGTCAGGTTACCAATCGCACCCCCTGGATCCAGTCCGCCGGACCGCCCGGATCCCGGAATTGAAAAAAAAATGCCCCGGGATTGGCATCCCTACCACCCAGAAAGTCCCTGGCTACTCAGAAATCATTCCATGCTGAGTGTGATGCAAATGCCAATCGCAGCCTTGCACATGGGCGGGATTTGAGGATTTCAGGTCTGAATTACCCACAGCGTACAAGCAATCAGCAGACGGGTGTTTGTATCGGTGTAATGGCCGATAGAAGAGACGATATATATCGCCTAGTCTGTTCCCAGCGTAAGCCATGAGACAAATCCATCCATCTATTGCGGCACGAAGTTTGATTTCAGTATAATTGACAGATCATTAATCTACTACATGGGGCTTATAGGAGGAAGGTGGGGGGGATGTATGTGTTCCTAAATCTAATCAGAGCCTCTCTCGAAGCACAAGCAGAAAACAGCATGCCTGTCTGCTCTGACATAGGCATCTCATGTTCCAATATACACACAGAAATCGAAGAAGGAAAACAGGGAGTTTTTTTTTTGCTCTTTATGGCTCATAACTGAAAGTGGTAAACAAACAAAAAAAAGACCAGATTGCATCTTGGTAAGAGCAGGCTGCGCTGCAGGTGGGGCAGATCAGAATTGTGCAGAGAGATTGATAGCTGGGAGTGGGTGTGTCCTAGATCCATTCAGCGTTTCAGCATGTGAATAAAGCCAGCAGTATTTACCCTGCATTGCAACCTTTTGGCCGGACGACGTTTGCCTATCAAACAGGTCTGAATCTGCTTTGATTTAACATCCAGAGTTAGCCAAAGGTTACACGGGTACCAGGACGTCCTCAGACTCCGTAAAAAAGGGGGAAAGCTCCAACAACGTTACAACTGCGCAAAAAGCGAGAATCGCAGCTGAACATGTTGGTTACTTACTGAACGTTTAACAGCGCAAGCGTCTGAATGTGAATCTGTGGAGTCCCCCTGACAGATGCATCGGGGAGAAATGATCTGTGAAATCTCTCCCAGTTGCTCAAACAGAAACGTCCTTCACTGTGTTCCATCTCCAGACGCAGAGTGAATAGTGGTGGAACAGGATTATTCACCCACCCGTGACGGCGGTTAGGGGCAGTTATAAAGGATATTAATGGTGTTTAATAAACATTGAGAGTGTTAATCAGGAAAACATATATTGTAAAGTAATAAAATACGAGCAGGCGTCTCCTGAATTAGAGGGAAATGTAATAATCCCAATTTGCGGCCCCAAGAGACTTCTGTGTCATCTTTAACATACGATTTACTGCAAACTGCCTGTCAGACGGGAGGAGGGGGAGCTGGCTGCTTCCTTACTGTAATGCTGTAATAAAATATGGCATGGCACATTAAACCGTACAAACTAGTCATATTTCTGCCCTGGTTCCTGTCTTCCGTTCAATCTGTACGGTAAATAAGATGCCATTTGTGTTATGCAAAACGCGAGACCAATGATTGCTCTGCCGTGATCTGTATGTGGGTTCTCCTCTGAATGAATATTCTCCCCGTATTGCGTGGGTTTCCTCCGGGTACTCCGGTTTCCTCCCACAATCCAAAAATATACTGGTAGGCTAATTGGTTCCCAACAAAAATTAACCCTAGAATGTCTGTGCGTGCATGTACATGTGGTAGGGAATATAGAGTGTAAGCTCCACTGGGACAGGGACTGATGTGAATGTTCAACTATGCTCTATACAGCGCTACGGAATATGAGTGCGCTATATAAGAAACTGTTAATAAATAAATAAAATAAATGCTTAAGGGACGTTCTAGGGGCCCATTTATTACGGATTGCATATACAATGTGGAATATTACCGCCCATTGTTATATGCGATCCTATAACCGGATTTATCCTCCTGCACACGCAGGTACAGGGCTCCGAAATGCGGACGGCCATCGACCATTGTTGATCAAAATCATCGATGGTTTACGGTGGATGTACAATAATTTTGCCTAGATGGTTTACCTCCATCAATGTCAAGCACAAACAAATAGTTTTTTTCTGTTTCCCCCAAGTGACCGGGACACGGAGCATAACTCCGCCCCTGATACATATGGAGCCCCACCCCCATGTTTTAATTGTCCTGTGGGTCAAAATAAAATAGATGACCATCAATAGCATAGTATGCCACTATCGATGGCCAGTTGCACTACTATCATCACCATTATCAGTAGCATAAAAAAAAAAAATCTTGAGTCGTAGGAATGATTTTAGGCCACGGGAATGAACTGGTGTAATAAAAGCCCAGGGCCTGATTCAGAGGTGATTGGAGTTGCTATCGCTTACGTGGAAGCAGCAGTGATAGCACTACTATAGTAATGCAGCAGAGGGCGCCGCGCTTGCTGCTGCATTAGTGATCTGAGCTGTGGCCTAGGATGCAGCAGTGAATGTTCCCCGGCACCATCGCTTGGTTTGTGGCTCGTTAAATAGGTTTATGTACTTACCTGTGGCTTGCACATTCTGATGTTTGTACATCGATCGCATGCACACGGGAAGGGGTAATAAGGCTGCAGCCGTGTGCTTTTATCCTGCTCTCCAATCCTATAGGGAGATGTCAGGAGAAGTGCGCACTTCCCAGCGGTTCCCCGGCGCAGCGCGCGCCTGCACAGCTTCGACATCCACACAAAATGAGTTCCCTGAGGCGGAGGGATCAGCTGCTGCCATAACTCCCAGCGGGAAGCCTTTTGTGCATTTATATGCAAATAAAATCAATAAAATGAAAACATTCAGACGTACAAATATGACGCACAAGATAAAGAGAACGACGATGTCTCCTTACTCTCACAACTTAATTAAGGCTTCATTTAGGCCCGAAAGAGCAGCGGTCTAGGAGCAAGGAAGGATGAAACTAGTTAAAGGGGCTTCCCCGTTGTGACCCCAGGAAAATGGGTTTATCCGGCAAGTACAAATGGGGTTACAAAGGGCCTGCCCATCCAGATCCTTTCAGTGAGTGTTATGGGGGAGTTATTGGTGAGCTACCCTGTGAGAATGCTCAGGCGCACCTGTATCTGTATAAGGTGTACTAGGGCTGGGATAGATCTCCCTCCAATCAGGTCATAGAGACTTGCTACAGTCACTGCCCACGCGCAGACCACAGTCACTGCCCACGCGCAGACCACAGTCACTGCCCACGCGCAGACCACAGTCACTGCCCACGCGCAGACCACAGTCACTTCCCACGCGCAGACCACAGTCACTTCCCACGCGCAGACCACAGTCACTTCCCACGCGCAGACCACAGTCACTGCACTAATTATTATAATAGAACATTTGGGGGGGGGGGGGGGGGGAGTTTATCAAAGCTTGGTGAGAGCGAAAATTGTGAGAAATAATGTACCAAATCAATCCGCTCATAAATGTCATTTTTCAATCACAGATTGTAACATGTAAGGCAGAAGCTGATTGGCTAATGCTTTATCTTTTCCAAAAAAAAAGCCAGGGCCACAATTAGCTGCAACAATGAATCTCTATTCTCCGTGCTGTGCCATTGAGGAGTCGCTGGAACGTCAGCAGATGTGCAAGTCCGGTGTGGTATAACCAGTCGGGATTCCGTTGTCGGAATCCCAACTGTCGGTCACTCATCCGGCACCTGTGCAAGCCGCGGGCAATGGGGAACACCATCTTCTATTTCACGTCTGGGAGCCTGGTATGCTCTTACGCTACTGTGTGAAAGGAAAAAAGGGTTCCATTGGGCGGGGCCTCCGATGCTGAATATCAGCCGGGTGATTGACAGGGTGGGTGGGGCATAGCTAGTGCCAGGAAGCCAGCTCATGCGTACAACTGTGTTCCTTTGTAATGACTAAGCCAATTGATGGGACAAGTAGTCTTAAGCATAGGCGAATCTAGAATTATGGTAATGGGTGGTCCCAGATCTAGACACAACAGCAGGGGTACCTTTGCGCGGCGCAGCCGCGCGTCAAAAATGGGGTGTGGCCTCATGGAAAGGAGGCGTGGCATCACAAAAAGGGGTGTGGTATTACACTTTAGACCATACACAGTAATGCCCATTACACATTTTAGCAAACTCCGTAATACCCATTACACATAAAGCCACACACCGTAATGCCAATTACACATAAGGCCACACACCATAATGCCCATTACACATTGTGCCACACATCATGATGGCCATTACATACTATATAACAAACCGTAATGCCCATTACATATTTGCCACATAAGTCATGCTTACCTACGTGCTCATTCCTAGGGGGTTCTTGCTTGATGGCACCATAGTACCCATTACACATTATGCCGCGCACCATAGTACCCATTACACATGATGCTGCACACATAATGCCGCTTACACATGTTGCTGCACAACGTAATGCCCCTTACACATTAAGCGACACATTATGCGTAATGCCCCCACATACCGCCACTTATAGCATCCCTTAAGCAATGCCCCCAAAAGTGCCACTTACTGTAAATTTTTATATGAGCCTTCGCTGCTGCTGCTGCAGGGAGAGATGGAGAGCAGTGCAGCTGCTTCTATGGGGAGAGGAGCAGAGTGCAACGCAGAGCACACTCCCACTCCCCTCCTGGTGCCCCCTCTAGCCGAGTGGACATTTTAAATATTGTGTGCGTGACGTCGGGGGAGCACGCCGGGCGCCGGCACCACATGATTAGGGGGGGGGGGGGCTAAGGTGAAAGCGGGGAGAAGAATTGGAGCGGAAGCTGCAGGGGTGACAGTCATTGACAGCTGGGCAGAGAGCAGGGGCCTGCCCGGCTGTATTCAGAGCACTGCAGGTCACGGCTGTTTGAAAGAATACCCCTTTCACAACAGAAAATGCAGGGATTTACCCGGGAATATGGTTCCAGGATCATGCAGGGACATTCCCAGGCTGACCCCTTATACACCAGCCTAGTCCCTGCATTTTCTGGTGTGAGGGGGAGAGACAACCACTCCCCTCTCCCTACCCCCCTTTAACCAACCAGCTATATCTTCGGAACCAACTGACCCATTTACATGAGACCAGTATCATATTGCAGAACTTTTGAGTTGGCTTCGAATGATTTTGGTCCCATGAAACTGGGCTGTTTGGTTCCAGAGAAATCTGCCCTCAAAGAACATAAACAGTCATGAAATTACATTTAAGAAATGAAAAAAAAAAAAAAACGGTTTAACCTCAATATCCCAGGAACCAATTAACCCATATGGATCCAGCCTGGTATCAGATTAAAGGCCCAGCGATTTGGGTTCAACTGAGATCAACCTCGAGCTTCAGTGATGCCGAAGGGGGAACTGGCAGCCGTTGAACTGGGTGGGGGTCGGAATTAGCGTGTCCCATGTTATCCTATAGGGAAAACGTTCCAGCTTTGCCTGGCCGTATCTCTGGTTCCTAGGGGGCTAGAGACATGGGGCTGGGCTCGTTGGAAAGCCACATCCCTCAGCTACAAAATGGGCTAATGGGTGGTCCTGTGCACCCCCGGACCACCCCCTAGATTCGCCTATGGTCTTAAGGCCCCCATACATTAGGCCGACTTGTCCTTAAGACAAGTCGGACCCAATTCTCCTGTGAGCCGCCCAAGAGCTTCCCGGGAGGCTCACACACAATTTTGCACTTGATGAGCCAAATTTGACATGTGATAAATCGCTTGCGATTTATCACGTCGGGGCGCAGGGGGCGGGCGGTGAGATATCACACAACTGCGATTTTGGGCCGATTTCACCCGATTATAGGCACAAAGTGCCGAAATCGGATGAAATCGTCCCAAAATCGGATAGTGTATGGGGGCCATTAAGCTGGCAATACATCTACAGATCGATTGTCAGATTGGGCTGGTTGGAACAAACACCTGGTAATATCTGAATGGCAGTTTGGAAGTTTTCCAGCATTTCAAAGCAAATGGTCAACTGTCATTTGCTCTCATACATTACCAGGACTTTGTTCCAACCAGCCCAATCTGACAATCGATCTGTAGATGTATGGCCAGCTTTACAGCTTATATTGACTGATGACGATCCCATGATCCTATGCATTGTGGCTATATAAATATATAAATAAGTGCTGACAGTTAAATAAAGCCCCTCTCTGCTCTATAGACATTATATCAGGCAATTGGTAATCACTGAAAAAAGTCTTCACACCGACAAGACATCGAGATGCTGCAGCACCCACTAATATCAATGCCATGATCCCGTACAGCGCCTCAGAATATGCAGGTGCTATATAGATAAATGGTAAGAAATAACACGGTAACCAATAATGGGACAATGATTCCTAATAACAGATTGAATTGAAACTTCTTTAAAATTGATCTGGTTACCATAGCAACTAATTCTTGATAAAGCGCTGCCTCAACGCTGTCTTTTTATGAGAATCATATTTTTCTGGGAACGCAGGGGGGAGGTGGGGGGGATCTTATTTTTAGAGTTTCCTATTCTGAAGCTCTATTGACAGCGTAAGAGAAGAGCTGCCATTGAAGTGTATATACTATTTATCCCGAAATACAATGTGGCACCGAAATTCAGAGATCAGACCACTCTGTTCAGACTCCTGAGTTATGGTAGGAAGCAGACTCTGGGAAAAGTCTCTTTGCAAATTATTTTGGGAACTCCGCTGTTGCCGGGAGACGGGTCTATGTTTAAATGATGCCAAGGCAACGAAGACTGCTCACTTTCCCACAGACGAACATTAAACATGCAGGGCTCAACCTCAGAACCCTGGCTCTGCTCTTCCCAATAAAATAGTTACAGGTTAAAGAAAAGTGCTATAGCTGCAGCGAGAGGTTATAGATCTGGCACAGACCTGGCCAGAAAGGTGAGAGGGCCCTGTGATGGTTTTGTAGGGGGGCTGGACACAAGACCACACCCCAATTCATGAGCACCTGCTCTTATTAACTGTACAGGAGAGCATCTGGATGGAATGTGATCCACTCTTATATAGCAGTGACTGCACTCATTTAAGCTGCTGTGACATCACAATCCTGTGTAATCTGATACGGTGTTACAAAGCAGAGACTGCACTAATTTGAGCTGCTGTTAAATCACAATCCTGTGTAGTCTGTTAGTGTTATAAAGCAGAGACTGCACTCATTTGAGCTGCTGTGACATCACAATCATGTGTAATCTGATAGTGTTATAAAGCGGAGACAGTACTCATATGAGCTGCTGTGACATCACAATCCTGAATAAGATATCACCAATCCACACATTGCATTTCATCTCAGGAAGTATTTTCTTCGTGGAAGTAGTCATCCACCATGTTTATAAACTGTCAATCAAAGCTTGATTGATACGTCACATACATACATACAGTATTACAGACAGAGGCCATTATTCTTGTCCACTCTTAGAGGCAAAATCCTTCTCAAATGGACAAAAATCACATGCACTGCAAGGGGGGGGGGGGCAGATGTAACATGTGCAGAGAGAATTAGATTTGGGTGGGGTTTTACTTCAAAGTGAGAACTATATTGCAGTGTAGCAATAAAGCAGCCAGTATTTGCCCTGCACAGAATCAAATAACTCACCCAAATCTAACTCTCTCTGCACGTTACATCTGCCCCAAGTGCAGTGCACATGGTTTTGCCCATTTGAGAAGGAATTTGCCTCTAAGAGTGAACCAGTATAAGGCCCAGAGTGAGGTGAAATCCTCTCAGTCCTCCCTAGCCCAGACTACAGATTACACAATGAAGGAAGGAAGGGAATGAATGATACGAGCACCCGTTCTATTCCCTTCACAAATGCATCTGTTTCCATGTGGGCAGACAGAGCTACCTGTAGCAAATTATAGGAATGTTAACAGCAGCACAGAGATTTCAGGAGATGAGTTGAGGTGGAGGGATGGGGGGACAGTGACCTGCTAACTCATTTGACGTGGCGGCCCATGTGGTAGGAGATCTCGTACATTGGGGGGTATTCTGGTTTATTCACTTGGATGAGAATTAGCATCCTTGTGAGTGAACCAGATCCCGCCTTGCGGTAAAACCCAGATAAGGGGGTTTGTACAGCATATACTGCATAGAGAATCCCGCCCACAGTATGAAAGAAGATGCTAAAGGGTAAATGTTCTAAAGCTTCTAATAATTAAAGAGGTGATGTTGCCTGTGGAAACCAAATCAGATTCTGTCTATCTTTTCATCTTAGAAGCTTTAGTAAATGAAGCCCCATACACACTATACGTACTCCCTGACCAATACTGTTAACGATATCGTTCAGTGACACATCCCCCACACACATAGCGTGCACCATAGAAATAGTCAATGGGGGGGGGGGGGGGGATGCGGTTTGTGCCTGATTTAGTGTGTACACTCAATATCATTGTCAACCTGTGGCTCTCCAGCTGTTGTGAAACTACAGGTCCCATCATGCCTTGCCACAGTTTTGCTAATAGAGAATGCTAAATCTGTGGCACGGCATGCTGGGGCTTGTAGTTTCACAACAGCTGGAGGGCCACAGGTTGACTACGGCTGCATTAGATGAACACGGGAAGTGCTGCTGTGCCGTTCTCAATAAGAACAGATACTGAGACTGCTGGTGCTGGTAAACTCCTATTTTAGTAAATTACCCCCCCCCCCCCACCATCCTCCCAAATAATATTCTATCCTTAATCTTCTAGAACAGGGCTGGGCAACACCGGCCCTCCAGATGTTAATGAACTACACATCCCAGCATGCCTTGCATCAGTTTCATCTTGGCCACATAGCAAAACTAATGCAAAGCATCCTGGAATGTGTAGATCATTAACATCTGGAGGGCCGGTGTTGCCCAGCTCTGTTCTAGAAGGTGCTAAATAAATAAGTAGAATTGGTTGCTATTAGCAACATCCCATCTTCAATACAACTCCCATTTTAGTAAATTTCCCCCTGAGAATTCCTGTACACGGGAAGTGGCACTGAGCAGTGGCGTAACTCCCGGAGGCAATGGAGACTTTTGCCGCCAGGCGTTAGCCATCAGGGGGGTGAGTGACAGGAGAACCCCCCGCTCTGTACAGGTCTCCTGCCACTGCTGCCCCAATGCTCTCCCTACTGTTATGCACACTGACTGCACTCACTCGGCAATGGCATCCCGTCAGATGGTGGTGCCGCTGCTGCAGAGCTAGTGTGGAAGGCTGAGCGACGGCTCAGCTGTCCAATGATAATTGATCCTGCAGCCTGTGGCACTCTGATTGGCTGCCCGGAGGAGGAATGATGTGGATCCCTGTGTGCACAGAGCAAACTCAGCGACGGCATGCAGCGACGGCATGCAGCGACGGCATGCAGCGGCAGCGCTGAGTTTGCTCTGTGCACACACACACACAGGGATCCACGTCCTTCCTCCTCCGGCCAGTCAATCAGGGTGCCGCAGGTTCAATTATAATTGCTGTCCACACTAGCTCTGCAGCAGGGGGACAGCCACCTGACGTGATGCCGAGTGAGTGCTCCTGCTCTATGTAACCCACAGCCAGTCAGTAAAAGTAAGACTGGCTGTATTGTATGATAGATATATATATATATATATATATATATATATATATATATATATATATATATATATATATATATATATATATATATATATATATATATATGGATTCAGTACTGAATCCCGGCGGTCAGGATCCCGGCTTCAGAATCCTGACGCCGGAATCCAGACCGCCGAAATGCCGACAAGGGGGGGACGTGGATCGCCCCCCCTTGCGGGCTGCGCTCGGCACACTAATTTATTCTCCCTCCATGGGTGTCGTGGACACCCACGGAGGGAGATTGTGCCGGGACCGCCGGGATTATAACTGCATCCCATATGTGTGTGTGTGTGTGTGTGTGTGTGTGTGTGTGTGTGTGTAATATGTATGTATAATATATATATATATATATATATATATATATACACACACATACACACACATACACAGTACATAAAAAATGTTTTTGTTCGCATATATGGTAGCTACAAATACTGTGGGGTGGGGTGGGGAGGGGCACCACTATCTATACTGCCTCCGGGCGCTTCGTCTGAACTTACGCCACTGGCACTGAGCATATACGGTGGGTCGCACCCCGCCGACATATTACCGATAAGTGGTACTGTGCAGTTAGTCGATGGTAAATACCAGGATACTGCCGGGAGAGCTGAGCATTTCTCTACTTTAACACTGACTCATAATAACCGGTGGTGAAACTGCAACTCAGGGACCTTATAATCCAACAGCGGAGCTTGAACGTTTCTGCATATTTAATCCGGCGGAGGGAAGTGGCGTGACGATCTGCAGCCATAGAGATTACCAGCATCTGCAAGCCAGCGATTTACACGTCGGGCCACATCATAAGTGTATGGACTCCGTCAGATCTATTGAAGCGGATCCACATGTACATCCAATTATATCTGTATTCACAGACATTACTCGGCTCAGCCGCAAGGAAAACAACGGAACGGAAGGATATGCGTGTGTCTTTTATTATTGCACTGTTTGCCTGGCGTGCCGCAATAGGGAGCGGACAAAAAGACGGCTTCTCATAGATCTGTCATGTTATTCTACATTGCAGAGGTTGTTTCATTGTCATGAGTGGAGAGGAAGACTTGATACACCGCAGAACGCGAGAACACAGACAACGTATATGGCGCCCTTACGGCAGCGTGGTACAGACGTAGCGGTGTAATCATGCAGAGAGCACTGACTAAGGGAATATACACAGAAATTGACAGCAAATAATGGTGCCCATACACTTGTGAGATATTGCATGCAATCATTTGAGTTCGACCACATCTGGCCGATAAATCGAATGATTGTATGCATTTTTAAAGGGGATATTCGACACGATGCGCAGGCACACCGGTCGAATGTCGGGTCTCGAGGTCTTATGTGCTGCACATAATACCTATCGAATCGTAGGAGCGATCGCATTTGGTTTTTAGCCACATGTGATGCTCGAATGTGATCTGCAGTTGGGGGGGGGGGGGGGGGGGGGTGGAGGGAACGCTTTTTCATCGGCGTGGGGATGGGGAGAGGGGGCCGGAGGGACCGCTGGCGGTGTGGGAGACGGCGGGCAGAGGGCGGCGTTATGTAGCGCAAGAAGCGCTAGCGGGTGGCAGGGGTCTGTCAGCGGTGGCGGCAGAAGAGTTTAAAACACTGGGCAGCCCTCTGATTGGCTGAGCTATCTCAGCCAATCAGAGGGCTGCCCAGTGTTTAAACAATTCTGCCGCCACCACTGACTGACCCCCGCCACCCGTTAGCGCTAGAGCTTCTTGCGCTACATAACGCCGCCCTCTGCCCGCTCTCTTCCAGCACCCGATGTGCCATCTCAAGATGGCATGTGACATCGGGTGCTGCAAAGGGGGCACTTTAGCACCACAAGATGCGATCGAGTTCGGTGGACATTGCACAGCGATGTTGCATCGAATTTGATCGCACATATGTATAGGCAGCATAACAACCGCTTGGCCAATCTTGTCTGCCCCCCTTTGGATGCGATTAACTTATTTAAAAAAAACAAAACACAAATACAATAGAACTAGTTTTTATTACAGAATTTGAAGTACTGTATCAAGCAATTAATGCTTCCTGTTTACTTTTTGACTATGAAAAATGCAAATCAGGGGTCAATTCGATTTGCCCAAGCTTCTACAATTACTGTAACCACAGACTTGTGGATTTTTGGACACATCCCCATAGGGCTAAATACAAAAATCCACTAATCCAGGGTGAGACGGGGGCAAGATGTGGGGTCATTGCCTATGTTTCCATGCTATTGCACTTCCCCTTGCTGTAATTTTAAAAACCTTTTGGGAGGAATTCAATGGTTTCCCGCCAACGCAGCCAATAGATTGCTCCCAACGGAACGATTCAATTGTAATAATAATAATAATGATGAGGTGGGCAGCACTGACGGTTCAGTTCCTGCTCATGGGGCATCTGTGTGGAGTTTGTATGTTTGTCTGTTTTTCTGAGTTTCCTTCACATGCTCCCAAACACACACAAACTAAAGTCTGTCCCTCCCAATGGGGCAGGGAATGAAATTAATCACATATGTTCACAGTACATCGCTGTGTAAATTAGCTGCGGAATAATAACAGTTTTAGTTATTATTGTCTCCTCCATGAGCATTTATTTCATCTATAATCTGTAGCACTATAATTTTAGAGGAAAAGGTACACCACAATTATCTACTTTTAATGGAGGCAGCCATTTTGTATTACTATGGATGCAGCTAACTACCGTGTACTCTAGTGACATAACTAAAGCACTTGGACAGTACAAAATGGCTGCCTCCTCAGTGTGCAGTGTCCAAGGCGCCTTAGCTATGGGCAGGACCTGTTTCATCTATACTTCACCTGATAACGGGAGAATATCATCTTATTTTTTATGTGGTCACTACAGCAGAACACCCCTAGAAATAAATACAACCACTCACCTTTGGTATGAGCCTGTCCAGATGTTCCGCTCGGTTTTCGTGCGACGGATGCGTGGAAAGCCATTCCGGGATGCGAGGCTGCCCTCCCAAAGTCTCTGTGACTTCCATCTGTTTCCAGAAGACGGAACTGGCTCTCACGTCCACACAGGCCTGCGGGGGAAGAGGCAGACGAATACTTACTACCCAGCCAGACATTACTCTGTATACAGAAACGATGTACATTTATTACATTGTAGTACTCATCCAAACCACCTCTTGTATACTATGGGCGCAAGTCGCTTATGGTTGCAGGGATTCACTCGTTACTATAGAAAATGCAGCGCACCAACCCAATATGGGCCCGTACCGTCATCGAAGGGGGGCCATCGGTGAGGTCACAATTTCTAGCGAGAAATCTGAGACACAGATGTCTCCTACCCGTCTATCAGCGACTTAGATCTAGATTATTGCTGTTACATTCACATTTGAATAAATGTGCATATATGTGGGAGTTGGAATACACCCCCCCCTCCCATCCTCTGATGAAACTGCCAATGTTTAGCGGACAAACGCGTAAGGTTCAGGTCAAGTGGACACCGGATTACTACGTCGTACAATCTTTCTGTATGGAGATCTGCACCAGGCCCCACAGGCTAGTCTCGGGATAGCTCTTATACCCTTCATTTTGGCATGGATAGCTGTTATTTTGAATTGTATCCGGTCTACTTCATTAAACAGTGGGATTCTCTCAGAACCTGCAATCAATGAGATCAATGACGTGTATGGCCTTTGTACCTTCAGTACTAACAAACATATAGGTATTTTTGTCTCCGCTGCGGTATTTCTTTATCATTATCTTTCAGCTTTCATAATTAATATTGAATAGTGTGGTGTGCGCACGATTATATCAAGTTTATATTTCATTTTTTCCTCATAGCCTGGTAGCAAAGGAGAAAGCAAAGACTCCTGTCCGTCAAAGTACCGTATGTCTCAGGAGTGGGCACAAAAGGGGCATTTTGCCAGCCTAGCAGCAACAGGGAGCCCAGCAGGACCTTGTTTTTGAAGATTCCTTATGGTTATCAAGCCCATGCATCCGTTGGCATAATGATAAAAGTTACAGTTTCAAAAGTATTTGAAATCCTTTGCCAGCTGGTGCAATGAGGCAAAACCACATGACACCTAGAGGAGGAGAAATGACCTTGCCAATAAAAATTTATATATCAAAGCCTAACTACTCCTCGCCTTTTTGAGGTGAAGTACCGCTAGTGACCACTAGAGGCCACTCTGGCAGTTGAACAGTTGGATTACGATGTCGGTATACTGACCGTCGGGTAACCCGACTGTTGGGCAGTCATCTGGTACCCCCATCAAGACACAACTGTAATACAATGTGAGATCTGCAAAGTGCTGTTATTTTGGTAATTTACCGTTAGATTCAGGTTGATTTTGCATTGTAAAAAAAAAAATGCTGCTTTAAATCTCAGCGCTCCATTACATTTCGGTGCAAATGTTCCTGGCCGGCTGACAGACTGCTGGAGTTATCATCGATATCAATAAGGGGCTTAGGGGGCGAATTTCCCCCCCTTACTGCTATTCTCTAAGCAACAATGACTAGGACAATGATTGAGGCTCCCAGGAGCTGCTCCTGCTGCCTTTTTGGGCCCCATATTTTCATAAAATATTCTGCAAAAATAAAAATCCAGCATCGGTCTAAGAGCAGAACTGCAGGTGTCACGTAGCGGGTGTCCGGCTGAAGTTTGATGGGCGATGGGAGATAGGAATACGGCTTTGGGAACATCAGCGCAGATGGCAACGGTGATTTACTGTGACAGACAGCGACATAACAGCGATGGATCTCAATATACGGCTGCATGTGCCCTCAGCAATTCCTCCCTAGATCCTCATCCTGGATCCTTATGAACAGAATGAGAAAACAGCCATCGCATCATAATCCCACATGATGAACAGCCTTTGGCTCTCCCGGTGCGAGATGCTGAGATTACACGACCAGCGAGATCACCTCCCATTATCAGTCTATTGTCAGCGGAATTCCCACCGGTAATGGAAATTCTGACAGCGTTTTATGTACGATTCCAGAACTGACTCCGGATCAGGCTCAGTAACAGGTACGGGTCATAGGGTCACAAGAGGAAGGTTCGACCACTGAATGTCAACATGCATCAAGGTCAACACACCTGATGGTCGACATGGGCACGGGGTCATTAAGTCAACACGTGCATTAGGTCGACATGGTTTTTTCCCCACTTTTTGTCCTGAATGTCGACACAGTCGACATGGACACCGTAACGTTGCACCGCGTCCGCTCACCATGCTTCAGGCACACTATTTTATTCTCCATCCACACCCTAAAATACGGCCTGTATAACCCCATGTCAACCTTTTGACTGTTGACTGACCCGGTTGACTGAACCCCATGTCGACCTTCAGGTGTGTCAACCTTGATGCATGTCGACCTTCAGAGGTTGACCCAATGTATGTCGATCTTCCTCTTGTCACCCGAACGACCATATACCAGGAGTAACATGCCGACGCCTTGCGCACACGTACCTACAATGTACTCTGTGCTGGTGTTACAGACCGGTGATTTGTGCAGTAGAGAGTTTATATACACCCCTGTTGGGTTACAGATGTATTTCCGTACCCCACTGGGATGCGGTCATTTGGTCTACAGCATGATGGTCACTATGGGAGAAGGTTGACATGGGTATATGTCGACATGGGAAAAGGTCGACATGGTTCTAGGTCAAAAGGTCATTCATTTGACAGGTCATTAGATCGACAGTGTATAGGTAGACAGTCGACATGGGGTTTTTCACTGCTTTTTGAGCCGACATGTGCCGACAGGCGGTATTTCATGCCCTACCATCCACTAGGGCGTGGTGGGAGAATAAAATAGAGTGCCGAGAGCAGCGAGGCACCGTGCCCGACGCATAGCGAGCGGATGCGGTACACTTTAAACTGTGTCCATGTCGTCTGTGTTGACATTCAGGTAAAAAACTGTGAAAAACCCCATGTCGACCTTTTAACTGTTTACCTAGACAGAACTGTCGAACTAATGACCCGTCGAACTAACGACATGTCGAACTAATGACCTTTCGACCTAGAACATGTCAACCTTTTCCCATGTCAACCTAGACCCATGTCGACCTTGACCGCTGCTCCCTGACAGTCCCAGCATCGCCGAGTGTGTATGCACTGCCACCCCGCTGGGTCCCCGCCGCCACTAATATCAGCGTCGGCAGGGACTCTCACTTACTAAGATGTAGGGATGGCCATCGAGTATCGATGTTCCCAAAACATCGATGGTTGGGACCTAGTGCTAGATGTTTTGGGCATCGATAGTGGATGGTCGAATAGTTTTATGCCATCGATGGATGGCTTTCGATGGTAAAAGTTGGGGGCACATGCGCAGGATCATTGCATCCAGCGGCATCGCTGCGGGCGGCCCGCCCTGCCGGAAGGTGCGCGCATGCGCAAAAGAAACTTAAACTGGATTGATGGCTAAAGTTTCTTCTGCGGCTAAGCGATGGTAGGAACCATTGATGGTGTGAGATAGAATGGTTTATAGCCATCGATGGTTCCTGCTCTAGAAGCCATCGATGGCCATCCCTACTAAGAAAAGTGTTCTGGATCACATGCGATGTTGCTATGGGAAACCAATCAGAATCTACTTCTTATTTATTTAATAAATTCTAGAAGATAATAGATAGTATCTGATTGGTTGTTCTTAGCAACATCCCATGTGACAGAGAACTCCCATCTTAGTAAATTTCCCCCCAAATTGACTAATCTCTCTTTTTATCACACAGCTATACAATACAGTAATATTTTACTGAACACCAGCAGCCATGATCACAACTCGCAACTGTGGCTGGAACGTGTGCGGCTATATGAATGAATATGTGTAACAGGGATGGCGTTATAACTGGCCCTTACACACCGGGCGACTGTGAGCTGAAAGCAGCCCAGTGTGTAAGGGCAGGTGAAAATTGGGATTTTCAGCCCAGCAATTTTCACAAAGTCGCTCTGCATACACGCTGGGCAAAAAGCAAAAAGTCTCGTTAGAAAATTCTGCTATCTGTACCCAGAAGCCTTTGGGGAAATTAACTATATCATATGTGTGAAAGTGATGTCATAAACAACCAGGTAAATCAGGTTGTAGGATGGAACTTGGCATGATCTTGCTTTCCGTGAAAATTGGCATTTAGGGATGCGACAAGGCAGGTGCACAGAACCACCCTACCCTGCACCTAGCATGGGGCTCTGGTTCAAGTGTCTGTAGGTTTACAGTTGCGGTGTACAATTGGTGGCACGTGACTCCATTTCAGCTGCACAGACCCCTGCAATAGCTTGACGGAACTCTTGCATTAGCAGAAAGTCTTCCTTGGCCACTATACGTGCGATTTAGAAATCAGCCCCATTATGTGCAGCTGTCTACAGCACTCATAGGGGCAGATGTATTAAGCCTGGTGAAGAGATAAACTGGAGATAAAGTGGAAGGAGATAACGCACCAGCCAATCAGCTGTGTTTGAAATATGACAGTTGGCAGTTGATTGGCTGGTGCGTTATTCCACTTTTTCTCCAGTTTATCTCTTCGCCAGGCTTAATACATCTGCCCCACTATTCCATAACTCCACTGTCTTTATACAAACGCTCTCCCGTTGTTACCGAGCATGGAATGTGTGGTCTGTGACACATATGCGGTGTTTCCCAAAGGCACCAGCATCCTCATTACCATTACAGCCACTGGCGAACTCTGTCTGTAGGGAAGTTGTTGCTTTTGTATGAAAAGTCATACAGATAATGCTGAACGTTAGGAATTTTTAGCTTTATGTGCAGGGGGCAAGCTGGTTCTTGTTAATGGGAGCAGAGCGCACAGAATTTGGCAGGGCGACTGTCTACAACGAGAGGTCTCCAAACATTACTGTTCTCATTTACAATGAGCAGATCACATTCAGATTCAGATTCAGATTCATTTATTGTCATTGCCCCATGACAGGACAACAAAATTCAGTTTTAACATCCAAACCGTAATCCAGTCAACATTACGTACAATTACACAAACTACAATACATTACACAATACATACTAATATAATACATACATACTAATATAATACATATATCTTAATAAAAAATATTATCTCCGCAGGGTGCGAGGTGCTGTTCAGGTGCTATTCCAACGTGTTTAAATGCTGACAATGGCACCCGAATTAAGCCAATCTCGCACCCTTCCCTGGGCGGAATCTGCTTAAAAATGCTCCCAACCCTATGGAGGGGATGGCAATAAAACAGAGCTTACATCATTTGTTCTGGATAAACCAAACATGCATCATGTTATACATAGCATGAAATAACCCTCCCCAGACACAGCACTGACTAAAGTAGTCTAAGATCTGGCCACTGCTAAATCTAAAGGCCATTTCTCACTTCCTATTCTACTAGATCTCTCGGCTGCCTTTGACACGGTTGACCACTCTCATACAATTACTACAATCCCTAGGTCTTCAGAACATGGCCCTTTCTTGGTTCTCTTACTACCTATCTGATCGCTCTTTCAGCTTTCGCTTCTCTGATTATACCTCCTCCTCACTACCTCTGTCCATTGGAGAACCACAAGGCTCAGTCTTAGGTCCTCTGCTTTTCTCAATCTTTACCTACTCTCTTGGCAAACTAATCAGCTCTTTAGGATTTCTATCCTCCCCGGAATTGTCACCATAAGTATTGCTCCGTGTCTCTGAATGTCATCTCGCCACCTCAAACTCAACATTTCCAAAACAGAATTAATTATATTCCCACCAGCCAGGAGCAGTTACCGACCTGATATCTCTATCACTTGAGAACACTACAATCAATTCTACTCCACAAGCTCGCTGCCTAGGGGTCATCCTCGACTCTGAATTGTCCTCTGTTCCTCACATTTAATCTGTCTCTAAATCATGTTACATGCATCCAAAAAACATTCATCCGTATCTTACACAAGACACTGCAAAAACTCTAATCCATGCACTCATTATCTCATGCATTGATTATTGCAATAGCCTCCTTACCGGTCTTCCTAAGAACAGACTCTCACCACTACAATCCATTTTGAATGCAGCTGCGAGGCTGATCTTCTTGGCTAGACATTCAATATCTGTTGATCCGCTCTGTCAGTCCCTCCATTGGTTGCCTGTTTTTACCGTATTTAATATAAAATACTTCTACTCACAATACGAAGCCATTAACCTGACTATACCAACATATATCTCTTCGCTTGTCTCAAAATATATCCCCACGCGACCTCTCTGCTCAAGATCTGAATCTCTCATCCACACTCATTACTCGCTCCCACTTACACTTGCAGGATTTTTGTCGGGCAGCACCCACCCTATGGAATGCCCTTCCACGCACATTAAGACTGTCCTCTAGCCTCCAAACTTTCAAGCATTCCCTTAAAACTCACCTCTTCGGGCAAGCTTATCATATTCCGGAACCCCACATAACCTCCAGTAGCATTTATGCCTAATTGCATCCCGTCCAGAGGCGTAGGGAGGGCGGAGCCACCGGAGCACACGCTCCGGGCGCAGGGCGCCGCCCCCCTCCGCAAATGAGGTGGAGTCCTGCTGCCCTGCAATAATTAATTTCACACATGCAGGGCAGCGTGCGCCGGCGGCTGCCCTGCCCGGCGCCTGCCCCCGTCTGCCCTGCTCACCTGGTCCCGGCCTGCCGCCGCGAAAACGATGAGGTCACGTCACATGACTCACTGCTCCAGTCCAGTCCCTAACCAAGCTGCTGCTGCTGCTGCTCGGGCCGGCTCCCGGGCAGCGCTGAGCAGCAGAAATAAGGAAGACTCCTCCCAGTCCCCTGTCTCTACAGAGAATGTCTGTGCTGTTCTCCTCAAGGTAGATGTTTGTTTGTTTGTTTTTTTATAAAGAATTGAGGGAATAATCATGGGGTTTGGTGGGGTCCGGGGGGGATCTCTTTGGTTTCTGCTGCCACCCTGCTCTTCTCAAGGTGGATTTTAGTTTTTTACTAGAGATAAATAATTATGGGAATAATCATTGGGTTTGGGGGATTTGTGGGGAGGGGGGGTGAATCTCTCTTATATGTGTCTTATATAGCGCAGAAATATGACCTTGCTCCGGGCACCATGGCACCTAGCTACACCGCTGGTCCCATCAGGACTGTCTTGTAATCTGGTGGGACTGCCATGCTAAAGAAATTTATCCTTATATAGAAACATAGAATTTGACGGCAGATAAGAACCATTTGGCCCATCTAGTCTGCCCCTTTTTTTATCCTTCAGGTAATCTCAACCCTTTTTGATCCTTATTTCTTTGTAAGGATATTCATATGCTTATCTCAAGCATGTTTAAATTGTTCTACTGTCTTAGCCTCTTCCACCTCTGATGGGAGGCTATTCCACTTATCCACTACCCTTTCTGTGAAGTTATTCTTTATAACATTCCCTCCAGTTTCAGTGCATGTCCTCGTGTTCTATTACTTCTTTTCCATTGAAGAAAAGGTACTTGTTTCCTAGCACGGCCACAATCGTGGGCATCGGGTGTAATTTTTAGTGGTCTGCGACGCGACGCCCCCGATTTTCCCATTGAAATGCATTGAAAAAAGTCAAAATCGCGTCGGTCGCGTCGCAGGCGGCTAAAAAAGGCTTAAATGGTCCAGACGCGATGCCCCCGATTTCCCATAGGAAACAATGTTAAATGCCTCAATGTACCCGCGATGCCCCCGATTTCCCATAGGAAACAATGTTAAATGCCTCAATTTAAGCAAATCATCATAGGGAACAATGGAAAATGGCCCAGAAACCCCCCAAAACACCCCTGAACAGTGAAATGTCCCCCCAAAAGTAGTTTGCGCCACCCCATGATCAACGTGAACCCGAAGCGTGGCGAGCGCAGCGAGCCCGCGAGGGGCGGCGGTACGCATCCTCCGACCTTTTCATACCCCCACTATCCACGCCGGCGTGGAGTTGAGAATAGAATAGTGTGGCGAGCGCAGCGAGCCACCGAGCCCGAAGCGTGGCGAGCGCACGCGGATACCTTCACAGGTAAACGCGTCCCTTCTCGGGCTTCACAGGTATCCGCGTCCCCTCGCCACACTATTCTATTCTCAACTCCACGCCGACGTGGATAGTGGGGGTATGAAAAGGTCGGAGGACGCGTACCGCCGCCCCTCGCAGGCTCGCCACGCTTCGGGTTCACGTTGATCTACTTTTGGGGGGACATTTCACTGTTCAGGGGTGTTTTGGGGGGTTTCTGGCCCATTTCCCATTGTTCCCTATGATGATTTGGGTAAATTGAGGCATTTAACATTGTTTCCTATGGGAAATCGGGGGCATCGCGGGTACATTGAGGCATTTAACATTGTTCCCTATGGGAAATCGCGGGCATCGCGTCGGTACCATCGCACCTGATTTTTTAGTGCATGCGATGGCCGCGATGCCCCCGATTTTTACTAACGATGCCCACGATCATGATCGGTGTGGCCGTGCTAGGAAACAAGTACCGAAGAAAATTTCCCTCCTGTACTATGTTAAAACCCTTGATATATTTGAAAATTTCTATCATGTCCCCCCTTTCCCTTCTCTGCTCTAAAGTATACATGTTAAGATATTTTAGTCTATCCAGGTAAGTTTTGTGATGTAGGCCATGCACCATTTTAGTTGCCCTTCTTTGTACACTCTCTAATGTATTTATATTCTTCTGGAGATATGGCCTCCAGAACTGGACACAGTATTCCAGATGAGGTCGTACCAATGACCTATAAAGTGGCATTATTACGTATTTTTTCTGCTACTGATTCCTCTCCCTATGCAACCAAGCATCTGACTAGCCTTCCTCATTGCTTTGCTACATTATTCCTCCTGTTATCCCTATAGATTGTAAGCTTGCAAGCAGGACCCTCCTACCTCTTTGTTGGTTGGTTACCACCCAGCTTGTTTTATTACTGTAGTTTCCAATTGTCAATTGTAAAGTGTAACGGAATATGCTGCGCTATATAAGAAACTGTAAATAAATACAAATAAAATAAATAGTTTTAAAGGGGCAGCTGTCACAGGTTTCAGGTAAATGAGCTTATCTAGGGTGCATGAGAAAGCTATGATCACAGTAACAGAGGTTAATTAAAAATCAACCCAAATATATAGATACAGAAGTACCAGCACACTCGACAGTCCTGCGAATGGGGTGTAAATAGCAGGACTGGCGAGTGTGCTGGTACTTCTGTATCTATATATTTGGGTTGATTTTTAATTAACCTCTGTTACTGTGATCATAGCTTTCTCATGCACCCTAGATAAGCTCATTTACCTGAAACCTGTGACAGCTGCCCCTTTAATACTAATTCAGGTGCTGTGTTTGGGATGGTCTCACCTTTAAAAGCCATAAGGCACTTGGCAGTTGAGCTTTAACCCAAGAAAAAAACACATGTTCATTTTAGCTATGATGTGTAAGCAGATGCCAGGTTCCTAAGATAATCAGTTGTTAGTGTAGGACTTGCAGTTAAATGGGGTCCCTTGGCGATGGGCTGCAAGCTTAAATGCATTGATCAATTCATGAACTAAAACCCCATTATTTATTTAATTGATTATTTGAATGTTAAGGTGAGTTAGTTTGTTGTAGTGAGTGCTGGGCCCCCTGTGTTTGTATTTACTAGAGTGTGTGGTCACAGGCCAATGCACCCCATCCTGGGAAGTGGGTGCTGTTTGCACCCCATTCTTAGGAATGGTGAGTGCGTTGGTACTTCTGTATATGTATATGTAAATATATATCTATATCTATATATATCTATATATATATATCTATATATCTCTATATATATATATATATATATATATATATCTCTATATCTCTATATAGATAGATAGATATATGATAGATAGATAGATGATAGATATATGATAGATAGATATATGATAGAAAGAACATAACCTATAGGACTAAAAGAAACATCTGACTTACACCTTTATATCCCACTGCGTAATCCAAAATCCATCAGCTCCAGAATATATGGGCTAAGCCTCCCCCTGCTGTGGGGGTATAGGGATATTAGGATTCCGTCCCCATATATAGGAGGGGGCTGTGGGCTGAGAGCTTTTATACCGGCCAGGGAAGTGTGAACCAGCGTTCCGCCGAATGCTACACTTTTGCATATATAAAGCTCTCCAGCACCGGAACGCTACAGGAGATGGCATTTGCAGCCTCTGAAGAAGTTCACTTCATTAGATGCTTTTGCATCCCACAGTGACAGAGGAATTAAGAGGATCTACTAGCCATTAGGTCTCGGGTAGGATTTCGAGCACTCTAATAAGTGTCTATTAAATTTACCTGTCTTATCTCCTACTGACAGCGCATGAAAAGTTCAATATATTTATAGCAGCATCTCAATTAAGCACCGAGCTCGCTAAATGCTGTATGGCCCCAGTTCCCGGAATCTGCAGCTTCCGAGATTTCAGGATCTCCTCGTGAGCCTGATTTAAAGGGGTAGGATGACCCCCAGCTACATGGCATCATTTAACTGTACAGGGCAGGAGATAGCAGGATGGTTCCGGGATGAATAAACACATTAAGGTATAAATTTACTCAGTGGCGATTCTCTTTTGACAAGTTCGGTTACTGGATTTAAATAGGAAAAAATAGGGAATACAAAAACAGGTCCGGTTTCAATCCAGCTCCAGATGTTGATTACTGCCTGGGGGCAAATGCATGCAAGTTGCCCAAGCTTTTACACTGGTACACTGCAACTTAAAAATGGGTATAGTAGTAGTAGTAATATTGTTTATTTATAAGGCACCACAAAGTGTTCACAGCGCCGTACATAGCAAACAAAAAAACTAATTACAAGGTAACGTACAGGGTGTGGTGATAAAATACAGTATAAATAGGGGTATAGCTGGTAGAACTAAAATCAGCATCAGTTCTGAAGTAGAAGGGGGTGTGAAACCGCACTATTTACCTAATAATATGCCACAATTAAAGGTAAAGAATATACATTTATTAAAAATACACTTGTAAAAATATGTAACGTTTAAAAATAGATGATACTATTGCTGATAATATATTCAAATATAGAGCCGTGATAGTCACCCAGTTTTCTTAGAATGAGAGTCTCAGTGTCCGTTCCTATATACGCTTCCTGGTATATCCCAATACAGCAGGCTGTTTGTAATTTTTTTGGAGTGATGTGATTCTCCAGCCTAGGGAGCCCCTGTTGTTAGCGGGCTCAACCTGGTTCGAATTCTTCCAATCAAGGGAGCCCCTGTTGTTGTTGGGCTCGACCTGGTTAGTAGGAATGATGTCCTGGTTGGTTGCAACTGCTGGGATGTTAGATGTGGAAAAGCTGGTCCGGTCACTAGGAAATGACTGAATCTGGGTGACAGTAGTGGGTGTCAGGGCTCCAATACACCTAGTGACCGGACCAGCTTTTCCACATCGAACATCCCAGCAGTTGCAACCAACCAGGACATCATTCCTACTAACCAGGTCGAGCCCAACAACAACAGGGGCTCCCTTGATTGGAAGAATTCGAACCAGGTTGAGCCCGCTAACAACAGGGGCTCCCTAGGCTGGAGAATCACATCACTCCAAAAAAATTACAAACAGCCTGCTGTATTGGGATATACCAGGAAGCGTATATAGGAACGGACACTGAGACTCTCATTCTAAGAAAACTGGGTGACTATCACGGCTCTATATTTGAATATATTATCAGCAATAGTATCATCTATTTTTAAACGTTACATATTTTTACAAGTGTATTTTTAATAAATGTATATTCTTTACCTTTAATTGTGGCATATTATTAGGTAAATAGCGCGGTTTCACACCCCCTTCTTCTTTCCATTTATTGTGTTTGGGCTTGACACCCTTACTTACGAAACCGCAGCTCTAGCAAGATAACTCATTTACAGGCGCCCTCACGGGACACTTTGTGCCCCACCCCCCTTCTTTTTCAGTTCTGAAGTAGGTGTCAAAATTGTCCAAGAGACTGAAGATGAAGTAGAGGAAGGGAAGAACAGGACAGGAGCACTGGTGAGGTACAGAGGTAGGGTGAGTACGTGTGGAAGGAGGGCCCTGCTCATAAGAGATAGCAGACTAAGAGGAGGTGGGTGGACGAACGAAAAACAATAGGAATGGATGGGAACAGATGGAGGGGTAGGGTAGGCAGGAGAGGAGGAGCGTAAGAGGTTAAGAGGAGGAGGGATAGGCTAGTCGGAAGAAGTGGGTTTTGAGGGAGCGCTTGAAGGAGTTAAGGAAATCAGAAAGCCTGATGGGTGGCGGGAGGTTGTTCCAGTGCAGGGGGGCAGCGCGAGAGAAGTCTTGGACACGGGAGTGGGAGGAGGTGATTAGGTGAGAGGTCAGGTGGCGATCAGCGGTGGAGCGAAGAGGACGGGAGGGAGTGTGGGCCTACATACTGGGAGATGCGGCTGAGAGTTCCTAGTAATGCAAGATTGCTCAGCAAGATCGCACAGCACACAGTGATGTGTCAGCGCTGTCTGCTGAGCGATCTGTCAGGGCCAGTGTTCTCCGGACAGAACACTGGCCGTGCGCGGCGATTATAGCTTTATCCTGGATGCTGGATATTAATTGCCTGGGGTGATCGCGAAAAGCGAGGTCGCGCATCGCTAGCACTATACCCCTACACACGGAACGATGTAGGGGCATTTTCTAAGTGACCTAGTGAGATCGCTTAGAAAATGTCCTGAAATTGTGCGTATGCTCCATAACAAGAACTTAATGAAGTATAAGATAAACAGCTACAATACCTACCAGCACCACCTGACAACGCCTAAATGATAAATTACCTCTATGCCAGCGATTTTCAACCTTTTTACCTTGCGGCACACTAAGTAAGATTTAAAAAAATTGCCATGACACAACATGAGATCCCCACAGGGCAAGACACATTGGCCCCCACAGAAAATAAACCAAAACAATCAAACCGGTCCCCACAGGTAACAAAAATAAAATACATTGTCCCTTTACATGAAAAGAAGAGACCAGTAAATAACAGTTGAACTGGTGGTGGCTGTAAACTGGTTTAGGCATCTCTAGATCTGGGGGCACACCTGAGACCAGCTCAAGGCTCACTCTAGTGACCTCTTTACAATACAGGGAGCATATCAGTAACCAAAAAGCAACAAAGAGAATATGAATGTTAACTATATAGAAAACAGAGATTCAGGTTACAGATATAAAAATAGAGGGACCATTCTGGAGAGTGATACACAATACATGGTCCACAAAATATCCACTTTTAGTAGAAATAATTACTAATACAGTCAAGTCCATTTATTGAAGTTTAGGTAAATATTGCACCCAAAAAAGAAAAAAAAGGAGGTAAATCAACATTTTTAAATATATATATATATATATATATATATATATATATATATATATATATATATATATATATATATATATATATATATATATATTCTAAAACATCATTATTTGAACTTAAGGGACTGAAGATTCAGTCCGGAGACGCACTTTAGCCTTACACCCGACGCAGGGATGTAGCCAACTCTCAGCATTCATTTATGACATCACTGTCCGACAATAGTTTCCGTTATCAGCCTGTGTTACGTGTAGACGGCTCATTGTTCGTTGCTAGGTCTGTTGGATGTTTTATTTACTAGTTTATGAGCATGTGGTTATTTTAATAAATAATCAGTGTTGTAATTATACCCATGGATGACTAAATTTAATATCTCTTCCTCGGCGGTGCTCTTAATAATAGATTTCTCTCGCTCTCGGAACGTACCGCATCCTCGCTGGTGCAGAGTTCTTCCTTCATTCTGCGTTTAGAGGATCTTTTGTATTGTTTTCTTACTCTACTGTTATTTCTGCCTGTTCATCACTATACAGGGTGTTTTTTTTGGTTGTTTTTAATTAATGTTAATAAACATAATATGATTTAATAAGGGGGGGAAGTACTTTATTTTAACCCTTTGGGCTGTATTCAATGCTCTTGATTCACCATTTTTTTCGGTGAAAAGGGCTGTTTTTTGGTGAATCTGCACATTTTTTCTCTGAAAATGATATTCAACGTATTCAATGATCACTGTTAGCCGAAAGCGAACAGCGAATGCCGGCCAATATAGTCGCTGCAATTCGCGGTTGTATTTCTATGGGCTTTTTTGCATATTTCGACAAAGTGTATTCAATGCCAAAATGGAGAACTTTGTTCACGTTTTTTTTTGGGGGGTGGGGGGGGGGGTGAAGTTCTCCATTCTGCATTCCACATCTTTTTTAGGTGAACTGAAATTTCTACTTATAAAAGAAATCTTTTTTATAAAAAATTTTTGGTGTCTACAAGTCAGTCGCCCCGGCAGTGAAGGAGTGTCCGGCTGCCTATCTCTCCCCGAGCACCACGTCTGGTTGCTCAGCAACCAGAGACGCTGTGAAGATATCTCCGGCGGAAGCCGCCTGTATTAGACGCCGGAGGAGTGCTCCGGCAGTTAAAGGGTGCCCAGCCGCCCACCTTCCTTTGAGTGTCACGCCTGGTTGCACAGCAACCAGGGACGCTGTCTCGCAACCCCCGGCGGAAGCCGCCGGGATTGCCTGGCAACGGAGGATGTCAGGGAAGACAAGCGGCGGAAGGGTCTCTCCCCGCGGTTATGTTGCTGGGCAGCGTGCAGGACGCTGTTCAGCGCGCGCTGCCCCAGCTGATTCCAATTAGGCAGACTGCCACCCATTGGTCATTCTCCCTTTTTAACGGAGCTGGCCCAGTCAGACCCTGCTGGTGATAGATTCTGTTCCAGTGCTGTCTACCTGCCTGAATTAGGTAATCTTCTGTGCCTGTTTGCTGCTGGCACGCTCCTGGTGTGCATCGGCTGGTCAGCAGTTTGTTCCTGGTACCGTAAGTTCCCCGGTTGGGGACCCGGTTTTGTACCGTTTGCAAGGTGCCCTCCTGGGCCATTTATCCTTTGTTATTTTTTCCCCACTGAGGTATTCAGGGGGTTTTCTTCAGCGATTGCTGTGTTCTCAGTTGTTCCTAGACTGGGTTGTCCCAGTGGGAACTTCTCTGTGTTCTGTGTTCGGGGGGTTCGTTGTGTGATTTTTTGGTGTGGTGTATTACTTATTGTGTTTGCGACGGCGACTAGGTCGCTGGCGCCTTAGTTGCGTAGATAGTTACGGCAAGTTGCCTCCTTTTCTTTTAGTCGTAGTCAGGCCAGTAGCTAGATTATCCATTTGGCTACACCCTGAAGGGGGTCCCGGCTCTTTGTCCATCCATAACACCTGGCTGCACCGGAGTTAGGGCGGGCTTAACTCGCCCTCTCAAACGTGGCGGCTACAGGAGCCGGTTACCCAATTCAGGGGGTCAACAGAGTTAGAGTAGGATTCCACCGTGGCTTTTCTAAACAGCAGTCCCGGCTGCGGGTATACACCCGAAACCTAACACCAGCAGTACGCACACTACTGCCTGGATCACCCGGCCCTCCCTGCAGTGGATAAACGTGTGCCGCAGCCCTCTGTAGCAACCAAGATGTCCCCCTCCAGCTTGTGTAATACACCGGGCGTCCGTCATTCTGCCTGCCGCCGCTGTGTCGCCGTATTGGCCTATTTTTGCCGTCAGGGGCAGCTAGCCCCTGATGCGTTGAATACGGGGACCGGCGGGCTGGTGGTGAATCCAGCAGACTGGAGAAGTAAGTTTTATTTCAAGTCATCTTTCTTAGACATGTAATGAGGTGAGTGACAGAGCAGGGTCCAGCATTAGAGCTCAGTTGGGCGTTATTATATAAAGAGATGCAACTCCTTAAGCTTATTGTTCTGTCCAAACTAGTTATTTGATTGTAATGTAGGAATGAGTTAAGATCAGATATAATGTAGACACCAGCAGATCTCAATATTGATTTTTATCTCGCTTTACAAAATATATTCCCAGAGCAATATTCAACTATCACATCCATTTAACCATCTGTTATGGACATTTCCTTTTCTGGCGAGAGATTGAGGAATTGGATTTCATATCTATGACTGTCAGTGATACCATATATATTGTTTCTAGAAGGTGATTTTTGTTGACGTTCCCTTTTTCTCCCTTCATACTCAACCAAAATCCATTTTACAGTTCTCCACTTCTGATGAATTGTTAATTTACAATTGCACATTGTATTATTAGTTTAAAACTAAAGTTAATAAATTGGGTACGTTTCACGGCGGCAGCTCTACGCGAAGTTTGAATCCAACGTTATCAGCGTAGTCCCGGCAGCAGCGCAACGCTAAGAGTTCTTGTGTAGTTTTAGGCGCCAGCATTGATTTTAGATAGTGTGGCGAGCGTAGCGAGCTGGCGCCGTGAAACTACACAGGTACCACGCTAAGTTTGTTTGAATCTACGTTATCAGCCTAGCTCAAAGGCTGCCTCACTTCTGTAGTTTCACGGCGGCAGCTTGAACTACGCTGTCAGCGTAGTGACTCCGCGGCAGCCCTGCGTTCACAGGTCACTTGTAGTTCCACAGAGAAATAGACACCCCGGCAAACCGCTAACAAACACTAAAAGTATAGCAAACCGCTAACAAAGGGGTCGTCAAAATGTAGACGCTATAGCGTCTAAATTTAGTTGGGTATAGGGGTACATAGGGGTGCAGCATGCAAAACACTATTAAACCTGTCGACAATGACACTTGTCCACGTAACAGTTGTCGACCTTGTTCATTCCACCAACCACGCCAGCCCGAGGAATGGCCAGCGCAGCGAGCCCCGCGAGTGGACAAGTTATGCGTCCTCCCGATCTTTTCATACCCCCACTATCCACGTTGGCACTTCGGGCTGGCGTGGATGGTGGGGGTGTTTCATGAACACATTCACACCTGCCATATCATACATCTGAGACAGTAATGACGGCATGTGTTAACTGGTAACTGGTTTTTAGTTAATAATAAAGAAGAAGGATGAAGGAAAATATCAAATGACAATACAATGAAAAAGAACGAAGAATAAGGACAAAATTGAGAAAGTCATTCCTCAGAAACTGCATTTGCAGAAACAGCATGAGAAGTCGATGCATTTGTCTCTGCCTCTGCACTGTCGCCTTTCTCAGCATGGGGGAGCAGGGTTAGCGCATGGAGGATACGCTAGAATGGGTTTTCGGCTCCAAGAGTCTTTCTCCATATGAACTCTTGTAAGTAGGAGTCTAGCGGATGGCACGCAGTGCCTCTTTGGCGTTTATTGCGCCACTTGCAGGATCCCCCAAGCCACTCGATGTTCTGGGTGTCAACCCCGGATCCACGAAGTTGTACCGGTGGTGGTACCCTGCTAGCTCCAGCTGTTCCGTCTTGTAGGCACGCCAGCAATCCGAGAAGATGGTCATCCCCAGTTTCAGGACTGGGTGTCAGGAAGAAATTTGTGGCTTTGTAGAAAAGCCACCGACTCTTCCTCCGTCTGCGGCAGGTTGAAGAGTGAGCTTTTCAGCAGCCATGACCGAAATGGGTCTGACTCTCACAGAATCTACCAGCTGACTGACTATGCTTACTGCGTACCGCTCAATCTACCAGCTGACTGACTACGCTAAGCGGCCGCGAGAACAAGACGCTGTTTGTGACAGGGACGATACTTCTGACTAACTACTATGCTAGAACAAGACGCAGTTTCTGACAGGGACGCTACTTCTGACTAACTACAATGCTAGAACAAGACGCCATTTCTGACAGGGACGCTACTTCTGACTAACTACAATGCTAGAACAAGACGCCGTTTCTGACAGGGACGCTACTTCTGACTAACTACGATGACTACTCTATTCGCGGGAACACTATGCCAATTCTGACAGGGACGTTACGCTAACTACATACTGCCTACGCTGACTATGCTGGTCGTGAGAACACAGCACGCTACTACTGACTGACTACGCTGGTCGCGGGAACACAACGCCGATTCTGAAAGCGACGCTACGCTAACTACGTAGCTTCCGCCGTGAAACTACACAAGTACCATAAATTTACTTTTGGCCCCAAAGTTCTTCCCCTGGATGCGATTATACGGCGCGGCTAAGATGATCAGTTTTGCTCGGCTACTCGGAGCGGCTACAAATGAACCGTTCTTCTTTCATCCAACTACAAACCACCAACCTCGCTATAATCGTATTTTATTCGCACGCAAAACTTTTTTGCACGGGCCACCTAGTTTTTATATATTTAGATTTTATACTGGTTTTCATACAACTATCTTTTATATCACGTTAATGTTGCATTTAATACATTTGAGAGGATATATTAGTGCATTCCATTGTTAAAGGAGAAGGAGATCGTGATTAGAGGTCTTGGCAGGTTATTCTGGTTGACGTTGGTCGTTCCCATGGGTGTATCCCCCGGCGCGCCGCCCCGTTGTGTGCGAGCACCCGGCTGCTCGCACACAGTGGCTGCACATGCATGACTATGCGCAGTCGCTAAAAAACGTTTCCCTGTGATTACACGCAGGGGAGAGAAACTAGAATAGGGTCCTTGGAGTATTGTAGTACCTACGAAATTTCACAATTATCAGCTAGAATTGGAACCATAACTTGTGTCCCCATCAGCCGCTACAAATAACAAATGTCACATTAATGATTGGTTCCTTGCAGAAGACTTTGGATTTCGTAAGGTAACGATTACTAAAATGAGCAATTCAGTAAAAGTTTTGACGTTAGAACCAGGTATAGCGTAAATCTGGAGATTGCAGTGCGCCTAGGTCTAATGACAGAGCGCAGGTGTAACATGATCCATATAACCTGCTACTGTATAAGGGGGTATTCAATGTGGTCCGGTATTTTCAGGTGGCTAAAAAAATCTGGACATACCTATTAAATGCAACCCTTTGCCGACTGGTTTTCTGCCAATACAGGTACATGAAACAACAATCTAGCTATGGAAATTTATAGGAATGAACCTGTGGTGGTGCTATGCTGCCTATGGAATGTACTGACCCCTGATTATCACCCAATAATCAAAACACAACACAATATATACAAATGGGGTTTTCCCACCAAAGGGCGCAAGTAGAGTTGTAGTCTCTAGGTCTTCTTGTCTTTCCTCCGAGGTTTATTGACCATATGGGGGAAATTTAGAAGAAGAAAAGATGGTTAGATCTGACCATCCCAAGGACCAATCTATGTAACAAAATAGATATTCTTTTGTAAAAGATGGGTAAGCGTACCCCACTTACGGCAAGAAGGGCAGCGTAAAGACACGTAGCGGTTTCTTTTATTCTTCTTTTTTCTTATTTTCTTATTTATTCTCCCTCTTTTCTCTCCTCCGGTAACTTCCTCTCACAGTGTATCGCTCAAGTGTCGATGGTGGATGTAGTGAGGAAGAAAAAGTACAATATACGGGTTTATATTAGGTTGACTATATATCCATATAGACACATCCACACCCTGTGACTTGGTCTATCAGTGAACAGGAAAAAGTGCTTAGGTCGTACCTTACTCACCAATAGAATAAGCAAGGTACACATATAAAGGTTTCTTTTTTGTTCAGAGCAATTATTTTTTTCATATGAAGACCAATATTATATTGGCGTACCCCGACTCACGTGAAGAGATGTATCTTATTACACGTAGCGTGTTCTTTGTCTGGTGGAGCTCAACCTCAATCAATGGGCCGTATTTTCTCTCAGGAACAGTGTAATAAAGATATGGAAGAAGATATCAGGTAAGTGGTGATAAAACCTCCTTATACAGATATATCAACACCCTGTGACTTGATCTATTGGTGAACAGGATAAGTGCTTGGATCGTACCTTACTCACCAACAATATAGGTAAGGTACACATATAAAGGTTTCTTTTTTATTCAGAGGAATTCATTATTTCATAAGGAAACCAATTTGTATTGGCGTACCCCCACTCACGTGAAGAGATGTATCTTCTTACACGTAGCGTGTTCTTTATCCAATGGGACTTGATGTCAATCAAATGGCCATATTCCTCACGAGGACAGTGTAGTGAAAATATATATAAAAAAAAAGGGTTGTCAGGTGAGTGATAATAAAACCTCCTTTATATTGGAGGTGAAGGTATAGATAAGTGATAGAGGTATTTTATATTAGCGTGCCCAGAAGGTACTCATGTCGTACCCCGACTCACACGTGGTTGTGCAATTTAACACTCATAAAGGTTTCTTTTCTGTAGAAAGAGGTTCCCTCCACCGTGACTTCACTTGTGTGTTTAGAGAGATAGGGAGTTATCTACCCGGAAAAGATGGGGTCTCTGAAACAACTGTTTAGCGTACCCAACTCACAATTGTGGGGGCGTTTCTCCACCTGTAAAGGTATCTTTTTTTCTTTCTTTAAGACAGTCTGATACAAAATAGGTGATTCCAAAATATTCCAATAAAAAGTCTCTTTAAAATTATTTATTGTATAGTAGAAAAATAGTAAAAATCCTTCATCCCAACAATGAAAGGATACCAAACATCATCTCTTTTAAGGACTCTCCACAATGAGTCCAAAAGAGGCCCAGAATACAGTACAAGATCCAAAAAAATAGAAAAAATAAAAAATGCAAAATTCTTTAAAAAAATCTTTTAAAATACATACAAAAGTCCAGAAAGCGTCCAAAGGAAGGAATGATGGCTGCTCACTCTCCACAGAAATTTCTGTGTAGAGTGAGCAGCCATCATTCCTTCCTTTGGACGCTTTCTGGACTTTTGTATGTATTTTAAAAGATTTTTTTAAAGAATTTTGCATTTTTTATTTTTTCTATTTTTTTGGATCTTGTACTGTATTCTGGGCCTCTTTTGGACTCATTGTGGAGAGTCCTTAAAAGAGATGATGTTTGGTATCCTTTCATTGTTGGGATGAAGGATTTTTACTATTTTTCTACTATACAATAAATAATTTTAAAGAGACTTTTTATTGGAATATTTTGGAATCACCTATTTTGTATCAGACTGTCTTAACCCCTTCCCGACATTTGACGTACATGTACGTCATGGTCGGGAAGTACTTCCCGACATTTGACGTACATGTACGTCATGGCTTCTAACTGTCACTGCGTCTATAGACGCGGTGACAGTTACGAGATGTCTGCTGTCCCTGACAGCAGACATCCCCCCTCGCCGCCCAGGGGGGGCAGGGGTGCCCCCCCCGGTCGGCGATCGCTGTTCAAATCTGAACAGCCAATCACAGCGTTTCCTGTGTTACCGGCGGCTAAGCCGCTCGGTAACACAGAAAACGGTGGTGATCGGTGCAGCACCGATCACCACCGAGCGGCAGCACCCCCCTCCCACCCACCGGCACTCACCCGGCAGCTCCGCCGCCCGGAACAGCAGGCTCACCCGGCTCCCCCAGCGCACGCAGCGCTTCCCCCCTCCCACCCCCCCCCGCAAGCTGCAGCAGCAGCAGCAAATAATAAACTGGGGTATAACTGGGTTATAATGAAATATATATATATAAATATATATATATATATATATATATATATATATATATATGTGTGTGTATGTGTATATATATATATATACACATATATGTATGTGTATATATGTATATATATATATATATATATACACACATATATATATGTGTATATATATATATATGTGTACATATGTGTATATATATGTATATATATATATATATATATATATGTATGTATATGTATGTATATATATATATATATATATATGTATATATATATATATATATATATATATATATGCGCTTCCAGACAGATATTCCCGACATATGACGTATATATACGTCATGGTCGGGAGGTACTTCCCGACCGAAGACGTATATATACGTCATGGTTTTATAAACTGTCACCGCGTCTATAGACGCGGTGACAGTTTGGAGATGTCTGCTGTCCCTGACAGCAGACATCCCCCCTTGCGGCGATCGCTGCGATTGGCTGTTCAAATGTGAACAGCCAATTGCAGCGTTTTCTGTGTTACCGGCGGCTAAGCCGCTCGGTAACACAGTGATCGGTGGTGACCGGTGCTGTTAAGTACAGCACCGATCACCACCGATCGCCAGCCCCCCCCCCCCCCCTCCCACCCGGCAGCCCCCCTCCCTCCCACCCACCCGGCTGCCGCAGCGCCAGCACCCCTCCCAACCCCCCACCAGCCGCAGCGCCAGCCCCCCTCCCAAAGCTGGTGACCAAAATGGGGTCACATGTGGGGGGGTTCCACTGTATTGGTGCTTCGGGGGTCTTGCTAATGCGACATAGCACCCACCATTCATTCCACCACCAAAAATCACTCCTTCCCTTCTGAGTCCTGCCATGCACCCAAATGGTATTTTTGGGTCACATATGAGGCATTGCCGTACTGGGGAGAAATTGGGGCACAGATTTTGGGGTGCTTTGTCTCCTTCATTCCTTGCGAAAATGAAAAATTTTGAGCCAGAACTGCATTTTTGTGTAAAAAATTACATTTTTTTACACAAAAATGCAGATCTGGCTCAAAATTTTTCATTTTCACAAGGAATGAAGGAGACAAAGCACCCCAAAATCTGTGCCCCAATTTCTCCCGAGTATGGCAATGCCTCACATGTGACCAAAAAATACCAGTTGGGTGCATGGCAGGACTCAGAAGGGAAGGAGTGATTTTTGGATTTTGCAGCACAGATTCTGGTTGAATGACCCCTGAAGCACCCATACAGTGGAACCCCCCCACAAGTGACCCCATTTTGCAAACTACACCCTTCAGGGAATTCATCAGGGGGTATAGTGTACATTTCAAACCCCCAGGGGTTTCACCAATTTTGATACAACTGAGCTGTGAAAATGAAAAATTTAATTTTTTCATTTTCACAGCCCAGTTGTATCAAAATTGGTGAAACCCCTGGGGGTTTGAAATGTACACTATACCCCTAAATGAATTCCCTGAAGGGTGTAGTTTGCAAAATGGGGTGACTTGTGGGGCAGGTTCCTAACTTTTAGCACTTATGGTGCCTAGAAACCTACATGGTGCCTAAAAAAAAATCTCATAAAAAGGAGGCTCCAAAATCAAGTAGGTGCTCCTTCTATTATGAAGCCTGTGGTTTGGTCAACGTGCACACTAGGGCCACATATAGGATATTTATGAAAACAAAAGAATTGGGGGAATCAATTTTTAGTCACATTTCTCTAGTAAAATCTACTGTGTTTGTTAGAAAAACGTATTAAAATTGAAACTCTGCAAAAAAAAAGAAATTTTGAAATTTCACCTACACTTTGTTTTAATTCCTGTGAAACACCTAAAGGGTTAACAAACTTCCAAAATGCTGTTTTGAATACTGTGAGGGGTGCAGTTTTTGAAATGGCATCATTTATGGGGGTGTCTCACATACAAGTCCCTCAAAGTCACATCAGAACTGAACTGGTCCCTAAAAAAATCAGTGTTTGAAATTTTCTTGAAAATTTGAGAATTTGCTATTCATATTTGAAGCCTCCTAGTGTCCAAAAAAATGAAAAGGAGGTTGAAATAATGATTGCAACATAAAGTAGACATATGGTCTTTGTTAGTTATTAACTATTTTGAGTGGTATGTTTATTTGTCTCACAAGCAGAAAATGTGACATTTTGCAAATTGCTAAATTTTCCATTTTTTCACGACATTTTGGTATTTTTCACAAAAAAACACAGACTGTATCGACCCAAATTTACCACTAACTTGAAGTACAATGTGTCACGAGAAAACAATCTCAAAATCACTGGGATAAGTAAAAGCAAAAAAAAGTTATCCCCACTTAAGTGAAACATGTCAGATTTGAAAAAAATGGCTCTGTCAGGAACGCAAAAACTGGCTCTGTCAGGAAGGGGTTTTTAAAGAAAGAAAAAAAGATACCTTTACAGGTGGAGAAACGCCCCCACAATTGTGAGTTGGGTACGCTAAACAGTTGTTTCAGAGACCCCATCTTTTCCGGGTAGATAACTCCCTATCTCTCTAAACACACAAGTGAAGTCACGGTGGAGGGAACCTCTTTCTACAGAAAAGAAACCTTTAGGAGTGTTAAATTGCACAACCACGTGTGAGTCGGGGTACAACATGAGTACCTTCTGGGCACGCTAATATAAAATACCTCTATCACTTATCTATACCTTCACCTCCAATATAAAGGAGGTTTTATTATCACTCACCTGACAACCCTTTTTTTTATATATATTTTCACTACACTGTCCTCGTGAGGAATATGGCCATTTGATTGACATCAAGTCCCATTGGATAAAGAACACGCTACGTGTAAGAAGATACATCTCTGCACGTGAGTGGGGGTACGCCAATACAAATTGGTTTCCTTATGAAATAATGAATTCCTCTGAATAAAAAAAGAAACCTTTATATGTGTACCTTACCTATATTGTTGGTGAGTAAGGTACGATCCAAGCACTTATCCTGTTCACCAATAGATCAAGTCACAGGGTGTTGATATATCTGTATAAGGAGGTTTTATCACCACTTACCTGATATCTTCTTCCATATCTTTATTACACTGTTCCTGAGAGAAAATACGGCCCATTGATTGAGGTTGAGCTCCACCAGACAAAGAACACGCTACGTGTAATAAGATACATCTCTTCACGTGAGTCGGGGTACGCCAATATAATATTGGTCTTCATATGAAAAAAATAATTGCTCTGAACAAAAAAGAAACCTTTATATGTGTACCTTGCTTATTCTATTGGTGAGTAAGGTACGACCTAAGCACTTTTTCCTGTTCACTGATAGACCAAGTCACAGGGTGTGGATGTGTCTATATGGATATATAGTCAACCTAATATAAACCCGTATATTGTACTTTTTCTTCCTCACTACATCCACCATCGACACTTGAGCGATACACTGTGAGAGGAAGTTACCGGAGGAGAGAAAAGAGGGAGAATAAATAAGAAAATAAGAAAAAAGAAGAATAAAAGAAACTGCTACGTGTCTTTACGCTGCCCTTCTTGCCGTAAGTGGGGTACGCTTACCCATCTTTCACAAAAGAATATCTATTTTGTTACATAGATTGGTCCTTGGGATGGTCAGATCTAACCATCTTTTCTTCTTCTAAATTTCCCCCATATGGTCAATAAACCTCGGAGGAAAGACAAGAAGACCTAGAGACTACAACTCTACTTGCGCCCTTTGGTGGGAAAACCCCATTTGTATATATTGAGGTACATGAAACAATCTGCTTCTGCGAATTATATCCGAAAATGTACACATTTCGACTAAAACATGCGAGTCGGCGAGTAATTCGACCATGATGATTTTTTGGACAATCAAAAAGAAATCGATTGGAAACACCCTAATGTATATTAAAAGCCCACATATCATTATTGAAAGTCCCCCCTAATCTAACAGATATTCCTTCTAAGTAACAGGTAGAGGTATATTATTTTTAGATCAATCAGATTAAAACCCCATTAAGTTGTGTACATCAGTGTGGCCGAATGTGCAATGGCTCAGATATGCACTTTTAGCGCCAGATGTTTGCGTAATTATACGCTGCTGAAACTTACAGGTGCAGTTTCCCCGCCTGGCTATTGCCTGCTGTGCCTCCTGCTGTGTATCACAATGTATGGAAACAGCAATAGTGAGATCAGATCCTCTTTAAACTTGAAATGATCGTAGTGAAAATCTACTAACAGACTGAATTATGGGAAAACATTCTACTTTTCCTGTATGCATTTTAAAACAAAAGTATAGTGGAAGCAGGTGGACAAATGGAATAAACATTGAACACTGTTCTAGAGGTTCCAGTTTCCTCCTATCCACAGTTACTATAAGTAACGGCCACTAGATGGCAGTGTAGTAAAGGAATGCGATTACATTCTGGCAGCGGGCGAAGGCGCTGAAGATTCAGCTGAGGTTCGGGGATGGAGCAGTATGTGTGTGTCTACTGGTGGCGAGAACAGAGATTACATCAAAGCAACGACATGAATGTGAGCTCTGTACACAGCAAGCTCACG
Organism: Crinia signifera; assembly: GCF_055691185.1. NCBI lineage: Eukaryota > Metazoa > Chordata > Amphibia > Anura > Myobatrachidae > Crinia > Crinia signifera. The sequence goes on from NC_139224.1 coordinate 163,820,484, forward strand.
ACTTGACATTTCCAAGGCCACCTTCCAAGCATGCAGTGCAGGCTCCTGGGAATGACATCTGTTACTGACGGCGGAGGAGATATTTGCATGTGTACCAGCTTCCAGACAAAGCCTTTGTACATCATCCTCCTAATCAGACGAGCGGTTATCCCGCAGGCCCAGCCCTGTAATTGAGCCCAATGAATTAGGCGCGCTCGGCAGGTCATTCATCAATGTGTTCCACCTAATGACGTTCCTACGCAGCTAGGAATAGGGACAGATCTGGCCGCGAATGTAACTATGTCACTGGCTATTAACCCTAAATGGCATTTCACCCACAAAGCAAAGTTTCCATATTGCACCCAGCAGAGAGGGCAGTACACCGTGTGTGGCTATTAAATAATGAGACCGATGATATATATTACATTTAATTATATTAACTACTTTGTTATTCAGTTCCCCCTGTATGTACTCCCCTTCTGCTTCAAAGTAACGCTGCATTTTTATTTTCCGTTGGTCAAAGCTGTGCTGTAGCACATTAACTGTCACCATAACCGATGCCGTGAGTACAGATTTGAATTTAGAGAAAATAAAGAAGCCACACTGTGCTAGGTCTGGTGAGTATGGTGAGTGTTCTAGCACCGCAATCTGTTTCTCGGCCAAATACTGCTGAACAGAGAGCGCTGTGTGGGCTGGTGCGCTGTCTGGATGAAGGATGTAAATTTGTTTTCACAACACTGGCCTCTTCTGATTCTTTCCCAAAGAGATTTATTTTTTTGTAGGAATGTTGATTCATTGTTGCGCTTTCGGGAAACCGGTCTGCCAAAATAGCCTCAAGTGTATTGGAAAAGTGCTGCTGTTCCCGGGTGGTAATTGGGAGGTTGCTATTCAGAAGATGGTATTATGCATCCTAACAGATAAGTTTAGGTCAGACCGTGGGACGTTAGGGGTCTAGTTATAAAAGGGTCAGATTTAAATTAATAGCAGCGTTATACCGGCGTTCTAAACATTTATTCAGCTTATACTGAATGAACTGACCCCTCCTTTTCCAGGTAACGATCCAGCACTCAACATACGGACCTGGTCTGCAGAACATTCCACCTCTTATATGATTACCTAGATGTTTAAATAAATTCAGCATTTCAGAAATCAACTGCAGAATATCGCTTAAAATCTGTAAAAAGCTGTTACTGTGGTTTTTATCTGCGCTATGTCATTTGTTAGGTCTGACTAGCACCTAGTGCTGGTGGGGGAGGTGTATTGGGAGGGGCAGTCAAATCAGGATGGACATAGGTTTCTTTAGTCTGATATAATCAGCATAGTTTGGGACGTCAGTCTGTGGGACATTAGGGGTCTAGTGTGTGAAGGGACTAGTTATAAAGGGTCAGATTTAAATTAATAGCAGCGTTTTCCAGAAGGAAACCAGAAGGAAAACAACAAACCAACATTACATCTGATGGACGGCATTATAACCACATAACTCCGGAACATCATGTGGCCTTAACCACCTTTACCATGAGAACACCTGGACCAGACCCACCACCCCTACGGCTGAGAACACCAGGACTACCCCTCATGGTGAGCACCAGCCTATGCAGCCACACTTCCCCCATACATGATTGTGCCCCCACTTTCTCATAACCACCTGTACTGCTCTCATGATTCCTGGACATTGATGATTCTTTGAAAATGATTTCAAAATATTTCCCTGTCGTCAATCCCTTGCAAAGGTGTTTTCATGCCCCCCCCCCCCCCCACCTGCAGCACACATCTACCCCACCATGTGCTTTTCCTGTAATGTGTACCTCCGCAGATAGCACACCCCGCTAGCTCTGACCTACGCACTGCACCAAGCTGGTTGCCTCAGATGGTATCTCTGTGGGCAGGATGTGGGTCACGTGGATGTTCCTGTGCAGGGTTTATCAGACTACTACACAAGTATTTGCTTTCCAATGTATGCATTGGGTCCTTGTATGGCTCGCCTCCTAGAGTGTAACCTTCGTAGTGCACCCACCATGGCTGCCTCATATGGTGCACTTGTGGATGGGATGAAAAATACATGGACCTGAGTATACATTGAAATCATCCATTTTGGGTCATTTCTTTTATGGGTAATCTATTCCACCCAGGGTAATCCTACGCAGAGCGCCTAAAATGGCTGCCACACCTGGTACCTTGTCAGGGTGGAGTACACAACCCGTGGAAGTTATTATCCAAAATGCTGCACCACTCCTGCAATATGCTTACTGTGTGCTCAAGGGTTTCTTTTGTCTGTGACTGTACCACCAACATCCTCTGTATTATGTGCATTGTCTGTGACTGTACCACCAACATCCTCTGTATTATGTGCATTGTCTGTGACTGTACCACCAACATCCTCTGTATTATGTGCATTGTCTGTTACTGTACCACCAACATCCTCTGTATTATGTGCATTGTCTGTGACTGTACCACCAACATCCTCTGTATTATGTGCATTGTCTGTAACTGTACTACCTACATCCTCTGTATTATGTGCATTGTCTGTGACTGTACCACCAACATCCTCTGTATTATGTGCATTGTCTGTGACTGTACTGCCTACATCCTCTGTATTATGTGCATTGTCTGTGACTGTACCACCAACATCCTCTGTATTATGTGCTATGTCTGTTACTGTACTACCTACATCCTCTGTATTATGTTCATTGTCTGTTACTGTACTACCTACATCCTCTGTATTATGTGCATTGTCAGTGACTGTACCACCAACATCCTCTGTATTATGTGCATTGTCAGTTACTGTACCACCAGCATCCTCTGTATTATGTGCATTGTCTGTTACTGTACTACCTACATCCTCTGTATTATGAGCTATGTCTGTTACTGTACTACCTACATCCTCTGTATTATGTGCATTGTCTGTTACTGTACTACCTACATCCTCTGTATTATGTGCTATGTCTGTTACTGTACTACCTACATCCTCTGTATTATGAGCTATGTCTGTTACTGTACTACCTACATCCTCTGTATTATGTGCATTGTCTGTTACTGTACCACAAACATCCTCTGTATTATGTGCATTGTCTGTTACTGTACCACAAACATCCTCTGTATTATGTGCATTGTCTGTTACTGTACCACAAACATCCTCTGTATTATGTGCTATGTCTGTTACTGTACCACAAACATCCTCTGTATTATGTGCATTGTCTGTTACTGTACCACAAACATCCTCTGTATTATGTGCTATGTCTGTTACTGTACCACCTACATCCTCTGTATTATGTGCATTGTCTGTTACTGTACCACCTACATCCTCTGTATTATGTGCTATGTCTGTTACTGTACCACCTACATCCTCTGTATTATGTGCATTGTCTGTTATTGTACTACCTACATCCTCTGTATTATGTGCTATGTCTGTTACTGTACTACCTACATCCTCTGTATTATGTGCATTGTCTGTGACTGTACCACCAACATCCTCTGTATTATGTGCATTGTCTGTTACTGTACCACCTACATCCTCTGTATTATGTGCTATGTCTGTTACTGTACTACCTACATCCTCTGTATTATGTGCATTGTCTGTTATTGTACTACCTACATCCTCTGTATTATGTGCTATGTCTGTTACTGTACTACCTACATCCTTTGTATTATGTGCATTGTCTGTTATTGTACTATCTACATCCTCTGTATTATGTGCATTGTCTGTTACTGTACCACCTACATCCTCTGTATTATGTGCATTGTCTGTGACTGTACCACCAACATCCTCTGTATTATGTGCTATGTCTGTTACTGTACTACCTACATCCTCTGTATTATGTGCTATGTCTGTTACTGTACTACCTACATCCTCTGTATTATGTGCATTGTCTGTTACTGTACCACAAACATCCTCTGTATTATGTGCATTGTCTGTTACTGTACTACCTACATCCTCTGTATTATGTGCATTGTCTGTTACTGTACCACAAACATCCTCTGTATTATGTGCTATGTCTGTTACTGTACCACAAACATCCTCTGTATTATGTGCTATGTCTGTTACTGTACTACCTACATCCTCTGTATTATGTGCATTGTCTGTTACTGTACCACCTACATCCTCTGTATTATGTGCTATGTCTGTTACTGTACTACCTACATCCTCTGTATTATGTGCTATGTCTGTTACTGTACTACCTACATCCTCTGTATTATGTGCATTGTCTGTTACTGTACTAACTACATCCTCTGTATTATGTGCTATGTCTGTTACTGTACTACCTACATCCTCTGTATTATGTGCATTGTCTGTTACTGTACTACCTACATCCTCTGTATTATGTGCATTGTCTGTTATTGTACTACCTACATCCTCTGTATTATGTGCATTGTCTGTTACTGTACTATCTACATCCTCTGTATTATGTGCATTGTCTGTTACTGTACCACCAACATCCTCTGTATTATGTGCATTGTCTGTTACTGTACTACCTACATCCTCTGTATTATGTGCTATGTCTGTTACTGTACTACCTACATCCTCTGTATTATGTGCTATGTCTGTTACTGTACTACCTACATCCTCTGTATTATGTGCATTGTCTGTTACTGTACTACCTACATCCTCTGTATTATGTGCATTGTCTGTTACTGTACCACCTACATCCTCTGTATTATGTGCATTGTCTGTTACTGTACTACCTACATCCTCTGTATTATGTGCATTGTCTGTTACTGTACTACCTACATCCTCTGTATTATGTGCTATGTCTGTTACTGTACTACCTACATCCTCTGTATTATGTGCATTGTCTGTGACTGTACCACCAACATCCTCTGTATTATGTGCATTGTCTGTTACTGTACTACCTACATCCTCTGTATTATGTGCATTGTCTGTTACTGTACCACCTACATCCTCTGTATGTCTGTAAAGCGCCCTGAGTCCTGTTGCAGAAAGTGCGCTATATAAATGAAACTTAATTACTTACACTCACCATGGAGTTCACATGGGTAGGGGAGGGAGGGGGGGTGTGCAGGAGCTGAATCAGTGGGACCCAGCATTTAATGGGCGTGTCCATAAAAATGCTGGGGGCGTTCCCCTGGGAACAAGGGCGGGCCGATGACTGCACCAAGCCAGGCAGGCGGCTGCATTACTTCTTCATTTACAAAGAAACACATTGGTTTCATGACGCATCAGATTCTATCTATAGTCACGTTCATGACGCTGCACATTCTATCTATAGTCACTTTACCTTAGCCGCCAACGCCAGACCAACTTTATCGGCCTCGGCTTCCAGCGTCCGGCTGAACGGCCTCTCGAATATAAACTGTAAGAGAGGAGAAGAGGTCAGACGCTGCGGACGAGGCGACAGCTGCACAGCAATGGTTTAATGACTGAGAGATGGCTGCTGAGCGAGGTCTCTGATCGCACAGGCCGCAGTGCAGTCAGAGAATGCTACGCTCCCTGTGCTGGGAATGTTCTCAGTTACTGCGGCCATATGCAGGGACAGACAGGTCGCTGTAACTGCTGCTGAGCAGCCCCGTCAGGGACAGAGAGGTCGCTGTCACTGCTGCTGAGCAGCCCCGTCAGTCACAGAGCTGCCAATCACTCCCTGCACCAGGCAGTACAGCCAGCTGGGTCAGACAACCCCACACAGTAAGGGAGAATGTGGGCAGACAACTGCAATACGGAGGCAGGTGTAAGCAGATGGCTTCGCTGCCAGGCAGAGGAGATTGCAGCGGGGCTGAGATTGCCTTTTAGGTAGTGGTTATAATAAAGTGCGGGGTCTCAGACAATAACCGTACCATAACAGCTGCCACCAATAGGTATTCCCAACCTCAAGGCTTCAGCACATATGTACTGATTAAGTCACCTGTACTCAAGCCTGGATCGCTCTAAAACCTGGCCTGTTAGTGTGCTCTAGGGCAGGCATGTCCAAACTGTGGCCCTTCAGCTGTTGTGAAACTACACATCCCAGCATGCCTTGCCATAGTTTTAGCATTCCCTAATAGCAAAATTATGGCAAGGCATGATGGGACTTGTAGTTTTACAACAGCTGGCAGGCCATAGTTTGGACATGCCTGCCAAAATTCACATTCTGCCACACTGAATGATGCTAAATTCCGTTATGTGGTGGGAGGGGGTCTCTTTTCAAGTGTAAAGGCCCCCCGCCGCCACTTGGAATGTTTTCATCTGATGCAGAGAAATTGAATTAAATCAAATTAAAATGCAAAATGGTGGTAAAATCCACCCTCCCCAGGACCTAGACAGCAACAGATTTTACCTGGTAGATTAGAAGATGCTACTATCTGGGTCCTGGGGGAGAGGGGATGTGTGTATAGGAGAGGGGGGGTAGCTGGGCATAGGCTACACAAGACTAAGCTGCGCACATACACAGCCGCCATCGGACACACAAACATCAGCGCAGAGCTGTGGGCTAATCAGGAGATGATCGTGGGCCGCCTGTTGTCACTCATGCACTAGAGCCACATGCGGCCCCCAAACAGTTCCTGACTGGCCCGCCGCTGCTGTGTGTGTGTATATACTGAGATTATATTTATATATTATATGTATTTATTTTTTGCCATCTTCTGTTTCATTATATTATTATATGTTATTGATTTAAGTACCACATGATGTTTTGAGACCTTGGCTTTTCCTGCTAATTGGATTATTTTACTTCAAATATTACGAACAGTGGATTATCACAAGTCTATATGTCAGGGATGGTCTATAGTATCCTATAGGACAGCTGTAATACCATCTAATGGAGTCTGTCTCTCTGATATTAGATTATGAATTGATTTGGAATCAATTGCACATAATTAATCTTTCACAGTGCCACCATTTTCTTTAAATGTGTTTGCTTCGATTGTCAATATTTAATAACTATTGAATACCTATTAGCTATAATAAATTGCCTTCGCTAAGCACTCTCTCTATTTCCTGCTACAATTTAATGGACTCCGCTGCTTGCTTAGTTATCATTCGGTATTTGTTTAGTTTCACGGCGGCCGATATATCGGATGCGATATCGGCCAATATATCAGCCGCTGTGAAACTAAACAAGTACCGATCATTCTAGCAACCTGCCGCTTTCAAACCCTGTGCACTTTCTCTTCCCTGACTGCGGCGTCACTCTCTGCTGTTGTGCTTCTAGCACAATGTGGTCTGTATTTTAGCACCGATATGCAGACCAGACCTGTGATAGAAGCACCACATCAGAGAGCGGCACCGGCGGAACCATTCCCCTATGTACATTGTGTTACAGCGCCAGCCGGGCAGCCTAATGCCAAAGTCTCCTTCTTACTCCAGAAGCATTAGATTCTACATGCCAGTTGTATAACCATTGTTACATGCACATGGGCAGTATGAATGAGCACCCATAGACGTGTGTTTAGCAGCACGACAAGGGGAGCTGCATGTGTATTAGCCTAGGGGTTCTGGAACGTTTAATCAGGCCTGGACACTGCTCGGAGATCAGAATTCTGAATTTCCAATGGGATCTATTACTTCCCATATGAATGAAGCAAATATCTGTGAATCAATGGGGTCCGCCTTAAGGTGGCCATACACACGCAGATTTATCTGCAGATCTGGCTGGTTGGAGCAAAAACCTGGTTATGGATGAGAGCAAATGACAGTTGACCATTTGCTTGGAAATGCTGGAAAACTGACAAACTGTCACTCATCCATAACCATGTTTTTGTTCCAACCAGCCAGATCTGAAGATAAATCTTACTAGTGTATGGGTGCCTTTACTGCGATTGGCTAATAAGTTTTATATGATAAAAAGTAACGTGGGAGATATTTACCTCTCTTAGCTTGGACTGGACCCACTGACCGACCACGGCAAGGCTGTCCATGGGGCAGATAGCCCAAATCATGGTCAAAGAAATGAGGAAGAGGAAGTCCATAAAGTGGCTGACACTGGCCTTCTCCGCCTGCAAGGAACAGACGCCAGATGTTATTGATGGGATATTGATTAAAAGCAAAGACCCACAATTTACAGCCTTATTATTATCCTGTGTTCAGCAATCAGAAAATGATATATATCATGCGTAGGTCTGTAATCTGTGACCCGGAGTGCTGAGGCTCGGAGCAATATATTTATGTGCAATTGTTGTTATATTGATAATTGCTGCGCACGCTGTAGAACATCCCTTCTGTGTGGGCGCTTTATATGAGATGTGTGAGGTTTAGTTTAGGAACAGTTTAAGAACCAAAGTCCAACCTTCAACTAATAACGTGCTGGATATCTGACATTTATTTGCGCTTCTACTGTTAAACCATCAAGGAACCAATGTCCGTATTCCGATTCCAATTTCCAGGCTCTGCTGAAACCCGACCATCATGCGGAATGATAAAAAGGTCCGTGCAGGCCCACTAAAATAGCATCCTGCCAAATGAATGTGCAAATCGCCATTATAATAACAACACGGCCGATGTTGAGCACAATGGAGTCCTTTTTGCTACAGCGCACGCGTCAACCACGTGGTGCAGGGGTAGATCGCTAAGCACATATATACATCTGATTATGCGGCACCTGAGAATCCAGAGAATCAGCATAAGCCATAGCACACTCTTAAGCCCGTCTCCTGTGGACTCCTGTGAAACTAGCCAATGGGAGTCCAGGGGCGGGGTTAGAAAGGTGCTTTTTCATTTGTGGGAAAAGGGTTGCAGCGCCTGCAGTTCAAGGAGGTTCGGCCTCACCCGTCGTACAGCCCCGACTTTGCGCCCTGCGACTTTCACCTCTTCCAAAAGATGAAAGAGCACCGCCCGGATGTTATATAGGATTTACAGAGCAATCCAGTGCCAGCTGCCTGGGAAGTGATGCACATTACCGCGGCACTGCAGGCACAGATCTGAGCAGGGCAGTGTTTTGTCCGAATATCCCAGAGCAGGAAACCAGGACTGGTTTCTGTACAGCCTAATGCAATGCTCAGTCATTACGGACTGTGCTGCATTGTATTATCGTTAAAGAGGTTATTACCGCTCCTCTCATGCATTCAAACACAGAGACGCTACAATGACCACCGAGGCGGGATGAGATGGCTCCTGATGCCCGGAATATAACTACAAGGACATTACGGCTCCCTCCGTCATCGTTCCCTTGGACGTAGAGTCTGATCAGCGACTCTCTGCAGGCAGACAGGGAGCCCGCAGACCCGGCAAGGTCTTTTCTTCAGAGGGAGGAACGTACAAGTATTGATTCGAAGCTGGTTTATAATTCTCAACTTGCCTTGGCCAGACAGCTTGAAAATATATCATTACTATCAAATGATCCAATTACATTTTTATAGCCGGTGCCATTGCGAGGAATCACGGAGACACAGCTAATCCCTCCTCATTCAACCCCCCCCATCCCCCCATCTAGACATCAGCTCTTTAAACATCATAGACTGTGATGGAATAGGAGCTAAAAGGAGAGAAGCTCTGATTTGTGACATAGATTCACTTTAAAGATGTCACCCTAACTTGCACCAGCTCTCTAACACCCTCCTACCCTGCTGAGGACCCATCCAGGGGAACCCCAGTACTAAATCATTGAAACCACCGCCCAGGACAAACGCAGAGCTGGAGGAGCCAGGCCTAGCCTTATGTAATTGTTATGGTTTTGGTCTACCTCTATTTTATCACACATTGGGGCAGATGTATTAAGCCTTAACAAGAGATAAATGCGAGGGTGATAAAGGGCCAGATTCTATAAGCTTCAAAAGTGCTAAAATGGAGAAAGATAAAAAGCCAGCCAATCAGCTCCTACCTGCCATGCCACAGACTGTGTTTGAAAAATGTCCGGCAGGAGCTGATTGGCTGGCAGTTTATCACTTTCCATTTTATCACTTTTGAAGCTTATAGAATCTGGCCCAAAGAGAGATAAACGTCCAGCCAATCAGCTCCTTGCTGACTTTTTTCAAACACAGCCTGTAACATGGCAGTTAGCAGGTGATTAAAAAAAAAAACTATTTTGAAATCAGATTGGCAATTGGCAATTGACTATCAACGGTTACCAACAATCGGCCGGCTTGGGAGCCAGACACAGCGGCGATGTCAGATGCAGCGGATCGATGTTTTCCTTATGGGAATACATCAGAGTTGCACAGTGCACAAGCCCGGATTATTCACATACAGATCAGATCTGATCGCAGTACAAATTTGTTCGGAAAATGGGCAAAACCATGTGCACTGCAGGTGGGGCAGATGTAACATGTGCAGAGAGAGTTAGATTTGGGTGAGTTATTTTGTTTCTGTGCAGGGTAAATACTGGCTGCATTATTTTTACACTGCAATTTAGATTTCGGTTTCAACACACCCCCAACCAAATGTAACTCTCTCTGCACATGTTACATCTGCCCCACCTGCAGTGCACATGGTTTTGCCCATTTTCCAAAGAAATTTGTACTGCGATCAGATCTGAATAAAGGCCACAGTACAGAATTGGACGCACAGATTTGAAATATATGGGGCGGTTCTTGTGTAGGGACCGTGACGTAACTGGAAGTTGATTAATCAGATGCACACAGAGGTAGCATTTCATGGAACGTCGCAGGCGTATCGCTGAAAACGGTTACATACAAAGAAGCTCAACCGCTCTCGAAGGAGAACATATCGAGGCCGATAAACTGCACCAACCATATGGCTGCTGCAACTACAGATGGCGGTTCGGTTTGTGCACAACTACACACGCGGATGTTTACCAGGGAAGGGCTTTGCAGCGGCACGGACATAAAGTCTCAGTCGTGACTGCGGCAAAAGGCACAAGGACGGCCGGATCAGCCCCATGGGTGGTTTGCTGGTGATGTCCCATAGGTTTGCCATCAGTTATCGATGGGTAAAGTTTCAGTGGTGCACAGCAGTAGATGAGGCCTGAAAGAGGCGGTTTGCACGCGTGGCGACAAACCGTCAAATTTTCCCGATGGCGGTAGAATCTTCGATGGGCAACCCTATTTAAATATCTTACAGAATACGCTTCTTTGTTCATTTCAAGTACAGAGTATGGGGTGAGCGCAAAGAGGAAGAGAGGAAATCAAAATTGGATTCTGGAATAGCGGTGGGGAAAGTAATTACAGGCCTGGGAGAGGTTGGGATGTTCAGGAATGTGAATAATGTCGCGAGGAGTACGCAGCATAGAGGCTGTATACGCTACAAATGACACCGCTCCTTTACAATAGATGACCATTCAATAACAGAGCACACACACATATGTGCTTACCGTATGTTCTAGGATGGCATGGGCCAGCTCATGACCCAAAATGAAGGCGAGCTGGTTATCGTCTGCCACCGCCTCCAGCATGCCGGTAAACATAAACACCTGGCCGTTCTGTAAGACAGAAACAGAAAACAAAGCAATGAGCTGTCAGCTGCCCGCCCGCTTCCTCCTGAATGTGTACGAATGTATAAGGTTGCCCAGAGCGACCTCACATATGCTTGCACCTTCCAAATCTTTCGATGGGCGGTGACCATCGAAAGATGTGTGAGGTTCCCCCTGGCCTGCGAATGGATATTACTGAGTAATGGATATTACTGTGTAATACGCTTGCAAATGGGTGGCCACAGCCAACCATTCGCAAGGCTGGGTTTGGTGGACTCGCAAGGCTGCGAATTCGCATCCGAGAGAATAACCCCCTCAGTGCGGTGCAGAACAGGTGCTGTAAGCACGAGGCGAGGGATGGAGTGGCGTAACCAAGGTGACCACAACCGTTTGGTGAAATTTACATCTCTAACATGTGAGGGGAGGTGTTCGCTAACACACCCCTTCGCGTGCAGCTGAACGGGAGTGAAATCCTTCGATGGTCGCAGACCATCGAATGATTTTTCTTCCCTTCGGTAATAAAAGTCAATCTGGACTAGTTTTTATTCCGGACGCTATCTGGCGAATTTGGGGCGCTGACATCATGTGACATCAGTCGCCTGTCCCGAGCAGGCATCACCACGCCTACGTTCTTTGGGGAAGCTCATAAAACGCTGATCTTTCCCCTGCTGCCATCCTCCGGCCCTCCGTTCCCAGGGCAAATGGACCGGCGACTGTGATACTAGTCCGAAGCTGTTTGCTACCGGGGATTGTACATGCGCATAATCACGCATACCGAACATCGGGGACGGGCCTGAATTCATACCCATACAAACGAATCTGAATGGGCCCCTACTGCAGTCATGTTAAACAGACCTTCTAGTCGCACTTAGGGCCTAATTCAACCTGGTTCGCTAATGTGAGAATTTGCAGGGAACTGCGAGGAGGAAGTCGCCACCCAGACAGAGAAAACTCCCCTCGCTAAACTGCGAGAGAATTACAAATGGATCCCTAATCGTCATCCATTCCCAGATCCATACGCAATTCCCGGATCATCGGCGAGTTCTTCCCGACTGAGCGATTCCGAATAGGTCTGAGGCCAGTAATCTGCGACGGGCTGGAAGTGGTCAGCGCTGATGTCTCAGACCCTGCACACAACCTCCCGGCCACGCCTGCGATTTATTCCCACACACCCAGAAAGCTGCCAAAGTCGCTACCTGTCAGTCACTCTCCGGCCATATTGCGTTTACGATCCATAAGCATTTTCAGTTGCTATTTCAGTCATTCGATAATCGCTACCTTTGCTAATTCCCCGATTAGCGATCCATGCTGAATTAGACCCTTAGTCATGAACACGTTTAAAAACATCGGGTGTCTCTCTGTGCATTTATATTACAATGATATGCAGCATGCCTACATTCAGTGTGTGACTGCGGCTGTATTTGCATCCAAAATGTTACTGTACATTTTCCAGTATATTCAGATAAAGCCGCAGTCACTCACATAATATAAGCATGCCGCATATCATTTTAATCAGTCATAGCCGCATAGCGTTTTTTGGGGAACGCACAGAAAGATGACCGGTGCTCAGGGGCACAACAATACAATTTAGCAGAGGTTTCACAATATCCAAATGTAACATAAATGCCCAGTTTATGTTCCAGGGGACGAATCGCTCTCCGGAAAAGCATTCCACGCTCTGGATTTACAAGGGACGATTCTGCATTTCTCACCGGCAGCACGAAGGCGTTAATGAGCGGCTTGTCCACCACGTGAATGACCCACTCAATCTTGGACACCTCGGGCAGGTCACTGTTGCAGGAGATAAGATGGTCTACAATTTTCTGCACCAGCTGATAACGGGCATCCTCCTTCGGAAGCATTATGTCCTTAAACTCTTCAATCAGCTGAAAAGGTAACACAAGAGATACCTAGAATCTGGAGAAGGCAAAGCTCAGCATTTTTCACACTTTAATCCCAGGCTTATTTTAAAATGTCATATCTGTTCCGGGCTGGGAGTAACCGGTGATTCCCGCTCCTGTGAACTAGGGGGGGACCCTGAAAGGATACACTGCACTGCACTGTCAAAGTCAGTTTATCTTCGAGAGGAAATTAAAATAGGGGACGGGAGATTTGCTGCGTTTGGAAAATCCGCTGCACGCGGCAATGTATTCTGTCATACGGACAGAAAGGGAATGAATAGAAATAATTGGTTTTATTGTTGGGTGCGGGAGATAATCCGCCGTACGCACACACGCACACACACACACACACACACACACACACACACACACACTAGCCAGTAACGTATTCACCTTTCTAGCAAAGGAAAACACAGATGGGCCGATTCAGGAACGCTCGTAGCGATCCGAAATCGGCGCCAGCCCCGATAGTCGGGGTTTGCGCTTGAGCAATTCTGCGCATGTGCAAACCCCAGGCCCCGGACGGCTTCGAAGTGTTACACACTTGCCGGGCTGTTCGTTGCGAGGAGCGGGGTGGAAAGGGGGCAGGACTAACAGTTCATGGGTGTTTCCAAGACATGCTGGGCGTTTCCATCGGGACTTGGGCGGTGGGTGGCTGACAACACATGATATCAGCGCCCGCCCCCTCTTCCATCCATATGAAAAAACGCCAGGTCAGACGGACGTTTATTTCCGAAGTAGAGAAAAATCATTCGATGGTAAACGACATCGATAGTTTCTCTGCCCTTCAACTGCAAGTGAGGGGATGTGTTCGCCTATATCCCCTCACATGGTACTGAGGGGATTCGGCGTCAGCCGGGTGGGGGCGGACATTCGTCCGGACAGCATTTCAGGGCTCGGTAAGACGACCACTGCTTAGCGAGAATTAGCTGAATAAGGCCTAGAATTTCCGCTATAAAAAACGATGGTGTGCCCCGACTTCTAAATATCATTCATCAGCCATGTCCTTCCGTAGCCCTGTCTAATAACACTTTGATCAGTCTGGCACAAGAAGGGCAAATGAAAATGAAATAATATAAATCGGACGCTATGGGATCGAGATCCTTTGGGGACGGCCCAATTATCTCGGCAAACAGGCCTTTATCCTTTGACAGATTCCATCTTTATCCTTTGACAGATTCCATTACGAAACGTGTGCCCTGTCCGCAAATACCGTTCCCGTGTGCTGCTCGCATCAGTTCTGTGGACCCCCGACTGAGATTATTGAAAGACACAGCGGGAATCATTCTTCAAGACAGAAATTGCCACACACATAAATAGCTTTAGCCGAGCAATTTAAGCCCAGCTAGCGATATGAACCGTTCTGCGAAGAGGAGAGCGGCAGAAATTGGGGGTCGCTGTATTTTGAGCATTTATACAAGAACAAAACAAAAACAAAAATAGACCAAATGTAATAAGTTAAAACAGGATGAATGTTCTTCACATTTCCCAAAGTATCGTCAAAATATAGGGACTGATTAATGCCTGACTGACCGCCGCCTCGCTCCAGTGAAAACCCGCCTTGCAAATGAACGTGCTCGCTGAGAGGTGTACGGCTGCACAACCGTTCGCACCCAAGCGAATGTGTACGAATCCCATTGGAAGCTGCTCACCATGGAATGATTTGTACACAGGGTGTTCTAGGAGCCAGACACATAGGGGGAAATTTACCAATATGAAAAACCTAGTTTTTCGTATTGGTTGTTTCCCTACGACTGCATACGACTGTTTAAGTCGTATGCAAAGTCGTGTTCCGGAGGGGGATTTACAAAGCAGTCAGATACGACTGCTTTGTAACCCTCCGATGGTGTAATGATTCGTATTAGCGGCCGTATATACGGCCGCTAATACGAATTATTTCTAGCAGTCTGCACGGATCAAGTCAGATCCGTGCAGGCTGCAAGGTGTAAAAAAAATAGAAAAATAAATAAATAAAAAAAAAAAACGGCGTGGGGTCCCCCCCACAGCCATAACCAGCACCAGGCTGAAGGAGCCGGGGCCGGTAATTAAAAATCAGGGAGCCCGACAAATAGGGGTTCCCCGATTTTTAACAACCAGCCCCAGGCTCCAGGTCCGGGGCTGGTTCCCAAAATACGGGGGACAAAATGAGTAGGGGTCCCCCGTATTTTAAGAACCAGCCCCAGGCACAACCAGCCGGCAGGGTAATGTCACAGCCGGGGGACACTTATAATATAAGGTCCCGCGGCCAAAACATTCTCCCTACCGACCAGTCAGCCTGGCCAGGGGCCCTGGGGGAGTGGGGACCCCCCCAATAAAGGGGTCCCCCCCCTCCAGGACTTACCTGACCAGGCTGAAGCCTGGTGCTGTCCTCGATGCCCCTGGGCGGTGGGCATCGAGCTGATAAATGTTGTAAAAAATAGATAAACCATTGTTTTTTACTGTGGCACTACAAGTGCCAGCAAGCCTCCCCAGCAAGCTGGGACTTGGAGAACCACAAGTCCCAGCCTGCTGGGCATTAAAGGGCCCGCTGGCACTTGTAGTTCTACAGTTAAAAAAATAGTGCACAAAACACACTGACACACTTTTAAAATAAAACTTTATTACACACAAAGCCCACACACACTAATACTTACCTATCTTCTCTCCGTAGGTAGCCCTGATGTCCTGTGTCGGCGTCTTCTGGTCCTGTGTCGTCTTCTTCCTCCATGTCGACGTCGCTGTCGGCGATGGTGTCCCCGTCCGGATCCGAAGAAATCCATTTGGGAAGCTGTGGAAGGAAACCATACTCACCTGTCCCAGCGCGACGTAGTCCAGGTAAGGGTCTTTGCAAAAAAATAAACCGAAAACCCCGAAACCAAACCGGACACGACGGAGACGCACGGTGTGTTTACATCGTGCGGCTCCGCCTCCCGAATGCCGCTATTGGCCGCCTTGCGGCCTAGCGGCCAATAGCGGCATTCGGGAGGCGGAGCCGCACGATGTAAACACACCGTGCGTCTCCGTCGTGTCCGGTTTGGTTTCGGGGTTTTCGGTTTATTTTTTTGCAAAGACCCTTACCTGGACTACGTCGCGCTGGGACAGGTGAGTATGGTTTCCTTCCACAGCTTCCCAAATGGATTTCTTCGGATCCGGACGGGGACACCATCGCCGACAGCGACGTCGACATGGAGGAAGAAGACGACACAGGACCAGAAGACGCCGACACAGGACATCAGGGCTACCTACGGAGAGAAGATAGGTAAGTATTAGTGTGTGTGGGCTTTGTGTGTAATACAGTTTTATTTTAAAAGTGTGTCAGTGTGTTTTGTGCACTATTTTTTTAACTGTAGAACTACAAGTGCCAGCGGGCCCTTTAATGCCCAGCAGGCTGGGACTTGTGGTTCTCCAAGTCCCAGCTTGCTGGGGAGGCTTGCTGGCACTTGTAGTGCCACAGTAAAAAACAATGGTTTATCTATTTTTTACAACATTTATCAGCTCGATGCCCACCGCCCAGGGGCATCGAGGACAGCACCAGGCTTCAGCCTGGTCAGGTAAGTCCTGGAGGGGGGGGACCCCTTTATTGGGGGGGTCCCCACTCCCCCAGGGCCCCTGGCCAGGCTGACTGGTCGGTAGGGAGAATGTTTTGGCCGCGGGACCTTATATTATAAGTGTCCCCCGGCTGTGACATTACCCTGCCGGCTGGTTGTGCCTGGGGCTGGTTCTTAAAATACGGGGGACCCCTACTCATTTTGTCCCCCGTATTTTGGGAACCAGCCCCGGACCTGGAGCCTGGGGCTGGTTGTTAAAAATCGGGGAACCCCTATTTGTCGGGCTCCCTGATTTTTAATTACCGGCCCCGGCTCCTTCAGCCTGGTGCTGGTTATGGCTGTGGGGGGGACCCCACGCCGTTTTTTTTTTTTATTTATTTATTTTTCTATTTTTTTTACACTGAAGCCTGCACGGATCTGACTGATACGTGCAGGCTAAAACGCAAATAGAACAGGAAAATGGTGTTCTATTTTCCTGTCGTATTTGCGTGGGTGTTTCACACCACTAAGCAGCCGTATTGTCAGTACGGCTGCTTAGTAAATCAGAAACCACCATTCTTTTGAATGGTGATTTCTGTCGTATTCTATCGATGGTGTAGACATTCGTATTTGTAACTACAAATACGAATGTTCCATCTTTAGGACTACGAATTGTTGTATTTTTGGGATTGTAAATCCCGAAAATACAAATTCGTAAAAAAAAGGTGTATTTCTCCCTACGAATACACCTTTTTTCTACGAATCCATTTTGGTAAATGTCCCCCATAGTGCCAGTTACCTACATGCTAGATGCCAGGGGCTGATGCACTTTGCCCCGGGGGGGTTGGGGGAATACCCTCCTCACTATTACCATGCACGGCAATGACAACAGCTGGGCAGAGCGGTGGAAAACCCAACCGGCTGTATCAGAGCAGGTCCATGGCACAGCTATTTCAAAACTCGAGGCAACTTGCTAGCCAATTAGAGCTTGTGGTCAGACAGCCAATCAGGAGCTACCACTGCCGCTCCTGACTGGCTGGTGATTGCCTCGTGAGCCGTCTGGAGGTTTGAAATAGCCGTGCCATTGACTTGCTCTGATACAGCCAGGTAGGTTGTCCACCACTCTGCCCAGCTGTTGCCATTAATGCAAGCGCACCACTCTGCCCGGCTTGATCTGCTTCCCAGGAAATCTGGTCAACAGGAAGGAGTATCTGGTCACCATGGCGATCTGGCCTCCGGGTTTTGTCGAGCCCTGATATAAAATATGATCTTGAATAAAAGACCCAAGAATTAGCTTTTTTTAACTAGAGGACTTAATTCCTGCATCATTCATAATGCACTAAAGGGAACCTCCAGCTCCTTTATTAGCACATTAGGGTCCTGCTGTTTTTACTAGTTTGGACTTGAAAAATGCCATTTTCTCCCCCCTTTGTTTTAGGACTAGTTGTTTCAGAAGTCATTAGCGGTTCATCAAGGAGAACTGGTAACAGCTGGCGCCTAGCAACTCAAATACAACATCCATTTTCTATGCCTTAAGTAGATGGCAGCTTCACCCGCTGTGGGTCTCAGACTGGCATGGACAATATTAACTCCGGTACAAAGAGAAAACTACGGGTGTTGAAGAGGACACTGGACAGGGGGAAGAACATATGCATGGAGGTAATAGAGGCCCTGTAATACCGATATCGGGCAAATGGCACCAACACTACAGCGTGTGGACTCAATACGGGAGCGATGGTGTCATCATCGGGTATGGCTAATAGCGCAGCCAGAAGGTGACTGTAGAAAACACTACAATAAAGGGAGAGCTTGGGGCAAAACCAGCACCACCGCAAGCACTGGACACGCCCCCATTAGTGTGCGCTAACTCCTCCCCTCACATGTATCCGCTAGCAGAATAAATCATTAGATGATCACCAACCATCGAATGAATTCTCCTGCCGGGATATGGTCATTGGGTTACAAGCATGTTGGTCGACACGATTAGCAGGGTTCGCAAAAACACGCTATACCGCGTATTTAACTCCAAATTGGCACCCGAGGACTCAGTTTCTAAAACTGAAGGAGTCCCCGGGGACACGCTGTGCCGCAGCCGAGAGCTGCCCAATCACTGGAGCGGCTGCCGGTACCCAATCATTGTGCCGGCAGCCAATCACAGGTGGCTTGTTTTACACGTCGCTGCACAGGTTTCACTGAGTGTGCGGCTGTGCGCTCCTCCGCCACCCCCACCACGCTGTTTACGTAAGTACAGTCTGTCTGCTGCTGAGAGCAGAGGTGGAACAGGGCTGGATGGGATGCACCTGTAACAGCTGAAAGCCGCTCTCAGCAGGAGAGGTGAGCGGGCCGTCTGCGCGGCGGGGGACTGGATGTGGCTAGAAGAGCAGCACCTCAGCTATTTCAGCCGCATCTCACCCCCCTCCGCGCAGACAGCCCGCTCACCTTCTCTGCTGAGCGCCTTGGCAGCATTTCCAGCCCCCTGGACAACGAGCATGAACTGCCCCCCTGGGAAAAATGCATAAAATGCCCCCTTTGCAACAAGCATAAAATGCCCCCCCCCTTTGCAACCAGCATAACTCATGCAACCAGCATGTAGGTAAGCAGCACTTATCTGGTTTAATATGTACTGGGCATAACGGTGTGTGCTATAATGTGTACTGGGCATAACTGTGTGCCATAATGTGTACTGGGCATAACGGTGTGTGCTATAATGTGTACTGGGCACTGTCCCTGTTTTCAGATTTATATAGTTTCTAGTATATATGTACCTTTATGCGAGTGGGCCAATTGATACTTCCCCCCCGACCCACATGTGCCATGCTGGGGAGAAGGGGAGAGGAGGCTTTATTCCGTTGGGACCCAGAAAAGGTCAGGTAGGACCCCAATTTTTAGAAGTGAAGGGTCCCCGGGACCCACTTTTTTGGGTGGTTTTCGCGAACACTGGATTAGGTCGACATGAAGGAAGGTTGACATGGGTTAGGTCGACAGGGTCATTAGGTCGACAGTCAAAAAGACCGACATGGGGTTTTTCACTTTTTTTTGAGCCGACAGGCGGTATTTCATGCCCTACCATCTATGGTGTGGAGGGAGAATAAAATAGTGTGATGAGCGTATCGGTGCACCGTGCCCGAAGAATTTCGAGCACAGTGAGATTTGCGAGGGGACGCGGTGCTTCGTTTCAGTGTCCATGTCAACTGCCCATGTCGACCTTTGACCCTGTCGACCTTACCCATGTCGATCAACATGCTGGTGACCTAATGATCCACACCCCTCCTGCCTTCGGAAATAAAAGTCAATCTGAACTGACTTCCTTCAGTTTCCGCTGGAAAGGGGGCAGGCGATGATGTCCTGTGATGTGCGCTGCCCGCAACAGGAATCGGCTCATCTGCATTCCCTTGGTTCAGCCTCTGCATGCCCCCCTGCTCTTCCCATACAAACACCTCGGCGACTGTCACAGTACAGCAGCCTTGCACTAGTGCAAATTCGGTCCCCAGAGCGATCGTGTTGCAAAGTTCATTAGTGTACTACTGGATGCTAGTGATATCGATTGGTTCGATGCGACAACGTCAGCTTAAGGTTTGGTACACACACAATCTACAAAATGGCAATTAATACCGGAAGCAGATTTCGGATTCAAAATAATGTTAAACAAACAGACCCCAAATTATGATTTACATAAAAATAATGGAAATGGCGCACAAGTTAGCAGGCATCGCGGCATTGTGGCCATTTAAAGCTGGCGCCATACTCACACTCTCGTACTCCAGTGTAGTCAGCAGGTCATAGTGTTCCTTCCTGAACACAAGGAGTCTGCTGCGCCCGGTGATCGGCGTTTCTTCCAGATTGGTGAAGTAGAAGAGGATGATGACGGATCCCAGGGCGGCAGCGCTGAAAGACAATTTCCACTTATTCTCCCTGACGCTCTGTTTGAATAGCTGGCGTTTGTTTGCAGGGAGAGCCCGCCACCACTTCCGTACACTCCTAGAATCCAATGCACAAGACACACGATTAACTGCAGATGCACAAATACACAATGGGAATCTAGAAGACGTCGCTGAGACAGTATTCGCTCCAATGGGTGCGAGTCGACCACTGAAGGTCGATACAAATGTTAGGTTGACAATGGCATGGTTGACAGCCAAAGGGGGGTATTCAATCTCCAGGCCGCTATTTCCGATGGGGGAAATAGCGGCGGGGCCCTATTCAATGCTATCTTCCCCGACAGCATTGAACAGGGATCTCAGCAGAACTTCACCAGCAGTCGGGCACGTTCTGCCGAGAACGGACGGGAATTGCGGAGCTCCAGGCCGCAGCTTGAGGATTTACAGCCGTAACTCGTGGCCACGCCCCCATATTGACCTAGTGAAAGTATCCCGTTCTACTCAGACATTGAAATATATAAATTATTACTTGGTTTGGTCACCGGCTAGTCACGAATATCAAGTTAATTGAGTTTGTATAATTTCACAATTACTCGATTTCAAATGTCCTACATCGAGGTTGGCTAAGTGACCCAGATGTTTGGGGCTGGCTTGAGGACTGAAGGTTACATACGCATGACCAATCAGAGTCGTCGTCACCCACCTCTCCACCCAGAAAAAGAAAGGTCACTTAGACTGAAGAGCCAATGGAAAAACGACCAGCTTGAGCAGGCTCTCTTGTACGTATCCCAAAATTCCTAATAAGATGACATACAGCTGTTTATACTGTCTTATGGCTGAAATAAAGCACTTCTAATTTCTGCTTCAAACTATCATCTTCTTTGAATCATCAAAAACAGACTACAGTCTACACTACAGCTGACATAAGGCAGCTCTCTGCATCGCAGGGATATCCCTGACCGACTGCTGTAGTACAATGGTGGTTGCCTGGAACCTGTGTCCTTAGAACCTGTTCACGAATGTCTCTGAAAGTACCCAAATCACAGGAGCATTTAGGAAGAGTTGTCATAGCGCCCGTCATACCGTCACTCTGGAATGTTTCATAGGGACCATCGGAACAGACAATAAAATAGTTTTTCAAAAGCTTTCTATGACCCTACCTCATGTATACCTTGTACCCAGAACCCTAAGTATATATATGGTCCCATATATCTGACCCTCCCCTACCTTTCTATTTCTTATATACTTCCAGCATCGCATTCCCTAATATTGTCCAAGTTCCACAACAGCCTATTCCCAACTAGGTGATTCATCGCGCCCTACAGGTGCTCTTCACACCGTCGTAAGGGGCTGCGCCCCCTTAATTTGTGAACATTTGTATATGAGAAAGATGGTTAGAATTGTATGAAAGATGCCTGTATTGCAACTTGAGTTATAGGCGAAATGTGTTAAATAGAGAGCATATGATGTGGAAGGGGGTGTGTATTGTATTGTTTAATTAAAAAGCGGTTACAGAGTAAGATGTACATTGATAGTGTGGATGGTACAGTGACATTTGTGGGTGTGTGTGGGGGGGGGGGGCTGTGTGTGCATGTTGTTTAGGTGTGTGTGTGTGCGCGCGCGCGCGTGCGTGCGTGTGTGTGTGTGTGTGTGTGTGTGCAATAGTATAGTAGGGTGTTTTTGAGTCAGTGGCTCCCCACTGGCGGAGGTCACGACACAGGAAAACAGGAGGCTGGGTAGTGATAGGGGTGTGTGGGAATAAGGGGGACTAAAGAGGAGGGTGGGAGACACTGTGCAGCTTCTGCCAGTGGGTGGGGGTCCAGCGTGGCAGTACAGGAGTACAGGATGGTGGCCCTTAGTCAGTGTCTCCTCCTACTGGGTGGGAGTTAGGGTGCATGAGAGCAGGAGGCTGGGCTATGAGGCATGATAGGGGCATGTGGGCAACACAGCGTCAGCGACTCCCCAGTGGTGGAAGTTACGGTTCAGGAGAGCAGGAAGCTGGGTAGTGATAGGGGTGTGGGCATATGGGGGGGGGGGGGGGAGGCGCGGTGGGTTGCCGCGAATCGCAGAAGGGGGGGTGCCGCGAATCGCGGGGGGGTCACTGCGAATCGTGGGAGGGGGGGTCACGGGGTGGGTGCCGCAAATCACGGGAGGGGGGGGTCGCGGGAGGTGGGTGCCGCGGTTGCGGGGTTGCCGCGAATCGCGGGATGGGGGGCTGCGAATCGCGCATGGGGGGGGGGCAGGGGGCGCTCACCTGGTGGCTGTGGAGTAGGTTCCTGGGCAACATGGGGAGGCAGAGGGTGTCTGGCACTGTGGGCTCACTGGGTTGGTTCTCTGTCATGTGAGTCAGAGGCTCCACCCAGCGTTACAGACACACTCACACACTTTGAGTGACAGATGTAGCCAAATAAGAGATGGACACCCAGCTCTCCTGTGATACTGCTGGAGCCTCCATAAAAGACTATGGCCATATACATTGCTCCATAGAATATAACTTGCCAAAGGCTTGCTACCTTGTCAATATGCACATCCTGCCATCCTGTATCTGAACATATTGTGCTGTCTGCACATAAATATAATGTAACACCAGCTTGTCCATCTAGACAAGCCATATCACGGGAATACTAAACAAATATGCCAGTAGCAATTGCTAGTGGCTGATCCAGTGGAGGGGCTGCAGCACAGTCCAAAAGTCAAATTGTGGAGCTGCACCAACTGCCAGTGAGTCCCGGCCGGCAGTGTTTGGGGTAGCAGTTGGTATAGCATCTTCATTTTCATTTTGAACTGCCCCACCTCTGGAGCCGCCACTGGGAGTGGCGTAAAACGGTCTTCCATTGGAAATAAGATTCAATTGTCCAGTTGTCATTACAAACGCAATAACTTATTTTTTTTTCATTTGAATTAAGAAAAACAGATAAGACGTAAGTACCTGACCTGCCAAGGATGATTGCTAATAGTTTCTGTACTGGTTTGATTAAGAGCCAGACGTGGGGCGGTAGCAGGACATTGCGCCGTGCGGAGGTGTGGATGTTTTTGGTGCAGGTCAGGTGGCATGTTGGTACGGTTAAAGTTCCACGCATCCTTGGAAACAAAACAGAGTTCCGCATAGGATTAGGATTCCGCTTCCCATAAACTGCATCGTTCAGTCCATGACTTCCATCCGACTTGTTCCCACCAGTCTGGGATCTGATATATGAAGATGGTGAATGCGGTCTGTAGTACACAAACGTCTGACGTGCCACCTTACAGTTATTGCTCTTCATGGTAGCTGTCTCTGCATACAAGGAAGCTCTGCAGGAAACCATCCTGGGAGAGATCAGCCTGTGCAGGAATAAGATCTTCTGCCTGGAGGTCATCAGGTGACGGGCGGCCTCCATCTTTGTCTAGAAGCAATTTGATCAAAATTATTTAAAAAAAACAATAATGATTAAAAAAATAACAAGGTTTTCCCAATCTGCCTAAAACATTACTTATTACATCATTAGTATAATGACAACCACTGAGTCCAAGCGGTAGATTTAATGCTGCTTTCACACCGCAAAACCCGCTTAGACCCAGTATTTAAAACGTTTCTTAAAACGGGTCAGAGCAAGTTAAAACCCCTTTCACACCGCACCTAAATACCGGGTCTCCAGCAGGTTTGCGGTGCTAAAGCAGCAGGAGAACAGGACACGACACACAGTAGCTATGAGACAGGCTGCTGGTGTCACCACGGTCAGACTGAGAGGAGCGCAATAGCAAACAGGAAGCAGCATCCCTGGCATGGCTACAGGCAGGTGGCAATACCCACACGCTGCCCTGCTCACTACAGATCCCTGATGGACGGAGCGTGCATATGTTATGAGCGGGTCCTGCTCATGACATATGCATATATAATGAGCATGTCCCGCTCATTACATATGTGCATATTTAATGAGCGGATTCCGCTCATTAAACATGCACTGCGCTGGGTCCCCTCTCATTAAATATGCACGGAGCGGGACCAATAGTGCTCACTGTTGCCTGGGGACCATTTCAGACCCGTTCAGAGTGCAAAATAAAACGGTCTGAAACGGGTAGGACCCTGTCTGAAAGGGGCATTAGCTGTGGCTTTTCAATCGGTGGTTCTGACCAATGAATTTCAAATGGCAATAGCAACTCATGCTAAATTAGGATGTTTTTTCTTTAAATTACTATTATGGGTTGAAGATGGGGTTATTTATTTTACACATGGGTGATGACCCGGGTTATTCCTGGGTCATCACCCTTTAAACAAGACCTTGATCTTCCAGCTTTCTGTGGGCACTTGAAGATGATGTCATATTTAAACACTACTGTTCAAAGCCAATATCGTTCTTTTAGGCGTGATCCAGATCATCAACCCAGGTTGCAAGTCCTAAGGAAAACCCCGATATTGGCCAGGGTCACAGACCTGGGACGGTCGACTCATTCATAAGCTGGACCCGGGTTGATGCGCGTTCACACGCAAAAACACGTTTTTTGGCTTATGTCTAAAAGGGGCATTAATAGGATTTTGAAAAATTAATAAAAAAATATCCATTTTTAAAAACCTGCAGTGCTTTCCACATTGCCAATAACAGCCTTCTACATGGTCCTGCTACATCAGTTGACACAAAAATATTTAGAGTATAGGCTGGGCTGGCTCTACCATTAGGCAGCAGCCTGGAGGCTCCAGAATCTGGGGGTGCCCTGAATCTGACTTTCACAAAATTAAGGATGAATCTGGGAGAGGAATCCTTGTTGAACATGTAAGACACCACCTCCACACGTTCCCATAAGGTGGTGGAAAGACAGTATTAGTGTGTGGGTGGTGGTGGAGGCACTGAGCTGAAGTTTTGCCTAGGGTGCCAAATACCTTGCACCGGTCCTGTGTACAGGATGTTTTCCCCATTTCTTTATGCAATTCATCAGGACACATATTGTAGACAAGTCATGCAACCTCTCGATGAGTACCAAAAACTGGCATTTTGTAAGTGCGTGTGCATTCGTTTTAACATGCACGTTTCATGAATGAAACACTCACCGAGTTCGACTGACCCCAAGTATCTCGCCCTACACGGAATGTATAGTAAGTCCTTCCGGCCAAAGGTGTTCAAGGCATGCTGGTACTTACAGTTCTACGCTCGGTTACAGAAGCAGCCCTGATGGTGGTGCAGTGTTAGAACATGTATAACACCTCTCTGGCTGCAGGACAGGGGTTCTCAAACTCAGTCCTCAGGACCCCACACAGTTCACGTTTTCCAGGTCACCCGGCAGGTGCACAGGCGCATTCATTACTCATTGACACATTTTAAAAGATCCACAGGTGGTGCTAATTATTTAAATCGTGATTCTGTGAGGAGACCTGCAAACCATGCACCGTGTGGGGTCCTGAGGACCGAGTTTGACAACCTGTGCTCTAGTCTAGGACACGACACAGGCTCTTGAAGTACTAGTAGTCCCAGCATCAGTCCCAGACAGTTGCTGTGGTTATAAACAATGCAGTTTAAGGACAAAGACCAGGACCATGTATGTAATAATCCCACAGCACACAGTGCCCATGGCTACTCACCACAACTCCGCAGCCAGAAGGACAAATCAGGATCACTAGCCTAATCCCCACATTTACTGACCAGTCACTGACACCATATTGACAGAAACAACCGAGGACATGCACAGGAGCAGCGCAGCTGGGAGAGAACCCATGGCGGCGGCCATCTTGGTACACCCTCCCCCAGCAGCCACTGATTTAAGCATAGCAAAAGTTTGCCTGTTACCATGGCATCACCTAATCTACACATCCGCTCGCCATCCTACGGCTGAAATGATTTCATTAAAAGATTTATCTTCGGGTGGGTGTACAAAGATGGCCGCCGCGTCGCCTTCACTTGTATTTGAGTGGAGCGGAGTACCAACATGGACGCTATAGCAGAGGACCAACATGGCCGCCGGCGAGGCCGATAGGTTGTCGTCATAGTGACGCAGATCGGTGACTGTGTGGGGCCCAAGTCTCCTACGCTGTCCCGGGTGATGTGCCGCCCTGTGGCCCCTGGCCCCTAGTCCAGCATCCCCACTATTCCCTCAGAGCAGCCGGCCTGACCCCCTCCACCCAAGAGACAACATGGCGGAAGAAGCAGATGTGGATATTGAGGGGGATGTGACTGAATCATCCAGGGGGTAAGGGCCATTACATCTATTTACTATGTATTGTCTATTATGTTCTCCAGGGAGGGGGCTGAGGGTCACTGTCATTGTTTACCTTGCCAAAAGAGCTTGCAATCGAATGCTTAACCGTTATGTTGTTATGGGACATGATATGGGTGCCTTGTCAGAGGAGCTTGCCATCCTGTCACATTTGCTATTATTATAATAATTATGTTTTATTGATTCGGCGCCACAAGGGATCTGCAGCGTCCAATTACAGAGTACATAAATTAATAAGCAGAACAGTGACTTAAGGCATGTACACATGGGGCGATTCTTCCAGGCAATTTAGATTAGATTGTCAAAAACGGCTAGACGGTCAGCCAGAATCACCCGTGTGTACACAGAGGATGATAGCCCTGCGCTACCCCGCAGCGTCGCTATTGCATGGCCAAATAGACTGCGCAGGCAAGAATATTTTGACTAGACACCGAGATAAGTATCAGGGTGGCAGGAAACTGCTGGATTTGGTGCCATCAAAGATGGTTTAACTAAGACAAGGTAAAGCACAGACCTATCAACTGTCCGTGGAACATCCCGTTTTTTGGGAACGTCTCCGCATTTAGCCTGAAGCAGTCCCCCCTGTCACCTGCTGACATCTATTCCCGCAGGCAGAGGAGCTGGGGGTATGGCCAGCAGCTCACATAGCCGCTGGCCATGCGCCCACAGCAGCAAAACGGGGGCATTCTGCAAGTGAGGTGTCCCTCCTGCCATGGCTCTAAAGTTGGGAGGCATGAAAACACATGAGGGAAGAGGGCCCTGTTCGTGGGAGCTTACATTCTAAAGGGGAGAGGCATATGCAATAAAAGTGCTGAGTATTTGGGACATTTTACCTAAGAGCATGCTATATTATGCCTATAACTTTTATAGTTTTGCTGCAGTGAGAGGGAATAAATGTTGGAAGCGCACAAGATGATCCTAATGCAAATGACTTTTTCTCTGCAGGACCTATGACAGTCTGAGCGCTGCATTTGTTCCTGACCATTACTTAGACTCCGTGTGGAAACGTGACGATGTTCTCACTGTAAGTATGGAAAACAAAGTTATTATACATGCCTGGAGTCCAGCCTATGACCCCAGCCCTGTGACTCAGCAATGCTATCCACTGTGCTATGAGGAAATTGGTCTCATACTGGCCCCCATACATTAGTACGACTTGTCCTAAAGGCCCCCATACACTAGCCGATTTGGGTCAGATTTCAGGCAGATCAGTCGGATCTGGCCAAAATCGGCTAGTTTTGATGTCCCCTCAGATCCGATGCGCGGTCCCGTGCGCATCGGATCTGCGTCGGGTGGTCGGACCTGCTGCACGTCCGACCACCCGACTTGGGACCTAGTGGGGCGGCGCGGCGGTGGAGGGAGCAGGGGGGGCTGGGGACGCTGCGGGGGACACAGGCGGCATAGAGCCGGGCAGGGGGAGCCGGGAGCTGTCAGTACTGAATAAAAAAAAAAAGCCCATACAATGAATGGGCGGCCTGTGATTGGCTGAGCGCTCTCTCAGCCAGTCAGCAATTGGCTGAGAGAGCGCTCAGCCAATCACAGGCTGCCCATTCATTGTATAGGCTTTTTTTTCTAGCACTGACAGCTCCCTCTGCCCGGCTCTATGCCACCTGTGTCCCCCGCAGCGTCCCCAGCCCCCCCCTGCTCCCACCAGCTCCCACCTCTGTAGCCCCCCCCCCCTGCTCCCCGGGTTTTTTACATGTGATAAATCGAGACGATTTATCACATGTAAAAAATGGCACATCAAGTGCCAATCTAATCAAGCTCCCCCGGGGAGCAGCCGGGGAAGCTCGGGGAAGTCGGGGGCGACTTGTCCTAAGGACAAGTCGCCCTAGTGTATGGGGGCCTTAAGGACAAGTCGGACCTGATTTCACCCTGCAGCTCCCCGGGAGGGGGACACACGATTAGGCACTTGATGTGCCAAGGTTTGCATATGATAAATCGCATGGATTTATCATATGCGGTCCCCGGGGAGCTGCAGGAGGAGGGAGCCGTGCGGGGGGGTCATCAGCGGGCGGGGGATGCCGGCTAATAGAGAGCCGAGCAGGGGGAGGCTGCATAGGGAGCCAGGCAGGAGGAGGGTGACAGCGAGAGCAGCGCGCAGGGCAGGGAGGATGACGCTGGCGGGAGCTGGGAGGAACACAGATAACTTGGGAAAAAAAAAAAAGCCCATACAGAATGACTAGCAAGCCATTGATTGGCTGAGACCTCTCTCAGCCAATCGCTGATTGGCTGAGAGAGGTCTCAGCCAATCAATGGCTTGCTAGTCATTTGTATGGGCTTTTTTTTTTTTCAAGTTAGTGTGTTCCTCCCGGCTCCCGCCAGCGTCATCCTCCCTGCCCTGCGCGCTGCTCCCGCTGTCACCCTCCTCCTGCCCGGCTCCCTATGCAGCCTCCCCCTGCTCGGCTCTCTATAGCCGGCAACCCCCGCCCGCTGTCATCCCCCGCATGGCTACGGGGCTGGGCTGCACATAAGATTTAGCAAATCTTATGTGCAGCCCGTCCGACCTCCCGACCCCGATCCGATGTGCACAGGACCGCGCATCGGATTGGACGAGGTGTCTGCAAGTGCGATTTAGGCCGATTTCACGGCCCGATTCATTCGAATCGGGTGAAATCGTGCCCAAATCGCATAGTGTATGGGGGCCTTTAGAGAGGTATTCAATGTGTAGGCCCCGGTGGTCGAGCTTGCTCGACCGCCGTGACCCTGTCCCATTCTCGGTCAGCACGACCGAGAACATGCAGGCGGGATTCAATGTCCCACCTGCAGGGGGGCAAGAAGGGGGCGTCGCCATTGATATATCAACCTTTTGCTTGTGTCGACCATTTATCAAGGTCGACATTGTGCATGTTGGTTTTTTTTGGTATCGATTTATTGACTTGCAACCTACCGTCTGTATCCCGGTTCCTATGATCTGTTCCCCATTATATTTGCACTTGCGGCTGTGTATGTTTTAGGTGTGACGCAGCCTTTTGGACATGGCATATTTTATGTGGTACTCTTTACCTAGAACGGCGCCCACGATTGAAATCGCGGGCATCGCGGGTAAAATCGCGGTCATCGCGGGTAAATCGCGGGTACATCAAAATCGGGTACCCGCGATTACCGCTATTTTCCCATAGAGAACAATGTTAAAAAGCCTGATTGACCGCGATTTTAGCGTTAAATGCCTCAATGCCCGCGATTTTCCCATAGGAATCAATGTTAAATGGGCTACAGAGCCCAAATAGCCCCAATTAACCCTTAAATGTCCCCCCAATTTTTGTACGCCACCCCACGATCCACGCCAACCCGAAGCGTGGCGAGCGCAGCGAGCCCGCGAGGGGCGGCGGTACGCGTCCTACGACCTTTTCATGCCCTACTATCCACGTCGGCGTGGAGTTGAGAATAGAATAGTGTGGCGAGCGCAGCGAGCCACCGAGCCCGAAGCGTGGCGAGCGCAGCGAGCCCCGCGAGGGGACGCGGATACCTTCACAGTTATACGCGTCCCCTCGCGGGCTTCACAGGTGTCCGCGTGGCCATGGACACCTGTGAAGCCCGCGAGGGGACGCGCTTACCTGTGAAGGTATCCGCGTCCCCTCGCGGGGCTCGCTGCGCTCGCCACGCTTCGGGCTCGGTGGCTCGCTGCGCTCGCCACACTATTCTATTCTCACACCACGCCGACGTGGATAGTAGGGCATGAAAAGGTCGGAGGACGCGTACCGCCGCCCCTCGCGGGCTCGCTGCGCTCGCCACGCTTCGGGTTGGCGTTGATCGTGGGGTGGCGTTAAAAATTTGGGGGGACATTTAAGGGTTAATGGGCTCTGTAGCCCATTTAACATTGATTCCTATGGCCAAATCGGGTGGATTGAGGCATTTAACACTAAAATCGGGTCCATCGCGGCTTTTAACATTGCTTCCTATGGGAAATCGGGAGCATCGCGTCGCGGGCATCGCGGGTACGTTTATGGCCGGCCGCGACGCGACCGACGCGATTTTTCAGGTTTAACATGGTTTTCAATGGGAAAATCGCGGGCATCGCGTCGGTCGCGTCGCGGGCAGGCATAAATGTACCCGCGATGCCCGCGACGGGCGCCGTTCTAGGTAAAGAGTACCTTTTATGTTACATTTAGCAATGGCCATCCTGCTCTGACCTGGTGGGAAATTATAATGTAATAGAGAACGTTATACACGTGAGAGGACTTGATCACTTATACCCCTTTTACACCCAAATCCCTGATTTGACCCGGCATTTGGAACACGGATCCAAGCCAGGTCGGATCTGGTATTTGAACCGTTTACACTGCGGTGCCTACCCGCAGTGTAGATGGGGGGGGGGGGGGCGGTGTCGGCGCTTGGAGATGACATCATCTCCAAGCGCTGGGACCACTGATCGTGCGCTGGGGGCAAGCCCAGCACCAAGGTAAGCTGCTGGGCTGCCTCCAGCCCTTATGTACCGCACACAGGCATTTATTCACCTCCTCCCTGCCTCCACTGCTGTCTGCAGAGTACAGCCCCCCCACCCAACCTCCATACTGACCACAGGACGCTGCAGTCCAGAGGTTGGGCTTCCCCCAACAATGTAAACGAGAGACAGGTCGGATGACCCGGCGTACCCGTTTACACCACCCTGTACCCAGGTCCTAGTCGTGTTCAACCCAGGTCAGGACCTGGGTAGAAGTCCCGTGTAAAGGGACATGGGTTAACCCCTTTTACACCACCACTGACCCGGGTCCACGAGAGCAAAGCCTGGGATTTGTGGCGGTGTAAAAGGGGTACTACTTGAAGCACCCTCGTATGTTTATATGTAAATTATACTTCATGTTGCAAGGTGAATATTCAATATCCTACAGGTTCTCAAAGTCGGTATTTAGGACCCCACACAGTGCGTGTTTTGCAGGTTTCCTCACAGAATTAAGTGAAATAATTATCTCCACCTTTGGATCTATTAAAATGTGCCGGTCATCAATGAGAGCAGCTGTCGGGTGACCTGGAAAATGTGAACTGTGTGGGGTCCTGTGGACAGAGTTTGAGAACCACTGCATTACCTGGTCTCGAAAAGCTGTTCAGCAATTATAAATACTCAACAATGTCCCTGTTTCCAGCCCTGGACCCTGGATCACACCATCAGTGATGAGAACCGGGCGGCCATTGAGAAGATGCTGCTGGAGGAGGAGTATCCTTCACCATGATATAAGAGAAAACCTCCTGTGTAGTACACAGTTATATAGGAGTGAGCTGTGATGTAGATATAATAAATGACATGGCTTATTGCTCTCATATTCATCTAGGCCAGGCATGTCCAACGTTGGCCCTCCAGATGTTTTGAAACTACACATCCCAGCATGCTTTGCAATAGTTTTAGCATTCTCGAATAGCAAAACCTGTGGCAAAGCATGCTGGGATGTGTAGTTTCACAACATCTGGAGGGCCAACGTTGGACATGCCTGATCTAGGCTATCAGGGAATAACTGTCCACTCAGGACCATTCACAAGGTGCCATACCGAGTACATTGCTGGTTTTATTCTGAGTGATGTTGCTGGGTCCATGTGAGGTCTGTGTAGGGGCTTTAGCTTATGTCTACCTTATCATATAATTCAGGGGTGGCCAAACCGGTCCTCATGATCTACCAACAGTTCCTGTGTCTCAAGCAACCTGCGGATCTATAGTAGGAATGACTGAAGCAGGTTTGACAATGTGACAATTAGTAATGACTACAGCTGTGCACCAGCTAGGGGATCTGGGGAATGTGACGGTTAGTAATGACTACAGCTGTGCACCAGCTAGGGGATCTGGGGAATGTGACAGTTAGTAATGACTACACCTGTGCACCAGCTGGGTGATCTGGGGAATTTGACAGTAATGACTACAGCTGTGCCCCTACTAGGTGATCCGGGGAATGTGACAGTTAGTAATGACTACAGCTGTGCACCAGCTAGGTGATCTGGGGAATGTGACGGTTAGTAATGACTGCACCTGTGCACAGCTAGGTGGTCTGGGAAATGTGACAGTTAGTAATGACTACACCTGTGCCCCAGCTAAGTGATCTGGGGAATGTGACAGTTAGTAATGACTACAGCTGTGCACCAGCTAAGTGATCTGGGGAATGTGACAGTAATGACTACAGCTGTGCACCAGCTAAGTGATCTGGGGAATGTGACAGTTAGTAATGACTACAGCTGTGCACCAGCTAGGTGATCTGGTGAATGTAACAGTAATGACTACACCTGTGCACCAGCTAGGTGATCTGGGGAATGTGACAGTTAGTAATGACCGCATCTGTGCACCAGCTAGGGGATCTGGGGAATGTGACAATTAGTAATGACTACAGCTGTGCACCAGCTAGGTGATCTGGGGAATGTGGCAGTTAGTAATGACTACAGCTGTGCACCAGCTAGGTGATCTGGGAATGTGGCAGTTAGTAATGACTACAGCTGTGCACCAGCTAGGTGATCTGGGGAATGTGACAGTAATGACTACAGCTGTGCACCTACTAGGTGATTTGGGGAATGTGACAGTTAGTAATGACTACAGCTGTGCAGCAGCTAGGTGGTCTGGGGAATGTGACAGTTAGTAATGACTACAGCTGTGCACCAGCTAGGTGATTTGGGGAATGTGACAGTTAGTAATGACTACAGCTGTGCACCAGCTAGGTGATCTGAGGAATGTGACAGTAATGACTGCACCTGTGCACCAGCTAGGTGGTCGGGGAAACGTGGAAAGTTGGTAGATCGCGAGGACCGGTTTAGCCAGCTTTAGGTATAGCTTATTACCAGTTATTGATATGGCACCGAAATAGTCGGACGGATCTCTGTGCACGGAAGCGCATGGCAAGTGTTTGCATACAGCGCATGATCAGATAGACATGTATGCATTTTGGGAATCTCCTTCCTAGTTGTATGGAACTTCTGGGATATTGGACATTTGGGGGACGAAAACTATGTGAGCGCGCAGAACCTCCATGGCCTGTGGAAGTGCCCTGGGCAAGTATGTAACTCCATGTGATTCTGGGCAGTCTGCATGCAGAAGAGAATCTGTCTCTGATGGATCTTCTGCACCTAGCATGGGGCAGGTGGACGTGCCAACATCAACGGAGAGCTGAGGCGAGTGGCGCAATAATAATGTGCCGCGCAGGTGCACAAACCCCCTCATGGATTCTAACTTCAGACTTCGGTGACTGGCTGGAACTAAAGCCACTTTGAACGGTAGCAATTAAAGTGTTAAAAAGTGTCATCTACACCTCTTATTAACATTTACACTGCTACTTTTCACTAGTTTAATGTCTTGGGAGTCAGTTGGGCTGTGCTGGCCCGGGGTGGGGTCCTGTGTCATCACCCTCAACCTTAGGAATGTTAGGGACCCACCTGATGAGGTCACCTTGGTTGTTGTAGGTCGGCCAATGTATTTGGCCAAAAATGATGCCAAGAATCTGGATTTTATGTTACCTGGTGTTTATTGGTATTATTGTTCAGATTACCAGTGTTCCGATGTTTGGAGCGTGCACCTGCATTTTCCCTTTTCACTGCAAAGTAACCTATCAGTATATCTTTTGATTGTAGGAGGATCCCACATACTGTATACAAGGCTGGAGTCCGACCTATGACCCCAGTGCTGTGACACAGCAATACTATCCACTGT
This sequence comes from Crinia signifera, assembly GCF_055691185.1. Classification (NCBI taxonomy): domain Eukaryota; kingdom Metazoa; phylum Chordata; class Amphibia; order Anura; family Myobatrachidae; genus Crinia; species Crinia signifera. The sequence goes on from NC_139224.1 coordinate 163,854,843, forward strand.
CCTATGAGGACGTCGGTCATCCCAACTGCCGGATGACCAGTTAGATATTCAGAGGCAGATTTATTAAGCTCAGTGAAGTGATAAACTGTCTGGTTTTTATCACCGGCCAATCAGCTCTTACCTGTCATTTTTCAAACCAAGCCTGTAGCTTCACAGGTAGGAGCTGATTGGCCGGTGATAAAAAACAGACAGTTTATCACTACCCCTGAGTGTGTGGTCTCATTGTTTCAAGGGAGCTATGAGGAAAAGTGCTGAATTTTTTTTTATAAATTAGTATAAAACAAGTTTGAAAAGCACAATCTGGCTGCTCAGCTCATCCATACATATCGCTCATTGCCGGGATGTTCCTTAGCAGTTCCCAGATACTATCTGTCTAACAAGCCGCTTACAGGGAAGCTGTGGTCCGAGTCTAAGGATGGAGAGAAGAGCTACATAAAAAGGTTTAGTATTCCTGCACTAGGGGTTCCGGGGCATCGTCACAAACTGACCCTAATTCGGAGGGTACATTGTGATTAGGACGACACATATTATGTCGACCACTAAAGGTTAGGTTAGTGTGCCGAGCGCAGCGGGCAATGCAGGGGGACGCGGTGCACTTTGACAGTGCCCGTGACGACTATGCCGACATTCTGGAAAAATAGCTGGGAAAAACTCATGTCGACCTTGTCATTGTGGACCTAATGCTAGTGTCGACCATCCAACCCTTTCAACCTTAACCAGGTCACAATGCGTGTCGACCTGATGACCCAGACTCGTTCAGAGATGGGCGTTACCGGATGCAGGGGGCTTGGCCATACTCTTGTGTTGCCGCTCCATCATTTTCACAGGCACTGAGTCGGCATGTCTGGTGTTCCTGAATAAATAGGTTCATGTAGAAGAGATCTAGTAAGTCCCTTCTCACAACATGCTTCTGGCAAAGGCGTGATCCCTGGGGGAGCCTCCCCCTCCCCTATTACTGAATGAATGAGGATCAGGTTATGTCCGCTGTGCCAGAAGTGGATCACCCTATTAAGCCACCTTATTTCAGGTCAATATAATCAGAAGTTACTATGAGGCTCTATATTACATAACACATATAATATGTGTTCTCTCCAACAGGAGTCCGCAGAAGAAAGCGCTGCGTGTTGCGTAAGTATTCCAGTGTCCTTTTGAGTTTGTTGCAGGTGGGAGAGACACTGATCATGATTTCTCATAAAATATATCCTATATAAACCAATATAGTCCTGCACCAGCAGAACCAGCAGATCAAGTGTTTCCAGATAAAGTCATTAAAACAAACATGGTGGTGCTCTGTCTCCATCCACTCTCGAGAGCCCACCGCATCTGCATGCATGTGTGAGAAAGTGCTGGGAAACTTTCACCTGGAGATCCTTTCTTATGTCACATCAACCAGGGTGGGTGTAGTGTCTATACCAATAGGATGACTCTATCTGAGCAGACACTCGCCAGTTAGTTCTAACTCACTTTCACACTATGGCCCCTATTCAGATCTGATCGCAGTACAAATTTGTTCTCAAAATGGGCAAAACAATGTGCACTGCAGGTGGGGAGATGCAACATGTGCAGAGAGAGTTAGTTTGTTTTGGTGTAGGGTAAATACTGGCTGCATTATTTTTACACTGCAATTTAGATTTCCGTTTCAACACACCCCACTCAAATCTAACTCTCTCTGCACATGTTACATCTGCCCCACCTGCAGTGCACATGGTTTTATCCATTTTGAGAACAAATTTGAACTGCGATCAGATCTGAATAAGGGCTCTACACAGATTTTCTATGGTAGGGTTCTTTAAAACCAACACTCACCGGATATTTCTAACTAGAGTTCACATAAAGGTTTCTTTGTATGGATTACTTCAATACACCGCCGATACCTGGTGTAGAAAGCATGACACTTCTGGGACACAATACCTACTACATGAGGGTGAGGATATACTGCTCCCACTCAGACCGGGTGAGAGGGATACGGTAACCTGTGTTGATGTGACCTATGAGTGCTTCCAAGCTTTTATTCTTTGTTTTATGTTTTTATATGGAATAAATGTATGTTCATCTGTGGACATCTGATCATATCTCTTTGAGGATGGTATCGGTGGTGTCTTGAAATAATCTATACAAAGAAACCTTTATGTGATAGCGAGTTAGAAATTTTCCTCGAATAGACACTACACCCACCCAGGTGAACGTTTCGCAGTGAGGGGAGTGTAATCTCATTTGATAAAACCGCACCAGGAACTATAAGATACTTGGAGAAGCCTTTAGTGAGGGAGTGGAGTCCCTGTGAGTGAAACCAAGCGGCAGTCTTTGGGCGCAGGTGTTGGTTGATTTTTTTTTAATCATATGTTGTTGTTCCTGCTCAGGTCCCCAGGTAAGCCGGGCAGCAGCAGCAGCAGTGCTGTGAAGTGGACCGCGGAGGAGAAAGTCCTCTTTGAGCAGGGATTGGTAAGCCCACAAGCATTTTGTTACTCTAGTCCTCCACTTTTGGATACTTACATATTTGGGGTCATGCATGCCCACTGGATGAATCATTTATCTTTATACAGCTCTTACCTCTTTGGGAAAACTCTTCCTTCTGTATAAACCAGGTTACATTGTCCGTTTCACAAACAAGTGCATGAGAATTCAAAACACAAAGTCAAAGTATACAAAACTTGGCGCTGGAAGGGGCAGCTCGAAACCACCAGGAGTTATCTTCCTGGTGTGAACAGACAATATACAAAAATATAAATGGTTTCAGCGCCCAACAGTTAGGTTATACGAACAATGGATATGATATTTCTTACTTGTATGTCTCCTTTATGTAATCCAAGACACAATTTTTTCTCAACCCGTTTTCTCCATGCAAGATGTACATAAAAAATGGGAGAAAAAATATATATACTGTGAAGTCCAATTTTAAAGATTTAAAAAGTTCTTAGGGGGTCCCACGGTGACTGTCCTTAAAATTCTTCCCTCTTTCCCTTATGGTGTCTGTCAGAATTATTTCTTATTGGTTCACCACGTGTTGACACAAAGTAGGGTATGCGTACATGTATGCTTACATGTGAATAATCAGGGATCCGCACATCAAGGTTTCTTTTAAAAAATTCCTGGGTTCCCTTCTATGGTTATGTTTCTCTCCGTGGTGAGTGTACATATGAAAAACACCAATTAAATAAAAATGTAAGATGCAATTTATTACACAAAAATATGTGTTAATAGGGGGTCCCACGGTTTTCACCCTTGATATTCTTCCCTCCTATGGTGCGTAACGTAATTCTTATTGGTTCACCACGTGTCACCCTAAATATAAATAGGCGTACATGTATGCTTACATGTCACGAAATAGAAACAAGCCCATCAGGGTTTCTTTAAAGCCCGATGTGCTTACTTGTATGCTTACTTGGGAACACGTATGACTCCTCCTATCACGGTTTCTTTAGGTAAGAAGTTCTCCGGACACGGAGGTTAGATAAAATCAAAGTCCTTTATTTGTAAAATTTTGATGTGTGCAAAATATATAGTAGTTCCAGACAAGAGTATACACAGATCAGAGGTATAACAAGGACGCCTTAGCTGGGAGAAGATGGAATTGCAAATGCCCGGGATGCTCACCAGTGAGGGTAGTCCAAGTCTTCCCTTAGAATCTGGATACCAATTTACAACACCGCACCAACGCGTTTCGACCAGGGGGGGTCTTTTCAAGGTGGTGTTGTCTACAATACAGTGAGGGTTTATATACCCAATTGTGATCACTCCCTCTAACCTTAGAGGGGCGGGGTTAATATGGTAAAACAAGGTATTTCTTTAAACATTCATATAAAAATTGCATCCTTATATACATGAGTTAATTCTATACAGATTATACATTAAATATTCAAAAAACGATGGGGTTAAAGCCCTAAAACAGCAAATAAGGCTTAATAGCCCGACACATGTGACAGGAAATCCTTATAAGGGCATATCACCCTGTAGACTGTATACAATATATGCAAGGTTAAGCGTCCTTACAGGGGATTCTACCTAATACATGATGAGCGGTGGAAAGACGTCATTTCCGGCTATACGGAGACACTGAAGGGAACGGACACTTCCGCCCAGTGGATCACGCAATGGAACGCACCTCCATTAAATCTTCCGTCTGATGGGAGGACGAAGGAGGGGATATGACGTATGTAAATAATAGCCGCGACCTGCGCGGCTTATGGGTGTAGTACACTGTGAATGGTGTCACTTCCGGGAATCGTGTCATACTCCTGATCACTCACATTTCCGTCCGGTGGACCGCACCTTTGGACCGCACCTCCATTTTCTTTTTTGTATAATATTACAGTTCGCCGTGACCCGCACGGCCATTTTGACTACGTAATGGTGTTTTATAGTGAAAATTGCCGAAATGCACTCCTCTTTTTTTTATTTAAATGGTAGGATTGAATGATATAATATATGTTCCGAATAATACATCATCCGGATAGTATTATAATGCATAATGGGATAGTCTAAAATTATACTTCATAAAAAAGTTATTGAGATGCTTGGTGACCCGCACCACCATTTTGGGGAAGCCTAGCTGTATATCAGGTGGATTGACTTATAGGCATATCAACGCAAAGGGAATGTTTGATTAAAAGGTGTTTAGTAACCTGCATCACCATTTTGGGGAAGCCTGGCTACATTTAGAATGAACAGACTTATAGGCATATCACATCAGAAAAAGGGACCGGTGTATTTAAAATATGAAGAGGATGAATACAACTGGTGGGTACAACAAGTGTTGGAATCACTTATGGTTAATAAATCCTCCCCCATTCAATGATTTTAGCAGAGTATATATACTAAAGATCAAAAATGAGCTACATTCCAATTCATATCCTTACAGGGGAAATGGTCTATATCTAGAGGAACCATTTGATCTCGAAATCCCCATTAAGGCCCTTAGGGGTCAAGGTATTCATATTGTATATGAATTTCATCTCATTTTGTGCTAGAGCGACCTCGCTGCCCTTTTGTCTCCAGTTGCCCGTCACTTTTTTGATTCCAATGGCCAATGTGATTTCTTGGGGTGAGCATTGGTGTTTATTCTTAAAATGTTCCGAGAGGAGATGTCCTGTCATGCCCTTCTTTATGTTTCGGACATGTTCTGCCCATCTCTCTCTCAAAGTCCTGCTCGTCTTCCCCACATATTGAAGACCGCATTTGCATTGAATTAAATAGATGCAATTTTTACTATTGCAAGTCATGAACTCGTTAATCTTATATGAGGAGCCATTTGAGGTTGATATAAAGTTGATTACTTTCATTGGGGTGGTTTTATGGTTTTTACACATTTGGCATGTGCCACACCTATGGAATCCTGTAGTTTTTATTCTTCCCTCTCTTGGTTCAGGGATGGCACTTTTTACCAATTTGGATTTTACATTTTCCGCTCTTCTATATATAAACTTAGGCTTTTCTCCAATATGATCCCTTAGCAGAGGATCCTTGGTCAAGATGTGCCAATGCTTTTTTATGGCTTTTTCAATTTCCTTATGTTGGTTATTGAACTGTGTGATGAAGGCTAAACTTGATTTTCCCTCCTCCTGTTTCTTTTTTGGTTTATACTTCAACATGGTGGATCTGTCTTTGGATTTTAGTTCTTGGATTTTTTCGTCAATTGTTGTTTCCTGGTATCCTTTTTCAATAAATTTAGATTTCATCTCCTCAGCTTGATATGCAAAGGTTTCCACTTCGGAACAGTTCCTTCTAACTCTTTGGAGTTGTCCTGATGGTATGCTTTTTAACCATGTTGGATGGTGGTTGCTCGAGATGGGAATGTAGCTATTGTTATCGGTGGGTTTGGAATAATTTTTTGTTTGAAGGGTTCCATCCTTGACGTAAATACTGAGATCTAAAAATTGTATTTCTGTCTCGCTCTGATTAAAAATGAGTTTGATGTTGTAGTCATTCTGATTGAGGATATCACAGAATGTTTCCAACGTGGTTTTATCTCCACTCCAAACAAAAAAGATGTCATCTATATATCGTCTCCACACACTTTGATGTGGTCTATATAGATATTGTTGTTCCAGATGACACAGTCCTCCCACCATCCCATAAACATATTCGCATATGCGGGGGGCAAATTTGGTCCCCATAGCGGTTCCCACTATCTGTTGGTAATAACGTTCCTTAAACCAAAAAAAGTTGTTGTTCAGGATGAACTCGATGGCTTCTTTCAAAAATAGGATTTTACCATATTAACCCCGCCCCTCTAAGGTTAGAGGGAGTGATCACAATTGGGTATATAAACCCTCACTGTATTGTAGACAACACCACCTTGAAAAAGACCCCCCCTGGTCGAAACGCGTTGGTGCGGTGTTGTAAATTGGTATCCAGATTCTAAGGGAAGACTTGGACTACCCTCACTGGTGAGCATCCCGGGCATTTGCAATTCCATCTTCTCCCAGCTAAGGCGTCCTTGTTATACCTCTGATCTGTGTATACTCTTGTCTGGAACTACTATATATTTTGCACACATCAAAATTTTACAAATAAAGGACTTTGATTTTATCTAACCTCCGTGTCCGGAGAACTTCTTACCTAAAGAAACCGTGATAGGAGGAGTCATACGTGTTCCCAAGTAAGCATACAAGTAAGCACATCGGGCTTTAAAGAAACCCTGATGGGCTTGTTTCTATTTCGTGACATGTAAGCATACATGTACGCCTATTTATATTTAGGGTGACACGTGGTGAACCAATAAGAATTACGTTACGCACCATAGGAGGGAAGAATATCAAGGGTGAAAACCGTGGGACCCCCTATTAACACATATTTTTGTGTAATAAATTGCATCTTACATTTTTATTTAATTGGTGTTTTTCATATGTACACTCACCACGGAGAGAAACATAACCATAGAAGGGAACCCAGGAATTTTTTAAAAGAAACCTTGATGTGCGGATCCCTGATTATTCACATGTAAGCATACATGTACGCATACCCTACTTTGTGTCAACACGTGGTGAACCAATAAGAAATAATTCTGACAGACACCATAAGGGAAAGAGGGAAGAATTTTAAGGACAGTCACCGTGGGACCCCCTAAGAACTTTTTAAATCTTTAAAATTGGACTTCACAGTATATATATTTTTTCTCCTATTTTTTATGTACATCTTGCATGGAGAAAACGGGTTGAGAAAAAATTGTGTCTTGGATTACATAAAGGAGACATACAAGTAAGAAATATCATATCCATTGTTCGTATAACCTAACTGTTAAGTGCATGAGAATGTTTCCTCTGGTGTATTTTGAAGGCTGAGTATGGCAGACGTTGGACAAACATCGCCCGGCTGATTAGGAGTCGCACCGTCTTACAAGTCAAGAGCTACGCCAGGCAGTATTTCAAACATAAGGTGAGGTTTAATGTCATTGGTGTTTGCTGTAATAATATGCTCTGCCTTTCTCACTGTTCTGTTTCCTAAGTCTGCCCTTAGACACCTTTCATCCATTGCAGTTTTTAAATTTCCTCCACAAACCCGTCTACAGGAAAATCTTTGCTAGGCTCAAAAAATACTTTCCAATCCCAGGTGTTTTTGGGTCCCAAAAATAACAACATTTTGGTTATTTTCCGTGATTCAAAACACTTTTTTGACTGTTCCCCTCTTGTTCTCAAAGCTGCCCGTAGAACAGAAGCAGTCCCAAGATGCCACTGCTTTTAATCACTGATTGGCTGGGAGCAAGTGGTCATGACTGCATGGTGCTCTCCCAGCCAATCAGTGACCAAGAACTGATGCAGCACTGGACTGTAGCTTTTCTTACTGCAAAGGATCCTGGGAGAGGACCGTACAATGCGTCCGCAGAGAAGAGAAGCCCTTTCTGTATGCTATGAATAAAGAAAATGTAATAGGGGGAGGGACAAGGATGCTTGGTTAAGAACGAGGTTGAAGGATAGAAGAGGTTGTAAGATAGCAGGGGGGATAATAGGTGGCATAGATGGGGGAAGGATATCATTCAGAACAGGATGACCGAAAAGGCAGGAGGGGGACGATTGATGGCAAGGCATCTAAAAATATAATGTTTTTATTACAACTTTGTTTGCGCAGTGTAAGACGGAGGACGGCGAGAAGGATTCCAAGGTGGGTCCGACAGATCATGACTTCCATTCAGATGACGCCACGGCAGGAGCTGCCAGTGGTGACGAACTGTCCACCTTCCGAGGACGAGCTGATCCAAACCTCAATGCTGTTAAGATTGAGACGTTATCGGATGACGAAGAGATCGACATAACAGACGAGGCGGACGAAGCGTTGGCTGATCAGAAAGACCTTCCTGACGCACTATTAAATCCAGCGGATGAGATCTGCCCCAGTATAAAAGAAGAGACCATTGATACAATAATTGACCATAGTCACCTTGCAGCAGAGGACAAGCTCGCAGAGGTTACAGGACTCGAGTCGCACTGCCATTATGATGTTGGTGACCATCTTCACTCCTCTGCTAGTGGGACCTTTGTTGAGATTCCTCCTTCCACTCCACAAGGTGATGTCTCTCCCCGCAAAGACTCTCAAGAGAAAGACGCTTGGAGTCCTCCCGTGTCTTCCCCTATATCCTATGACCACGAACACGACGACCAATATGAAACAGAGGAACTGAACCCTCCCGACCAGGAAGTGGAAATAGACCGAGATTTCATTCAGGAGGAGGAGAAACAGGCAATCCCGGAGTTTTTCGAGGGTCGCCAAGCCAAAACCCCAGAACGCTATCTTAGGATCCGCAATTACATCCTGGATCGATGGTAACATTTTTGGTTATAGTTGAATTTACTGCAATTGTTTTTTTTTTCTGTATGTGAGTAGCTTCAACAAAGGAGCAGGCTGGCAGCCTTTTATATAGCAGTTCCCTGTATTCTGAATTCTTCCAATAATAATCCTTAATAATAAGATCAGGATGGCATCAGCTGATTTTCAGATCATCGGAATCCTACAGAACTTGCACATTTAGCTTGTACGGATAGGCAACTGCGCTAAGAATTATAAGGGTCTTTTGTCTTGAATTTTAAACCTTTAAAAATGTAAACTTTTATATTTTGAAGACACAAATGCAGGGTCACACCGAGACTTTGAAACGGTTCAGTCCCGGTGCGACCCTGCATGTGCGGTCTGTTTACATCGCATCAGTGGCAGAGCGTCATCGGGGGTTGGAGGAGGAGGCAGGTCCAAGCACTGCCTCCTCCATAGTGTGAAGGGAAACGGGTCACTCGTCCCCTCCCACCACAAAGTAACACGGCAACTAACCGGTAAGAACCCTTCTTTTCAAACGGTTCGTATTGCAGTGTTGCTACCGGTTTGCTGTAACCTGTAACCCCTTTCACATCGCATCAATTACTGGTTAAACCGCCATGAACCCGGTAATTAGGTGCGATGCATGTTTTTTTTTTTTTTAACAACATTTCTGTCAGATACTAAATTATAAAAATCTTATTACAATGTCGAGGTCGACATACACAAGTTTGACATTGACCAAAGTTGGACATGGAAAAGGTTGACACATGAAAAGATCCACATGTGTTTCTTTGGGATTTTTTACCTTTCCATACTATTTCATCCACGCTGACACCGATTGGGAACGGTAAAGCATGGAGAGCGAAGCCGTACACTAGTTGCGGTCAACGTTCTCAGGTGTTGACATTGACACTACAATTTTTTTTTTTTTCAAACTAGCATCGACCTAATGACTGTCAACCTAGACATTATGGGGGGTATTCAATGTGCCGCCACTATTCCCGACGTGAGAAATAGTGGCGGCTCCCTATTCAATGCCGTCTTTAGCGGCAGCATTGAAGCGGGATCAAGGCAGAACTGGCCCCACTTGTCACAATTCCGCCCGTAGATCAACAATCCAGGGCCGTTTTCGCGGCCCCGCCCCCTTTGCGCCAATTGGCAGGCGGGACATTGAATCCCACCTGTAATTCAGCTGTCGATCAGACCGCAAACGGGCCAGGATCATTGTCTGTGAGCTAAACCACATCCTACAATAAAGCCCTGTACACACTGGGCGATAAAATGAGCGATATCTGACACTATTTCATCTCCTGTGTTTGTGTAGGGAAAACAGCAAGCCAAATTATTTGAACAAAACGTCAGTGCGTCCCGGACTAAAGAATTGTGGGGATGTCAACTGCATTGGGCGCATCCACATGTACCTGGAATTAATTGGCGCCATTAACTTTGGTTGCGGTAAGATACAATAAATCACATTTGTCCAAGTCATTCACTTGCAGATACTGACGCTGCTTTCTGCAAACCTCCAGAGCAAGCCGTCTACAACAGACCCCGACCAGTGGATAAATCAAAATGCAAGATGGGGAAGGACACATTGGAAGCGTATGAACTAGCCCATCGCCTGGAGTCCATGGTAAGACCGATCGGTGATCGCCGTGCCCAGACGTTATTCAGTCGTTCAGCCAAATCGCGGTGCGACCATTGTACCACAGAAGTGCAGGAACAATGCGTGTTCACAAAGTGGTGTTTGTTGTCAACCTGCAAATCTAAATTAGTGTCTGCACTGCCAGGACAAAGTTCTGTACTTCAACCGTACATCAACCGTAGAACCACCAGTGTAATGCATTGCCGCATTGTGACGTGGGGCACAATTATCACACCAAAATTGCAAATAATATGCAGATTATTATAAATATGCCCCTTAATATTTATGTGATGGGAAGAAATATTGTGCATTAATAACTGTGTCCGCTTGTTTTAGCGCACCAGGCGACGGCGTGTCAGAGACCCGTGGGGGAACTGGTGCGATGCTCGGGATTTGGAAGGACAAACTTTTGAGGTTGGTCTGTTGCAGCCTTGTACTCCTCAGCCTGTTATTGCTGCCTGTCCTCCTCATGCCTGTGCTGTGGTCTCCCCTGTAGCCTACTGTTTTGCAGAATATGTTTTACATCGAATGTAGCTTCATCTCAAAGTATTCTGTCTCTTCCTAAGGAAATAGTGACTAACCTGTTGTTTTTCAGCACTGTTTGTAAGTTACATGACACATGCCCCAGCCTGGCAGTAAGTCACATGACACATGTCCCAGCCTGGCAGTAAGTCACATGACACATGTCCCAGCCTGGCAGTAAGTCACATGACACATGTCCCAGCCTGGCAGTAAGTCACATGACACATGTCCCAGCCTGGCAGTAAGTCACATGACACATGTCCCAGCCTGGCAGTAAGTCATATGGCACATTTCACCCCATCTGGGAGTCACATGACACATGTACCGTCCTGGCAGTAAGTCACATGACACATGTACCGTCCTGGCAGTAAGTCACATGACACATGTACCGTCCTGGCAGTAAGTCACATGACACATGTCCCAGCCTGGCAGTATGTCAAATGACACATGTCCTTGCCTGGCAGTATGTCAAATGACACATGTCCCAGCCTGGCAGTATGTCAAATGACACATGTCCCAGCCTGGCAGTATGTCAAATGACACATGTCCCAGCCTGGCAGTAAGTTACATGACACATTTCACCCCATCTGGGAGTCGCATGACACATGTACCGTCCTGGCAGTAAGTCACATGACACGCCACAGCCTGGCAGTAAGTCACATGACACGTTTCACCCCATCTGTGAGTCACATGACACATGTCCTGCACTGGATTTGCATGTTTATGCATAATACCCCCATCCATGATCATCTGCCTTTGTGTCTCAGGATGTTATGGGAATACGTGTATGCATTTTATACATAACGCAGCAGATCTCTGTGGGAGGAAACCCTATTTGGAATAAATGTGTACAAATAAGGATGGTAATATTAATTGTTAACATGACGTATCTGTCTGTCTGTCAGCACCTATCTGCAGAAGAGCTGGCGAGGAGACGCGAGATCACGGGCGCATCAAAGTGTCCAAAGGGGTCAAGAGCATCCAAGAGGTGGGATAAACTGCGGGATGTCCCTGTCCTGTTTTATACCGTATATTTCTGATTTATCAGAAGATTGTCGCCTGCACAGTGTTGGGGAATTACAAAGTGAACTGCGATATGGCTGCAGGTGGCATGTTCCTTACATATACTATAAGGTACTCTAATGGGACTTATGGGATATGGGGGGTTATTCTGGTTGAATTGCTCCTTGCGAGTCAACCTAACCCCGCCTTGTGAATGGTGGTACACCGGCCCACCATTCGCAAGGTCGCTATGGGCGACCATCGAATGCTGTGGAACGTGCTCTGCGGCCCCCGTACATATGTGTGGGCGGGCGGGTGACACCCGGTGATGCCCGCTCTATGCATCCATGTCACGGCCTCGTTAGCATGTGAATGCCCGTAACATGCCGGGCGTTTTACATATGCTAATGAAGCCGCCCGCCCCAGTTTCTTATATAGCGCACACATATTCTGCAGCGCTGTACAGAGAATAGTTGACCAATCACATCAGTCCCTGCCCCAGTGGAGCTTACAATCTATATTCCCTACCACATGTACATGCACACACAGACATTCTAGGGTTAATTTGTTGGGAGACAATTAACCTACCAGTATATTTTTGGAATGTGGGAGGAAACAGGAGTACCCAGAGGAAACCCACGCAAGCACGGGGAGAATATGCAAACTCCGCACAGTTAGAGCCATGGTGGGAATCGTACCCATGACCTCTATGAGGCAGTAATGCTAACCACTACACCATCCAAGTTCTGTTAAAGATGGGATGTTGCCCCTAGCAACCAATTAGATTCTATCTATTATCTTTTAGACGGTGGTAAATAAATAAGAAGCTGATTCTGATTGGTTGCTATGGGCAACATTCCATCTTCAAGTCAGTGTGTTACTTACCTGCTGCTAACAGTGACTCTGTTCCTCAGCTCTTTCGACCCCTTCCAGCTGATCCTCTGCTCCGACTTTACAGAAGAGAAACAGGTATTACACGTAGAACAATCTGACACATTCATTGTATTCCCTGCCTGCTGTCAGTGTAACAGAAGGTTCTCATTTAGCGATATGGATTCTATTTTAGGCTCCGTTCCGAGTGAAAGTATCCGCAGAAGCCATGTTGGTATTAGATTTGGTGAGTGTTAATGATCCAGTAATTGCTCACGTGTCTGTGTTGTGGGGGGGGAGCATCTGTTGATGCGTCGGCCTTGGCGGTCGAACTTTCGTTGCTTTTTCAGTTTGAATGTTGGCGATTCTGAGGTTTTCTGGGGCTCACACCTGATCGCTCAGGTCTCAATCCGTCCCCGATGGTCGGGTTTGCGCATGCGTGATTATGGGTCGGACGCAGGGGACTGCCCAGCTTTTCAATAGCGCCCCCCCCCCCCCCCCCAAAAAAAAAAGAAAACCAGTGGGTGTACCCATAGAAACGCTGGACATACCCCTGCGAAGACAGGCCTGTTGATGCCTGTTTGGGGTGGGCGGCTCACGCCCCGAATTCGGCCATGTACGTCCAGAATAAGTCAGTCCTAGACTGTCTTTTATTAGTAAAGGGAAGAAAAGTCATTAGAGGGTGAGCGGATGTGTACGCGAACGCAGGCTAGTGAGTGGATTCAGTGGGCATTCGGCAAACCATTCTGAATCAGGCCCCTTGTGTGAGAGGCCATGGCAGGTTGTAATTTTTTTTTTTTTTTTTATCTATCTATCAAATTGCCATTTTACATCTGTTATCCAATGCACAGAACAGTGATTCCAAAGCTTGGCTCACAGCGCCACCGAGTATCACGTGTTCTCATGGAACCCTTAGGGCTATTTCACACTGTCCGGCTCCTGACGGACGGCGAAATCCCGCACGGCCAGGAAGCCGTGCCGTGCACAGTAGTTGTGAATGGACACTATTGTGTCCATTCACACGGGACGGCCACAGCCCGGACGTCCGGTTGCAGCCGGATCCCGCCACTGGAAGGGACGGCTGCCGGGCTGTGGCCATCCCCTCCATGATAAACTGATGTGTGCAGCGCGGCTTCCTGGCCGTGCGGGTTTTCGCCGCCCCGCAGGAGCCGGAATGTGTGAAACCGCCCTGAGGCCATCGTTTCCATATTGACAAATTCAGAACAGCCAGGAGCTCATTGCAAATCACAGCCTGGGGGACCGTTGAGAGCTGCCCGGTCCTCCTAGAGCAGATCCACCAACAGTCCAGTGCCACCTGTGGATCTATAGTAGGAATGAATGCAGCAGGTTTGACAATGTGACAGTTAGTAATGACTGCACCTGTGCGCCAGCTAGGTGATCTGGGGAATGTGACAGTTAGTAATGACTACACATGTGCACCAGCTAGGTGATCTGGGGAATGTGACAGTTAGTAATGACTGCACCTGTGCACCAGCTAGGTGATCTGTGGAATGTGACAGTTACTAATGACTGCACCTGTGCACCAGCTAGGTGATCTGGGGAATGTGACAGTTAGTAATGACTACAGCTGTGCACCAGCTAGGTGATTTGGGGAATGTGACCGTTAGTAATGACCACACCTGTGCACCTGCTAGATGATCTGGGGAATGTGACAGTTAGTAATGACTACACCTGTGCACCTGCTAGATTATCTGGGGAATGTGACAGTTAGTAATGACTACACCTGTGCACCTGCTAGATGATCTGGGGAATGTGACAGTTAGTAATGACTACAGCTGTGCACCAGCTAGGTGATCTGGGGAATGTGACAGTTAGTAATGACTACAGCTGTGCACCAGCTAGGTGATCTGGGGAATGTGACAGTTAGTAATGGCTACAGCGTTGCACCAGCTAGGTGATCTGGGGAATGTGACAGTTAGTAATGACTGCAGCTGTGCACCAGCTAGGTGATCTGGGGAATGTGACCGTAATGACTGCAGCTGTGCACCAGCTAGGTGGTCTGGGGAATGTGACAGTTAGTAATGACTGCAGCAGTGCACCAGCTAGGTGGTCTGGGGAATGTGACAGTTAGTAATGACTGCAGCTGTGCACCAGCTAGGTAGTCTGGGGAATGTGACAGTTAGTAATGACTGCAGCTGTGCACCAGCTAGGTGATCTGGGGAATGTGACAGTTAGTAATGACTACAGCGTTGCACCAGCTAGGTGATCTGGGGAATGTGACAGTTAGTAATGACTGCAGCTGTGCACCAGCTAGGTGATCTGGGGAATGTGACAGTAATGACTGCAGCTGTGCACCAGCTAGGTGGTCTGGGAATGTGACAGTTAGTAATGACTGCAGCTGTGCACCAGCTAGGTGGTCTGGGGAATGTGACAGTTAGTAATGACTGCAGCTGTGCACCAGCTAGGTGGTCTGGGGAATGTGACAGTTAGTAATGACTGCAGCTGTGCACCAGCTAGGTGGTCTGGGGAATGTGACAGTTAGTAATGACTGCAGCTGTGCACCAGCTAGGTGGTCTGGGGAATGTGACAGTTAGTAATGACTACAGCGTTGCGCCAGCTAGGTGATCTGGGGAATGTGACAGTTAGTAATTACTGCAGCTGTGCACCAGCTAGGTGGTCTGGGGAATGTGACAGTTAGTAATGACTACAGCGTTGCACCAGCTAGGTGGTCTGGGGAATGTTGGTAGATCTATAGGATGAGTTTGGCCACCCTTTTACTAGAGGAACCTGACATATGTTAGCCGCGTCGACTGAGGTCCCAAACAACTTTTGCAGCATCGGTGTCTGAAGGGCACAAACCACCTCCCCTAATGTGTGAGAGACACTTCCATGATAACAGGAAATTCTCAAGACAGGAACAAAGTATATCTGAGACCATATTATCATTTTTATACCCCCAGATTTTAAGGCCTGAAAGACTTCATTTTGTTACCCCAATAGGACACGGCAGTGCCGTTTTATCTTGTTTATTGCAAGTACATATGTACGCTAAAGGGTTAAACATAACCCGTGAGCTTTGTGTGACTCTGTAGCATCAGCAGAATTGGCATGAAACTTTTTCCATTACAATGCATCTTAGTCACAAAGCGGAGTAGGACGCACAAGCAGCTTCAGCTGATTAAAGTGATATGTGGCATGCCTATATTCCGGGTATGACCACGGTTGTATCTGCATACATAATCCTACCTTATAGTGTCACTGGCTGTTTGTCAGTACAGCACTGTAGCATAGCATTGCACATTCAGACATAGCTACGGTCGCACGCTGACGCATATCCGGTATGCAAATAAGACGCACTGTACTGGTAAATGCGAATATAACGCTTAGGGAAATAGTGGTCACTGGCTGTGTCGGTAGTTATTACACTAATTATGTAACAAACATAAGGTGCTCTGACATTGGACATGGGAATACGTGCTATGGGGATCTGGATGAGAGGTCGACACCAGGGGCTTGACATGGTAAAATGATCAATGTAGCTGTGGTCGACACTTGATTTGGTCGACATGAGATTGAAAATGGCAGTTAGTTAGCTGGTTGGTTGGTTGGTACATTGGGGCTAATTTATCAATGACTGTTAAAACGCGTTGTGAGATCACTCGTTGTGTATGGTAAATGGTTCTCCAGCCAATCGGCACACAAGTGTCATGTATTTGAAAAATGACAGGAGCCGATTGGCTATTAATACATTCCTATATTTCCAGCATGCTCACATCTCCATGGCGGAGGTCATCGGCTTGTTGGGTGGAAGTTATTCTGAAGCCGAACGTACTATTGAAGTAAGTTTCCATTTATTCATAAACCTTTCAATAACAAATAAACCCTCTTTTTTTTACATTAAAATTTATAAAATAAAAAGTCCCTTGGAGTGGTCTCTCTGATGAGTATACAGCAGATCCAGGATACGGGTCGATTCAGTTAAAAGTAATATGCGCTGAGATCCCGGAGCTATTCAATTGTCAGACAATGCCATTGTCGCAAATTAAGCCGCGTGTTTAGTCCGAGAACCAGCGTTCTCCGACTTAAGTGTCTGCTGCGATGCTGAGGTTCCGCACTAAACTCCGAAACCGGGAGGGGTGTGAGAAGAAAACTTCTGGTCGGCTTAATAGTACAGCAATTGAATAGCTCCTATTTAAATCACTTTTAACTGAATCAACCCCATTTAAGTTCAAAGCAAAGATCTATATTTTACCCATCAGTTCAGCCGCTCCGAGCGCTATGTACGAGAACAGCTGTGGTGTATGATATGAGGCTGTGTAGATAGGTGACAGCTCTTACTATCCGATTGTTCTCCTTACAGATCTGGACGGCAGAACCGTGCAACAGCCTCAGTACCGGGCTGCAGTGTGAGATGGACCCAGTGTCCCAGACCCAGGCATCCGAGGCCCTATCCCTGCGGGGCTACATGGTCATCGGATGGTACCACTCTCATCCAGCATTCGACGCCAACCCTTCCATCCGAGATATCGACACGCAGGCCAAGTACCAGGTCCGACATCCGTGACTCTATGTACTGTCTCATAAAGATAATGAAAGCGTTAGTTACAGTTATGTCCGTCTCATTGATGTACTACACGTGCACATTTATATGACATCAAGGATATTCTGTGAATGAGATTTTTGGGGGGATTTTGTTTACGTCTCTTAATTTCCCCCCGCAACTTCACAAAGTACAGAAAACCGTTATCTAAGTAGTTAGGCTTGTCTAACGTGTTCTCTCTTTCGATTCACTAATAGCAAATCTTTTTCAACCTTTTTCAGAGTTATTTTTCCCGGGGCGGAGCCAAATTTTTGGGGATGATTATAAGTCCCTACAATCGCAACAACCCCCTCCCCCAATCGCAGCTGTCCTGTCTGGTCATTAGTGACGACCTCAGCGAAGATGGTTCATACAGTAAGTACTATGCTCCCACCCGCGCCGGGGCGTCTTAACAGCAAAGCAGCGCACCGGGACCCCTATCCACCCAATGACTGGGTTACAATCCTAAATTACAATCCTACTGCTGTCCTGCACCTTCTCTCCACAGTGAGTGCTTATCAGCAATCTGATTGGTGGGTAGCTCCAGTAATCCACCAGCATGCTGACAGCCATTCACTGATTGGGCGGAATTTGCCATCGGAGTGGCTGAACAGTATTCTCTACCTGCCTACCAAACCGCTCCGGAGGAACCAGCCGCTTCTTCTCGAAGACCCCTAGAATGTGCCTATGAATTATGGTTTCCCTGCACCCAGGCTGTTGACATTTATAAAAAAAAGAAATTCACATTGCGATTATTGCTCCAATTTAATAATAAAAAAAAAAACAATGACTTGAACATTAGCATGGATACAAAATATTCTCTATACTTTATATTAGAGGGTGTTGTCTGGTCCTGCATACTGAGAATACGAGAAGTCATTAGAAACCGTATCCCCAACCAAGATGTATACTTTGTTATGAGCGATACAGGCCTAGTAATGTAGCAAGGCCAGCCATGACTGGCAGGCTGCGGCTAAGGGGAGCCGGGCCATTAAGAATATGGTTTTATTGTCATAGCTACATCCAGTGCGCTATGTGATATATATTTGGGTGAATATCTCTGTATTGAATTAGAATGATCACTGTTCAGTTGTGTATCTACAAGAGCCACGAACATCAGTCCGGTCTCCTCTGGTTCAAGCTAATGCCCCTTATGCTGGAGGGGGGGGGGGGGGGGGGGGGGGGGGGGGGGGGGGGGGGGGGGGGGGGGGGGGGGGGGGGGGGGGGGTGCGTGTGTGACATGACCACTGGAGGGATGCAGCTAACCATCATCAGGGTGCACAAGCATACTGCAGCGGGGAGCTGTTATGTCTCCCCTCTGCTCTCAGACCCCTGTAGATACCCAGGTCTGGATCATTAGTACCCGCCGCACCTCCTCATCTCCCATTGGACGACAGCAGACTGTGAGCGATAGACATCCTGATCAGCTGCAGTGA